>NC_068346.1:37303416-37623461 GCF_014633365.1 Diospyros lotus
ATTATTATCAGCCATAACTCCTAGTATTATTCCAATGCCTTGAGGTGTATGAGTCACTGTATATTCCGACTTATGTAAGTTTTTAAATAAATTATACTGATATTTTATATTAATATCATGTGTTATATGTTGTTATTGTTGTCTAAATACAATAATACATTTTTTTTTGTGTATGAGAGTGGCTCAATCCGATCTACGAGTGACCTTAATGTGCGATTCGGACCTCTAATACCAATTGATGTGAACCTGCGATGAAATGAAGTCAAAGGAACCCACAAAAGATTGAAACGAATCCCAAAAAAGCCAAAATCAGATATAAGGAAAGAATTTTCGACTCGGTTATTCACGAACCAAAAACCTAAACTATAGTAAAATCTAGACCCGTTGATATGTGGAAACAAAAATCAAGAATTGTGTTGTTAAACGCCACAAAGACTGTCCAGATCTTTGATAAGTTTAGATCTTGAACACCACAAAGAAATCATTTGATGAATTCAAAGTTTTGTTCATTGAAGAACAAGATAAAAAAGAAAAATCTTTTAAATTCAATTCTTAATCTTCTTCTTTCCCTTTTACAATGAAAAAGCCTCTAAATAGGAAAAAAATAATTAAATCCTAATTATACTTAAAAACTAATAAAAATTCTAAAGCTAATCGTAAACCAAATCCTAAATTTAATGGGTTTTAGTTATCCCAATCCAACTACAAGTTGAAATAATAAAACTAGTCCAATCCAACTACAAGTTGGAATAATAAACCTAAAAAAAACTAAATAAGAATCCTTGTTAAAAAGGAATTAAAAACCATATAATTAGACTTCTAAACTAGAAAGGAAATGAAAATCCGAAAATCTAGGAAAATAACAAATTTTCTGTCAAAATAATTAAAGTGCCAATTTGACACCCTAAACGAAGAATTTTGGCCAAAAACCCAGTGGGCTTAACGGCTTTGGCCCATAAGTTCTTCTCAGTGGCT
This sequence comes from Diospyros lotus, assembly GCF_014633365.1. Taxonomy (NCBI): domain Eukaryota; kingdom Viridiplantae; phylum Streptophyta; class Magnoliopsida; order Ericales; family Ebenaceae; genus Diospyros; species Diospyros lotus. The sequence goes on from NC_068346.1 coordinate 37,304,392, forward strand.
CGTTTCTACCCGAAAAACACATTATTTATCCAATTCTGACACGATTGACTGATCCGATTGTATCATTGCTAGTCGACTCTCCATGATTCTCATCATTCACTTCCTCTTTAAGATGATTTGTCCTCAAATCATAAACTGGAACAATCAGCTTGTTAGCATAGTTATGAATCTTCCCAAGCACTTGAATGGTTCACCAAGTTCAAAGGTCACGTCCTCAAAATCCTACAACAAAGAATTAACCAAACTTGGTAAGGATTTGTTAGTTTCGCTACGTACAAGGTAGGGCTTCTTGTACTCATGTAAAATTATTTGTTGATTTTCCATGAAAGCCTTCTCAAACTCACTTTCTTCAACAATGAAACTCCTTTTTATCTTGCCTTCATCTTTTTCTTCAACCTCAATATTATAAACACTCAGATCGCCACTATCATCCTCACTTTTTTTCTGAATGCTCAATCTCATGTTTCTTCTCTTTCTCTAAACATTTCAGCAACACTCCCATGAACTTTAACTTTTCCTCAAATTCAGCCCAAACATCACGTCTATGTTGCCGACCAGCATCAAAAAAAATTTGTGGTTGCCTTCTTTCCAAACTTTCAAGCATTTTTTTTGATATAGGAATGAAAAAGAAGAAAACAAAAATAGATAAACACTCGATTTTAGAACCAAAGCTCTGATACCAACTAATGTGAACCCGTTATGGCCCATGGTTCTTCTCAGTGGCTCGTTTCTGCTTGAAAAACACATATTATTTATTCAATTCCAACACAGTTAACTGGATTGACTAATCCGATTGTGTCATTGTTAGTCGGCCCTTCATGATTGTCATCAGACCCGTTGTGAGCATACCTTTACTAAATGATAAATCTCTTATTTATAGTGGGAGAAGAGATTGAGAAGTGAAGGAAGAGTTGCAATACTCGGCAAGTATTTCACGCCTTATTTCAAATTTATAAGGCGGGAGGATATTGGAGGTCTGCAAGAAACTCCCAAATAGTAGTGGACAAGTGATGCATGAATTCCCAATATGGTCTCTTGAAGATCTCAAGAGAGGCTCTGGATATGGTCACTCGATTATCACTTGGTCTTAGTCATTTGGTCTTATTCACTCAGTCGATGACTTATTTCAATAGATTTATTCTTTCAATAGACTTTTTAGCATACTTTCTTAGATACAACATATGTCACATTATATCAATATAAGTATATAGAATATGTCAAATATACCTTCTCAATTATTAGCTAAAAGAAACCCTACTAAACAGGTTAGAAATGTGAATCACAATTTGGGTGTTTGAAAATTCAGAACTGGCCAGCTAAATTGACGTAATATTGGGTTGGAAAGCGATGGTCATCAGTCATCAGTCATCAGTCACGTTGAGACCAATTCCCTGTGGCCAACTTCTTTTGTTTCAACTTTCAACCATTCAAACTTATAATATTCATTCTTCAACTAATAGTATTGTGTGTGTATATATATATAATTAATATGTTCGCATACCATTTAATTAATGCACTCACACTTATGTTAGTTTCTATTTTTATAATATATATAAATTAATTAATTAACGTGTTCACACTATTTAACTAATATATATTTTTTATTTAATTAATAGGTATTCTTATTTTTATAAATAAATTAATTTGAAAATAAATAAATACACGAAATGCAACTAACAAAACCCTTTTACAAAAAGGAAGGTGTGAATACAAAGTGGAGATTGCTTTTAGTTTCGACACTGCCACGTGGCCTAATCTGAGGCTTGGGGTGTACGAGTGGCTGTACACTCCAGTTTAGGTAAGATTTTACGTAAATTATATCCATTTTTTTTATTAATATCTTGTATTATATATCGTCATATTATATCAATATAAATAGGCAAAGTATATTAAATATATCTTCTTAATTAATGTACGACAGTGATTAACAAAAATTCCAATCTAGAGTTTGTCAACTAAGATATGAATAAAAAAAATAAGATATAAAAAATATTACAGATAAAATTTATTTTAATTATATTTATTAAATTTATTTAACAATCTATTAAAAAGAAATCACGTGACTTCTTTTTTTTAAATTTTATAAATATATTTAACTCTCTTCCCTTTAAATATATTTATCTAAGATTTTACGAATAAAAAGAACTCATCTCATAAAATTTTTACCTTTCATGTTCATCTTCTTTTCTTTCATCTTTGTGTTCATCTTCTCTCCTTTCATCTTCTTACTTCGTCGGTTATCGTCGTTTTTGTCACAAACAATTTTGAATAAATTTTGAAATAGAGATATTTTGATAAAAAAAAAAATCGTTATCTCAATACTTATCATATGTATTTTAATAAATATATAAAAAAAAAATTCAACAATTAATGTATTCTTAAAAATTTAACAAATAATTTGATAAAAATTTCAAAATACTTCTCATTCTTATTTTACTACAACCTTATCTTCCTCATTTTAACAACACTATCCAATTTAACAAAGTTAAAAATTGGATTCTAATTTGGGTGTTTGAAAATTAAGAGTTGGCTACCAAAATTGGTGTAATTGGGTTGGAAAGCGATAGTCATTGCTTTGAGGCCAATGACCTGCACGTGGCCAAATTCCTTTGTTTCAACTATTCAAATTTAGAAGACTGATTCCTTCAACTTTAGTCAGTCAATGCACACTTTTTTTTTTTACTTTTAACTCTTCTTTCACATGCTATATATATAAATTAATTTACAAGACTTTTGAGTCATGGTATGTTAATTTAAGTTATGATAATAATGGTATTAAATGTCGTATTTTTAACTTATCTCTTGAGACTCCTTTTATATTGAGATGGGTATTGTTATTTGCATGATAATGAAAATCGCGAATCTCCTCTATCATGTTAAACATTAACAAATTTTCTCTAATTTTACGAGTCTATAGTCGAGTTGAACTTGACTTTAATAACGGGCGCGTTTGTAATAAACCATCACTTTTCTTTCTTTGTCTCTTATATTTAGCAAGACTTGGAATGTGTGGTTGGTCTAAATTCCATAGGGTCACGGTCACGGAGTGGAAAAGGCTTCCATGTATTAGTCAATGACTTACTTAATAAGTTACTTGGATAGGAATGGGATAGCCAAGACCTTGATTTTTACTCTAGTTTCGAGTCATACATTAATATTTATAGTCAAAATTAAGGTGATGATTGGCCAAGTGATACATTATTTTCTTTACATAAAATTATTTTATGAATTAATTATTATTTAGAAATCATAAGTTTAAATCTTGTAAATATATATAAAAGAAATGTTTTGAAACATTTTATTAACATAGTTTTATAACAGAGTTAGTCCCTCAACTTTATACTCTCTAACAAAATAGTTCTTATACTTTAATTTTTCTTATAGTGACTATTAAATTTCCAATTTATCTTATGGCACTTCTCTAAGCCATTCTAATGATTTTTATTTTTTTGTAAAAAGTGAGATGATTATATGGTCGATTATTTTTTAAGAGACGTGCATGACATTTTCGTTATTGATAAGTGGTCTAACTAATTATTAATGAGACGTGCACATTGATTTTTTGGACTTAGATGTGGTTTTGAAATAAAGTGTGAACTACTACCCTATTAACTCGTAATGGAAGGGATATTAGATAAATATTTTATTTATGTTTAAATTTTTTTTACATTATTTTTAATAATAATTTTAATTTAAAATTTTTTTAACCTTATGCGTTGTATACTTGTCTTATTGAACCGCTGTCTACCTAAGAAGTAGGTAAAGAAGATATGTCGTTTAAGATTAATTTTGATTTAAAATTTGTATTTGTGATCATCATTTACTACCACATCGAATCATATAAAATTCTATTGGACAACAAATACAGATGTGTAATCTAGCGTCTATTAAATTAATAATATCAAATTATTTAAATATATTATACATATCACAGGACACATTGACGTATTAATTTTGAGTAGATTTGTTCACACAAAAGTAAGAACACAGTCATTTCCAAAATTTATTCTAAAGTGGTCAATCGATCCTTATTTAGCGACAGCCGAACCGACAGGTCAATGGCAAGCAGTAATATTGGAATACGACAAAGGAGGAAGGTTGCCTATGGGGTCCGAATGCGAATAAGCTCGGAGCAGGGTACCCCAGGAGTGGGCTTCGTTTGCTGCAGCTCCATGTATTCCTTGTACTTCATTGGCTTGAACACCGCCGGCCGGCCTTCTTTCTCCATCAACTCCGGCGACGGGCTAACCTCTGTGTCCAGTGATGGTCCATGAGCCACTGCTATGGACATCCTCGCAGATTTGCTGTTCACCACCGCTCTGTGCATAATGCTCTTGTACTTTCCGTTGGTGAATATCTGATAATGAATGAATCACGAGAAGTAACGTGAGGAGGAGAGATGAGTGAGCATGTCTTTGTCTTAATTAATTAATTTAATTACTGGAAAATTAAGGGTAATTTTGATTAACTCACGTCGAGTTGATCGGCGGTGTTCACGACAAGGGAGTTGGGGATGGGCTTGACGCTGAACCACTTGCCCTTGTGCTGAATTTGCAGGCCGTCGACTCCGTTCTGGATGAGAATGGTGAGGAGGCCGTGATCGGCATGCGCCGGAATCCCCATGGCAAGCTCCGGCTGGGGGCATGGCGGGTACAGGTTGGCTGCGAAGAGCTGGAAACCTGATTCGAAATTCATCGCCTTCTCAATGAATCCTCTTTCCATTCCCAACCCCTCTGATATCCCTCTCAGCAATTCCTGGACCACTTGGCGAGTTCTTTTGCTGTACTCTTGCAACACCTCACTGCCAGAACAAGCCAAGCCACACACCACACCACATATATATATCAAGCATTACAGAACTTTATAATTATATATATAGTTTTTCTTCTCGAATAGAAGTTGATAAAGAAAAAAGCAGTAAAGGTGAAGCAAATTGTAGATATTTGGTGGGGTTGGGGTTGGGAGTGGGAACCTGAGTCCCTCTGGTTTGGTGGGAGCGTTGAAGTGTGGATGCACAAACAACTTCAAGAAATCCCTCCAGAGGAAGCAATTCGCAGCCACCTTGATATCGATGCTGGTCCCGAATCTGATGGGCTCCCACACATCTCTTCCGGCGAATTTCAGCTTCTCCTCCATCGTCTGATTCAGGAATCTGTCGCATGCTTCCACCGTCTCCTTCATCAAATTCTCCGGCACCCCGTGATTTACCAGCTTTTGAGATCATTCATATTAAAAGAATTAAATACATTTAAACACATGCTAATTAAGTAATGAAGAACTGTGCGTGTAATCAATTGAAGCCCAAAACTACACAGAATTAATTAATTACGCACCAAGAAGAAACCCCATTCCTCGCAGGCCTTGGTGAGCTCTTGAACGGCTTGGGAGCGTTGATTGGGATCGGGAGAGGTGAGCAAGCCAAAATCAATGACGGGAATGGATTCCTGTTCATCTGGCTCTGAAGCGGCGGGTTCATTCAGAAACGAAGAGGTGTTGTAGTTGGTAGGGATGGCAGTGGAGGAGTTGGTGGAGGAGTCTAACAATTCTTTCACGCTCACTGGCTTTGGCGAATTCAAAGCAGCGGGACCACCACTGCTGCTGTCTAGCGAGCTTTGGCGAAATGCTGGAGCTGCTGCCGAAGCCATTAATAATTAATTGACTATCTATCTATCTGTCTAATGTGTATATGCTGGTTAGTACTTCTTCTCTGTGTCTGTGTTGGGTTGCTGCGGTGAAGGATTCGCCATGTCCACGCCCACATATATATAGCTGTTGCTGCGGGGAGATGGGTTTAGCCCGCCATGTTGGGACAAAGATTGTTTGATATGTGGCACAGAGGCAGAGGTAATGGGTCCCTGTGCGTTCTCATATTAATTTTTAATTCAGTTTACAAGGTCAAAAGGCATTAATAATGTCGCCATTGGGTGGCAGTAGCTCCATGCTCGCTTATTTATTTTGTGAGGGAGTCTTTCTTAATTAAAATATAAATTAAAAAATAAGATTTAAGAAGTGTTTTAAAAAATAAAAGTATTTTTTATTTTATTTATTTAATAACTTATTGAAAACAAATCAAGAGATAAATTTATCTAGAATCTTGTAAATAAGAAAAATTAACTTATATATTTCTTAATGTATTTTAAAAAAATTAATAAATAGTCTGATAAAAATTTTAAATTATTTTTTAATTTTATCTTGGTTATTCTGTATTTTAATTTAAAAAATAGTTTTTAAATTATCTTATGTTTAAAGATAATTTTATCCTAACCTAACAACACACACATGAAAAGATGACATAATTTCCAACAGGCTTGCCGCGCGCGCGTTCATGGCCCTCTAGAATTACGGCACCGCATTCCCCGCGTAAAGTCCAAGTAATGGGCGGATGCAGACACCCACCGCCCCACACTCATCCCGGAAACAATGAGCTTGTTGGAATTTAAATTTAGTTATTTATTTATTATTACTTATTAAATGTTAACACTTATTAAAAATATTTTAAATTTTACTAAACTCTTAATGAATTTGACGACCCGTTAAATTTCTCAAACTTTATTTATCAACCCTTTTGAGTTTAGAAGTGAGTCACTTAGTGTGACGTGAAGCTCTTCTATTGATATATTTTTAGATAAGAGAAAAGAAAAATAAGGTGTTTGTAAGTTTTCCTATAAGGAACAATGAATTTGAATCCAGATCCATAAAATTCAAATCCAAATGATTTTAGACCCATTCATTAGTTACCAAATCTAAATCTAACTAATTTAAAATAAATCTGGTCCACAACCAAATTATTTATAGCCTTCCTAATGCTTCCATTTCTACTTAAAGAAATTATGAAATCTTGACCATAGTGAGCATTCATGACTGTGACAAAAGTAGCCTAAGTTTAGGGACTATAAATGAATTTTTGAAATAATTTATTTATGTATTAATATTTTATTAATTAAATTTAAATTTAATATCTTATTATTAAAATTTAATATTAAAAACAAATCATGATCAAGTCATCAAACACAAAAAATTTACTTAAAAAACTAAAATTATAAAAAATTATGGAACAGAGAGTAAAAATATCACCGTGATGATATTAATACTACAATAGTGATATAACTATTGCTAATTCTTGAATATTGATAACTTATTTATAAATTTATTACTTATTTATAAATATATATAAAAAAATTAAATAAATTTATATTATAATAAAAAAATGAGTTAGGAAGAAAAAAAATCAAAGTTAAATATATTCTAATTAAAGTTAAATTTAAAAACTTAATCATCTCCAAATTAAAAGATATGTGTAACATTATTATTATTAATGATTATTTATTCATTATTCATAATTACCGTCTTACGTCATAAATGGTTTAGCAATGAGCCTGCCATGATGGACCTGGACTGCATGATATTTCTAATTTTCATGGTTCCCCAACCACTGAATGACGCGTGGATCACTTACCCTCATTAATCAGTCCGATGAGGGCCCCCAGAGGTCACATCCACCTTTGCCTTCCAATTATGAAATGTTATTGGGGTACCCTCCCTTGCGGTACTTCCGTCAATCTGTCTCAGTAACATAAATCGTAACATAAACCGTAGTCGTCTGATCTATAATAACTACATAAAGAATGAATTTGATTAGCGGTGTTCAAAAAAATTGGTGCATTATGAAAATTGGTCAAATTGAATCGAACCAAACTGATCCGATCAATTTTTTTTTTTCGCTGTCGAAAACAGTTTGGATTCTGTTCAAACCGCGCGGTTTGCGGTTTGAACAGTTTGCGGTTCGATTTTAAACTGAACCACCCAAGAAAATTATAAAAAAATTATTATTATAAAAATTTAATAATTGGCCGCCCATCCTATTTATTTTTTACACTATTTTATTTTATTTTTGCTCCTATTTATTTATAATTAATTGTCTTTATTTACCAATATTTGTGTTTTTATTTACCATTTTTAAATATCTTTTTTAGTGATTTTAAATAGCATTTAAAATCACGGTAAACCGCACCAAACTAGACCGCAGTCTGGTTTGGTTGAAAAACTGCACTAGCAATTTGACGTGCTAAAAATGATTCAGACCGGGCAAATCACACCGCGAACACCCCTAAATTCGACCTTAAATTTCAACAATTAAACAACGTGAGAAGACTTATGAAATATTCTTCCACATTACATTGAGATTCTTCCACCCATACTAATAAATTTCAAATTAATATTTAGTTTTTAATATATAAAATTTTAAGATTTAATATATTAATTATTAAAAAATTATTATTTTAAATTTTTATTGTGATAGAATATTAGTATGTGTATGAACGCGTCCATTTTTAAAAGTGACACGTCATGTGAATAACCTGCTAACAATATTTAAATAGTTTTATTGGTTTATTGTGTTTTCTTAACAATTAAAAAAATTCTATATCTCAACGACTAAAAAAATATATAAATAAGAGATAGATATAGCAATGAAATCGAGTTCAACAAAAAAAAAATGATGAAAATTAGTTCTATTATATTTTATGATTGAAAATAGAAGAAGGTAGGATTAGTGATTTAGATATTTAGATGTTTGAGATTTAAGATTTTTTTCTAAATTATGGATAATTTGATCTTTTCTTCATCAAGGTAAATTTTAATCTAATGTATGTAGCTGATGTAATCTTTTAATGATATAACACTTTCTCTTTTCTACGTGCATGTTTACGTGATATAAATAACAACTTTGTTTATTCTAAGTCGAGATAAGAATTTAAAATAATAATATTTAATAGTTAAGATATGAAATCTTGATATTTTTACAAATTAAGAGTCAAATACTATATTTTTTAATTCTTAAAAGAACACAATAAACCTGTCACCATATTCAAATAATCTTAACTGATTATCCATGTAACATGTTATTATAGAAACAAGCGTATTCATAGACTCATTAATATTCTGTCACGATAAGAATTTAATTGTTAAAATATCAAAATATCATATTTTTTAATTATTACAGAGACCTAATAATAATTAAAGTCGTAGCTAGAGCACAACTCAAGCGATCAGATAAATAATATATCAGCGTCAATCTGGTGGGTCGTGAGTTTAATTCTCACCCTATATAAGAGTTAAAAGCTTAACTTGTAATATACTTCTCTAATTCTCTGATATAATTAAATATACAAGTACGGGGAGAATCGAGTAAAAACACTGATCCCATCAATAATTAACGTCTTCCGACACTTGCACACGTAAGGAAGAAATCAATTAATTGTTGAAGCGAAAAGTTGGCTTGAATGGTTCAAAATTGGCAAGCAAACGAGACGTTAGACTGCCACTCCTGTCTTCGATGCAGTCACGTTGTTTTTGTCACACCTCAGCCTCAGCCACTCCATCTCCATGTGTGTACAAATGGACCTTTTTCTAACTTTGTTTACACATTGTTAATGTATTTGTCCTTTCATTAGCTGTTCGGATTGGACCCAAAATTATTTTGAATGCGATGTGTTTACTATCAATTAATAATAATATTTAGTAGTATTATCGTTTAAGTATAATAATAAAATTTTTAACTAAAAATGACATCGTTAAAAAGTTTACAAAACAGAAAATAATCAAAGAATACATGAAAATTTTTGTGTAACTACTCTTTCAGTTAGACAGACACTGAAGACTTGAAGTTTGTATTAAAATTAATATCAAATACGTCTCTTGAGATGAAAATCTATTTTTGTATAGAGAAATATAAAACTTTTCAAATTTTCTTAGAATGAGAGATTTTTCAGATAATGTTTATTCTAATATTTCGAGATCTATTAATAGTAGGATTCTCATGGATTATATCTATCTTTTTTGTAAAATTTTCAAATGTCAAACGTGTGACACACACGGAGAAATGTGGGTGTCCAATATAATAATAAATTATTTGGTTCTTCCAATAAGGTGTGAAATGAGAAAGTGTTGTCTAAATTTCCAACACCTCCAACCACCCCCCCCCCCAAAAAAAAAAAAAAAAGAAATGAAAACACTTGTCTGAGTAGAAATTGACCACATAATGTGAAAATGTAGTGACATTTATGATTTACGTAATGATTACATAGAGTGTTGAAAATTTATCATTGTCAATGTATTTGTTAAATTTATCTGAACTTATTCGAAAAAATTCTCATGTAATTTTTTATTTTATTTTTAACAGATAAATTTATCTAAATCCCTCTAGATAAATTTATTTGATATTTTATAGATAAATTTAAATTATCTTTATGCCCCTTATAGAATAATTAATATATTTAATAAATTTTTAAAATTTAAATTTATTAAGTCTTATTTTTTCAATAAAATTGGTTTTAAAAGAACTTATTTATTTAAATCTTATAATTAATGTCATTTAATACATTTTTAAATTGTCATATGTTTTGAAAAATTTTAAAATTTAAATAAAATTATTCCTTTCACCGATTTTTAAAATTTAAATTTCTCTCTCTATATATATATTTTATTATCTAATACAAATTCATTTCACTTATTTTTTTAAATTATTTTATTCAATTTTGTATTTTATTATCCATTATGAAATTATATTTGGGTAATTTTTAATTATCTATGTGGAATTATTGTAATTCCATCAATAATTATTTCTAGTCTTTTTAGAATCTATTTCTGAACGTAAATTTAGAAAATAAAACACTATTTTTAATTTTAATTTTTTAACAATTCACGTTAATCATAAAATATTATTTTAATTATAAATTTGTTGTTAATGTTAACATACAATTTTGAATGAATTTGGTAATAGAGATATTTTGATAAAAAAAAAAAAAAACTCTTATTTTGGTACTTACCATATGCATTTAACAAATATATGAAAAAAAAATACAATTCTCATTGAATTTTAAAATTTTTAACAAACAGCCTAATATAAATTTTGAAATGTTTCTCAGTCTTATTTTGATCATTTCATATCTTAATTTAAAAAATATTTCAATTTTATCTTAATGTTCCCTTATCTTACTATTATAAGGGGAGACGAAGAAACGTTATCACTAAATTATTTACACATTTCTCTTATAGAGCAACCAGTGTTTGTAGTCAGAATAATTGTCTTCTCATTATTCTGACCTGACTGGATAAACCACCTCTGAACCCTAGGGTTCGGAGACGATCCAAATCCCAGCAGTCAGAGATGGATAAATCGTCGGGGTTGAATCGTCTTCGACGTTGTTAAATTTTAAAATCCATTACGTGTGCGCAAGGTATGGGCTGTGGTTGTGCATCTTTGCAATGGATGTGTGACTTTGAACCAAAGTGTATGTCATTATTTAATTATCTTGCAACGAGAGAGTTCTTAAATAAATAATTTATTTATGGTTAAATCCTTTCCTTATCACTTTAAATAATAAGTTTATAATATGGCATTTTTTTTTTCTACATGTATGCTTTATGTGACATAAATAACAACTTTATTTACTCTAAATAAAGATAAGAATTTAAAATAATAATTGTTAATAGTTAAGATATAAAATCTTGATTTTTTGCACATTAAGGATCAAATACTATATTTTTAATTATTAAAAGAACACAATAAATTAGTCAACATATTCAAATAGTATCAATTGATTATCCATGTAATGTATTACTTGCAGAAACAAGCGTATTCATAGACTCGTTAATATTCTGTCACGATAAAAACTTAATTGTTAAGATATTAAAATATTATATTTTTTAATTATTAAAGAGGCACTATACGTTCTAAACCAAACAATAATTAACGTTGTCACCAAGACATAAGTTTAGTGGTCGGATGAATAATATGCTGATGTTAATTTAGTGAATTGCGATTTCAATTCTCGTTCTATGCAAGGGTTAAATGCCGAACTTATAATTTATTTTTTTTAATATAATTAAAAACACGAACATCGAAAACTATGTAAGAACAATCATACCAACAATAGTTAACGTCATTCGACACTCGCACACGTAAGGAAGAAATCAATTAATTGTGGATGAGAAAAGTTGGCTCGAATGGTTCAAAATTGGCGAGCAAACGAGACGTTACACTGCCACTCGAGTCTTCGTTGCAGTCACGTTGTTTTTGTCACACCTCGGCCTCAGCTACTCCATCTCCATCTGTGTACAAATGGACCTTTTTCTAACTTTGTTTACACTTTATTAATATTTGTCCTTTCATTAGCTGTTCGGATTGGACCCAAAATTATTTTGAATGCGATGTGTTTACTATTAATTAATAATAATATTTAATAGTATTATCATTTGAATATAATAATAAATTTTTTAACTAAAAATATTATCGTTAAATCATTTAGAGTCTACAAAATAGAAAATAATCAAAGAATACATAAAAATTCCTGTGTAAATATTTTTTAAGTCAGATATTAAAGACTTAAAATTTGAATTAAAGTTAGTATCAAGTACATATATCTTTTGAGATAAAAGTCTATTTATTTATAGAGGAACACGAAACTTTCCTAATTCCCTTAAAATGAAAGATTTTTTAAATAATGTTTATCTTAATATTTCGAGCTCCATTAGTATTAAGATTCTCATGAATTATATCTATCCTTTTTGTAGGATTTTCAAAGAGTTAATTACACTAACAATAATTCAACTTTGCATTCTATTACTGTTTGGTCACTGAACTTTGAAATGTTACTTGTCACTACAACAAATTTTGAATTAAGAAGCATTTAAAAATACCTTAATAGATAGTTTATTAGGACATTTTAACTATTAGGGCATTAATAATAATGCCTCATGTAACTGTGCCTCAAAAACGTATTAAGACACTTATAAATGCCTCAAAAACAACTATAAATTTAAGTTTGTTACGACATTTAAAAATGCCTCAAAAATCACTATAAATTTATTTTTCATATCCCCCACAAGACCATCTCTTAACTCTAACTTATTTCTCCCTCAGCTCTAACCTTGAACATTTCCTTCTTCTTGCACACGCATGACCACCTAATCTACACATTATCTTATTAATATATGTGCCTATGTTTATTTTATAGTATATCTAAGTTTTATTAGAATTATTCTATTGGGGCACTTAAGATTTTTCTATTAGGGCACTTTATTAGAGTGTCTTGTTAGAATTATTTTAATTGGGCATTTCAAAAATTCTGCCCTATTAGATTTATTTATTAAGACACTTATATTTGTCTATTAGGGTATTTCATTATCGTGCCTCATTAAAGTTGTTTTATTGGGGCACTTTTTTAAATTGTGCCTTAAAATAATATTTTATAGGGCACTTAATTGTTGTGCCTCATAAAGTTATTGTTTAGTCATTGAACTTTGAAATGTTAGTCACTGATATTTCAAAACGGTTACTGTTTAGTCATTGAACTTTGAAATGTTACCTGTTAGTCACTGATATTTCAAAATTGTTACTATCTAGCCACTGAACTTTAAAATGTTATCTATTAATCACTGATATTTTAAAACTGTTACTGCTTAGTCACTGAACTTTAAAATATTACTTGTTAATCATTGATATTTCAAAATCATTTTTTCACCCGTCACTCGATAATCACTGAACTTTAAGTTCACGAGTGACGAATGAGAAACAAATTTGAAATATTAGTGACTAACAGGTAATATTTTAAAGTTCAGTGTAACAGTTTTGAAATATCAGTGATTAATATGTAATATTTTAAAGTTCAGTAACTAAACAGTAACAATTTTGAAATATCAGTGACTAACAGATGATATTTCAAAGTTCAGTGACTAAGCAGTAACCGTTTTGAAATATCAGTGACTAACAGGTAACATTTCAAAGTTCAGTGACCAAATACTAATAGAATGCAAAGTTGAGTTATTATTGGTGTAATTAACCCGATTTTCAAATGTCAGATTTATTTTGTTTGCGCTTTGTGAGAGATCCCTTAATAAGGAAAAATTACATTTTTTTTCGTCAAAAAAATTATTTTGAACTTTTAAACTTTTTTTTGATCATTTAATAAAATTTTGCCTATAACATAATAAGTGTTAAAAATAAAAAGTATATTAAATGTATCTTAACGAGTGACAATTAGTAAATGATTTATTTATTATTTATCTTGAAGGTAAAACACTTTCTAATTTTTATAATTTTACATTTAGTTTCTCTTAGTTCATATCATGCCAAAACGTATAATAATAAATTATTTGATTCTTATGGTGTGAAATTGACAAAAAAAACAAAAAACAAACAAAAGAAACGAAAACGTGTGCTTGGCAGAAATTGACCACATAGTATGAAAATGTAGTGAGATTTATGTAATTAATATATACAATCTTGGAAATCGAATTGATTCGATCTGCACTTTGAATAATTAGTAATTTTGACTACTTTAATTCGATTATTTTGAAATGTTGCTCATCCTAAAGAAAAAGGTTTTCTCTAACTTGACCAACTTGCAATTTAAATAGGGTGAATGGATTTGGGTTCGACCCAAACTCAATCTTTATTACAGTAATATTTATTAATCAAGATATGAGGTGAAAAATATCATATATATAAAAATATTTTGAATGTTTGTTATTATTAATTTATTTGTTAAATTTATTTGAACTTATTTGAAAAAAAATCCTCATATGAATTCTTATTTTACTTTTTATAGATATATTTATCTAACTTCCTCCAAATAAATTTATCTGATATTTTACAGGTAAAATTTATATTACCTATATGCCTCTTGTAGAATAATTAATATAATTTAATATATTTTTAAAATTTAAATTTATTAAGTCTTATTTTTTCAATAAGATTGTTTTTAAAAGAACTTATTTATTTAAATCTTATAATTAATATCATTTAATTCATTTTTAAACTGTCATATGTTTTGAAAAAATTTAAAATTTAAATGAAATTATTCCTTTCACCGATTTTTAAAATTTAAATTTCTCTCTCTATATATATTTTATTATCTAATACAAATTTCTTTCACTGATTTTTTAAATTATTTTATTCAATTTTATATTTTATTATCCATTATGAAAATATATTTTGACAATTTTTAATTATCTATGTGGAATTATTATAATTCCATCAATAATTATTTCTAGTTTTTCTAGAATCTATTTTTAAACGTAAATTTAGAAAATAAAATACTTTTTTTTTTTTGACAATTCACATTAAACATAAAATATTATTTTAATCATAAATTTATTATTAATGTTAACATACATTTTTGAATGAATTTAGTAATAGGGATATTTTTGGTAAAAAAATATTATTTTGGTGCTTATCATATGCATTTAAAAAACATATAGAAAAAAAAATATAATTCTCATTAAATTTAAAAAATTTAATGAATAGTTTATATAAATTTTGAAATGTTTCTCTGTTTTATTTTGATCATTCTATATATTGATCTAAAAAATATTTCAAATTTATTTTAATACTCCCTTATCTTACTATTATAAGGAACGTTACCTAAAACACTATAAAATCTAAACTCATTTGCAAGAGCGTATAATGTAACTTAATAGGGTACTGGCGTAATATTCCTTCATTAACTTAATAGAAGGAAAATTTTATTCGCAGCCATACTTTTTTCTCTTCGCTATCACTTCTTAATATACCTAAAATAGCCTCAAATGAAAATCCAATTTTACCCTCCATTCAACTCTTCACCCTCCATTCAACTCTTCAATGCTTAACTACTCACCATTACGCAACCAACTACCATCGCACTTTTTACTCACCAGCCAAACTTTGTAATTCATTCCGTGTTATTTCATGTCCACCTCTACAAAGCCATTTTCTCCTTACCATAGCAAAGAGGTCACTTATTCCCTGTTGTTTCACCCCCCCCATTACTCAGCCATTTTCTCCTTATTATACCAGTTAGTTAGGGTTCAACCATGGATGACTACACTTAAATGTTGACGACATGGGCAGAGTTTGACAAGAAAGAGAATATCTACTCAGAAGAACAACACTAAAAATCATTTGACGAAAAAGTAAGTACACGAATTGTAATACCATTTGTTGTCATCGTAAACTTGCAAGTCAAGGAAGTTGGAGTTCCCCGAACTCTAGGGTTCAGGAAATTTGAGTTCCCAAACCCTAGGATTCGGGGAAGTTGGACTTCGCCATACCCTAGGGTTAAGGGAAGTCCAACTTTTCTGAACCCTAGAGTTTGGGGAACTTCCACACTCGAGGCTCAACATAGGGAGTAAGGAATTTGCAAGGGTCGTTGCCCATCTCCTTAGAAAGGTGATCTTTATCTCCACAGTGATTGTTTGAGAGCCGATGATTTTCTAAGCCAAACTCAATAGTCCTTACAAAAAAATCTATGTGAATCACCTTATCTTATTTCCTTTTCTTTTCATTTGCATATTCTATGGCAGAACGAGCCCTTAATGAAAAAGTTGTGACCCAAGCAATGAATATGGCTTCTGGTAAAGTAATGGGATGTTTCTAAGGGTGGTTACCCTTCTTTGTGCCAAATTGAGGAGCTAATGATTTCATCTCCAAAAATCAACCCCCCTTTGGGTGTGTGTGTTTTGCACATTGTATGTCTATGCGTGCATGTGTATATATATATATGTATATCGTCACATTATTGTTCATTGCCTTCGCCATCACCATTGCTTCCAAGTTCCAAATTCTATTGAGGCTGTGATGATAAATTCTCGAGGTCTTAATCAAGTGTTGAGTGGATCTGATCTAGCTCTTGGCGGGGCAACTCGAATGGTCCTAGGAGAGAGAGAGAAAGAAAGGGCCGAAAGAAACGTTATCACTAAATTGTTTACATCTCTCTCTTACAAAACAACCAGTGTTTGCAACTAGGACGAGGGTCGCAAGTCTTCTCATTATGCTGATTTGATTGGATCGATCGCCTATGAACCCTAGGGTTCGAAGGTGATCTGAACCCCAACGGTCGGAGACGGAGAGTCTTCTTCCAACCACCAAGGTTGAAATGTCCCTCACATTGTTAAATTTTAAAATCCATTACATGTGAGTGAGGTATGGGCTGTGGTTGTGCATTTGTGCGATGGATGTGTGGCTTTGAACCAAAGTGTATGTCGTAATTAATTAACCTACAATAGGAGGGTGTTAAACAAATAATTTATTTATGGTTAAATCTTTTCCTCACTACTTTAAATAATAATTTTTAGGTAGGGTTTATTTATGGTTTTTTTTTTTTTATCTTACATGTCTTAGAAGTAGTGGGCGGAAAATCTTGCTGTCTAAGATCAATTTTGATTTGAGATTTGTTTTTGTGACCATCATTCAGTGTCAGATCGAATCATACAAAATTCTATTTTATGATGAATATACATATGTCATCTATATTTAATGTTCTATTAAATTTATAATATCAAATCATTTAAATATTTTACGTATCACACAACACATTAAGGTTATTAATTTTGAGTAAAGGGTGCTTGGCTTAGTGGTTTGATCGTTTATAAACTGCCATTTTGTTTAAATACGTACTTATTTAGTTATATGTTTGTTAAAAATTAAAGAGTTTAAAAGTTAAGCTTAAATGTTGTTCTAACATCATTTTAGAAAATTCTCCCAAGCTTATTTGGTTGACCAAATATTTTGCAATTTTGCTCTCAAAAAATTCTAATATTTCCAATCTTTGCTCTTAAACATTCTCCAACCCATCATTGCTGCCATAACCCATCGTTGTCATCGTTGCCTCCATCTCTTCCTTCATCGTCGGGCCTAGCCCATTGCGGTATCGTCGCCTCCAGTCCATCACCATCACCCCCTGCTTGTCGCCTCCAACCTCCATCACGGCATCGTCTTCTCCAGCTTGTTGTCGTTGTCTCACCCTTATTTTAATATCTATTGTATTAATATGTTTAACATATATTTATAAATTAAACTTAAATTTAAATATAAAATATTATATTAATATATTTTTAATAATTAAATAAAATTTATCAACATTTAATGATAAAAAATTTATTTTATTTTTATAAAAATAGTATTTTTATAAATTTTATTTATATTATTATTCAACAATATGTCTATTTTAATCTTTTTATTAAATTTTAATAATTTATCAATTTTTTTAAACTAAACATATAATTATATAAATCACAATTTAAAGCATATTTATTTAAATACAATCATCTTTAAAACTTTAAAGCTTTACACAATATTTAAATAGAAAGACTTGCAAGCGATCTCAAACAACGATAAGCCAAACACCCTCTAGATTTGTTCACATAATCTTGGAATATGACAAAGGAGTAAGGTTGCCTAAGGAGTCTGAATGCGAATAAGGTTGGAGCAGGGTACCCTAGGAATGGGCTTCGTTTGCTGAAGTTCCATGCCCTAGTTTGTGGTGCATCTGGGAAGACATAAGTCGCTCAAACGATCAAAGCTGTGTACTTTTATCACTATGTACAACGGCTAGTAATGACAATATTTTTCAATTTCAACATGTAAATAATCGAGTCAACAATAAAGATACTCAATTGAATTTAACATTTAGTTGAGTGGATTTTGGTGAGTTAATTAAGCTCAACTTATGCATATTTCACTTAGTCAATTATTATTTAGAATAGAGAGACCCATTTTCTGTTTATGTAAATTTACTCGACTAAGTCTTATAAGTACTTGATTGCATAATAACACTACTTGAATATTAAATACTTGATAGTCAATTGAAAAAATGAGATACAAAGATATGTTCTTAGTTTAGTATAAAGTATTCGACTATAGTTTAAGACTACTCAACTAAGAAACAAGATACTCAATTAAACATAAATCTTATTGATTACTGTCAAAGTACATAGACTTGACACATTGTGGCCTATCTAATACTCGATTAAGAGATTCCCTTACTTGACTAAATAAATGATATATTTTATTGTCAATTTCTCTTAGAAGGTGTTTGGCTTGTTGATTTGACCGTTTATAAGCTGTATCAACAACTTATAAGCTATTAAGAAAAAACTAATTAGGTGTTTAGGTACACCTCACCAGCGTTTATGCTAAGTAGCTTAAACACTACCATACAACATTTTGCAAAAGCTAATGAGTGAACTTTTACAAAATGCTCCTTATATATAAACTGCGTTGACTGTTAAATTTACTATTTTACCCTCATCATTTTTGCTAATTTCCAACCATACTCTTCTTCTTCAACCTCTGTCTCCCGTCATCTGTAGCCCCAGCTCTTCTAGTCGCCACTGTTAGCCATCGTCATTGCCCCCACTGGCCGTTTCCCGTCGGCCGTTGCCCCCACTAGTAGCTTCCTGTCGGTCATCGCCCCCATCGATTGCTACCCCCATCTGCTTCAACTTCTCCTCCATCGCCAGTTGTCTATCGCCCTATCAACAACTATCCACCATTGTCCCTAACTTTATCTCCTTCGTTTGTGCCCCCATCGCTCGTTGCGTGTATGTATGTATATATATATAATAGCGTAACACATATATTATATGTATATATATAATACATAATAATCATTGTTGTTAAAATCTCGATTTTACGCGTACGATTTTACGATTCGAAGACCCCCAAACGATTCAAATCCCATGTAAAATCCAATTTGGGATAAAATCCTATAAAATCTCGATTTTACATGTACGATTTTACGATTTTACGCTTCAAAGATCCCCAAACGATTTTACGGTTCAAAGACCTCCATTGATTTAAGTTGTAATTTATAGGATGCTTCCAATGTCTCAATGTCCATAGCATCTGACATTGGAACTTATGCAATGAATTGTTATATTTTGCCTCTAAATTGGAACTTGATTTAACATTGATTGCATAAATTCCAATATCACATAGCATCTAACATTAATTGCATAAGTTCCAATTTACTTGATTTAAATTATAATTTTTACTTGATCTAACATTGATTGCATAAGTAAATCAAGACAAACAAATAATTAATTAATGGACCACCCAACTCCAAATCGGGATATTACTTGATTTAATCAATGCTAAATCAAGAAAAAATTGCAATCTAAATCTAATGGAAGACGTTGGAAGCATCCTATAAAGAATTTTAAGCTATATTTTACCTCTAAATTACCTATATTTTGCCTCTAAATTGCCTATACCAACCTGCTAGTTTTTGAGCTATATTTTAAAAGTATCATCTTTTGAATTATAATAAAGAATAATCAGGTTATTAAATGATATTAATTCATTTTCTACAAAATTATGTTATTATACACATATATTTACAAAAATTAAAGGGTATTTTTAATTATCTCTAAAATCTTACGATTTTACGATTCGATTTTACGATACGATTTTATAGACCCTTTGTCGATCCCACTTAAAATCCCGATTTTAATAACCTTGATAATAATATATATTATTGTTATATATAATATATATATAATAATATTATATTAATATATTTTTAATAATTGCGTATAATTTATTAACATCTAATGGTAAAATTTTACATCATTTAATACTATGTCTATTTTAGTCTTTTTGTCAAGTTTTGATAGCTTATCAGCTCTTTCAAACTAGACACATAACTATTAATTGATAGATGAAAAACATATTTATCAAAACATCTTATTAGTTTAAGCACTACTCAACTTTTAACTTAAAAGCTAAATAACTTAAAAGTTATGGGGAAAAAAAATGGTAAGCCAAACTCCCCCTTAGTCAATTGAGGATACAAACACAGAAATTTGATATTTCAGCTCACTTTTTTCATTCAATTTCTTGGATTATTTACAAGATTACTATTATATAGAGATAGTCCAAAACAATTTCGATCACTCGATTGAAGATTTTAGAGAGAGATATTTGAGTACAAGATGCATATACTCAATTGAGCCTTGTAATATCTATTGAGATACTTGATTACGGTAAGCCCAAACATTTATCTACTTGATTACTAACACGTGAATACTCAAGTGATGGTTCAAAAGTTAGTTAAAAGTTAGAGTTAGTTAAAACTAACTTTTGTATTACATTCACTCAATTTCTAGAAGACTTTACTCGAATATTGATTTAACATTAATTAATGTTTTGTTTTAATATTTTATCATCAAAACATTAATTTAATGCGCGTGTGAAGTTATATTTCACAAGAAAAGGAATATTTCAAAAATAAAAATAAAACACAAATCCTTCATATTAATTGGCTTCATTATTAGAAAGTTATGAGTCTTATAAATTGAGGGATGATCTCTCATTTGAGGGAGTTGAAACAAGTGTGAAAGAAGAGAGAAAATAAAGAAAAAATGAAGGCCATTGAGTCTAGTAATTGAGTGAATGTAATGCGAAAGTTCATTTTTAACCAACTTTTAAATCATCACTCGAGTATTCATATGTTAGCAATCGGGTAGATAAGCGTTGGGTTTATTATAATCAAATATTTCAATAAATATTGCAAGGTTCAATTGAGTATGTGCATGTTATACTCAAATTTATGTGAAATCTTCAATCAGGTGATCAATATTACTTTTGACTATCCCTAATAGCAATCGACTAAATCATCTAATTAAGTAATTGAGTGGAGAAAGTGAGGTAAATTAACAATCCTCTGTGCATGTGTCCTCAAGCAGTCACTTGAAGCCCATTGAATCAAATCAAAAGAGATAAAAGGCTAACCAACAAGTTACAATAATTCATCTTTTTTTGGTAACTAAGATTAATATTATTTAGGATTTAATGGGAGAATAACTAAAGTTGACTGAACTCGGCCTGGAGATCATCTCAACCTCACTAATACTATTAGGTATCAATAGAAAATTGGAATTAAAAAATAAAAAATATTTTCTATAATTAACTAGACTCTCAAGTTTTTGATATTGATTCTAAAGTGAATTCCAAAACAAATCAATCGACTACAACTTTCCCAAAATATCATTGATCTACCTTTTTTATTTTTTCCAAATTTGTCTTCTAAGCAACCTATAAAAGACAGTGGTATTGGAAGTAGTGTTGAGACATCCAGATAAAACAAAAAGCTACAAACACATGAGAAGGAGGTAAAAAGCATTAAGGATCGATGATTCAAGTAGGAAAGCTTAATTAGCAAGCTTTAATTTGTTGAAGCATAACATCACTCGCTCGGAAGTGTTTGGAAGAGGTGTCAAATTAAGCTTTCATGGGGGGGGGGGGCCCTACAAAAATGGTATGTTGTGATGCTTTAAAGACACATTTATTGAGATCCTTAGGATATGCAATTGGATTGGCCAGTTTAAGGGTTTATTCAATAATCCCAACAATGGAGTGTTTGTTTGGCAACTCCCACCCCCATTTTATTTTTAATTTTATTTTTTGTTTGTTTCCTTTTGTGCGTTATTTTTTGTTTGTTTGTTTGTTCTTGAACATTGTAGTTGGAACACTAATTTGTCCCACCTTCAAACCACTTGGCAGGTGAGATAGGACAACCTGATACCAAGGCAAGGGACACCTTCAACTTCTTCCATTTATTTAGATATAATTTGTAAAATTTTATTATGACGTGTCAAAGTAAAAAGATCAAAAAAAATACTCAAAAAAGTCCCCAAAAATTAAGGGAATTTAAAAAAATATTTTTTTTTTGACAAAATCAAAAAATCGAGAGACCAAGCCCGACCACAACCAGGAGACCAATCACAATCGAGAGACTATACAATCTCCCAGCAAGACCAAAATTCGAAAAACCTTTCATAAACTGGTGCTTGGTGACTACCTGATGATAGATGGTTGGGAGGCCAGGTCTCCTGAAAACCTATATTGAGGGATCATTTGTGTCCCCTAGAGACAGTAAATTTTCCTTTAATAAGGAAGAAGGGGTCCTACATAATAAATTTTTCTTTAAATTGAAAGAGGGGGTCCTGAACAAATCACGAACAAGATAACTTTGATATCTAAAAATACTTTCGAGAATTTTATGAAAAGGATAAATATTATCTATAATGAATTATAATCCTAATGAGATTTAGAATATTAAAATAAATATTATTTGTAAGAATCTTAATTCTAGAAGATCTTGAAAAACTCCATGTTTCTCTATAAGAAAATAACTAGGCTCTCATTCTAAAAAAAAATAAGTCTATGATACTGGTTTTGATACAACCTTCAAGTCTCCATTATTTTTAGTGTTTGATTTAAATATTAAAATATTTGTATGGTGACTTCTCTGTGCCATTTGATCTTTTTTTTTGGTAAATTCCAAGTGCTCGACGACGACGTTTTTAGTCAATAAATCTATTGTTATGTTGAAACCATAACACATTCAAACTAAATATTTTCATCAAATATAATGTGTGAAAATGGGTGTCACTCATAATATTTAAATTATAAATAGAGATGAACATTATTAAAATATTTTTTTAAAGTGTATTTTCACCTCATAATTTAAAATTTTCTTATAACTGCACCACACCACAAACTGTTCCATAAGTTTCACCGGCAATGCGCCACAAAATGCATTGATGCAAACCGTTTGACCATCCATGGGATCGTGGTGCCATTCTCATACCTTGAAATGTTTCGTACCAACGTCACAACGTTTTCACTTCTATTGTCATAGAAAAATTCTTGAGAGTTAGACAAATTTATAGAATAGGAGCTAAAAAATTAAAATATCATCACTCATATTACATTGTACTTTTTTCAATGTAATATGGGAATACAATATGGGCGAGGGTATTTTAGTCTTTTAATCTCATTCTGTAAGCTTGTCTGTCAATCTGTCTGGCCCTGTAGAAAATTCATTGTCGTAGTGGTTGGACTTTTTTTTTTACTATTTTAAATAATGATTTTTAATTATAATTTATTTATTAGAGGATTTTTTATTGCTTAGAGATAGTGAGAGAAAAATCTTAACTCTTAAGATCAATTTTAATTTTAAATCCGTTGTTATGATTGTCACTCAACATAGATTGAACCATATAAAATCTTATTCAATGATGAATATACAGATGTGGTCTATTATTTATATTTAATATTTTATTAAATTTATAATGTCAAATTATTTAAATATTTTACGTATCACAAACACATTCAGATGATTAATTTTGAGTAGATTTGTTCACATAAAAGTAAGAATACAGTAATTTTCAAAATTTATTCTAAAGTGGTCAATCGATCCTTATTCAGCGACAGCCGAGCCGACAGGTCAATGGCAAGCAGCAATCTTGGAAAAAGAGTCTTGGAATAAGACAGAGGAGGAAGGTTGCCTCTTAAGGGGTCCGAATGCGAATAAGCTCGGAGCAGGGTACCCCAGGAGTGGGCTTCGTCTGCTGAAGCTCCATGTATTCCTTGTACTTCATTGGCTTGAACACCGCCGGCCGGCCTTCCTTCTCCATCAACTCCGGCGACGGGCTAACCTCTGTGTCCAGTGATGGTCCATGAGCCACTGCTATGGACATCCTCGCAGATTTGCTGTTCACCACCGCTCTGTGCATAATGCTCTTGTACTTTCCGTTGGTGAATATCTGATAATGAATGAATCACGTACGAGAAGTGACGTGAGGAAGAGAGATGAGTGAGCATGTCCTTGTCTTAATTAATTAATTTAATTACTGGAAAATTAAGGGTAATTTAATTTGATTAATTAACTCACGTCGAGTTGATCGGCGGTGTTCACGACAAGGGAGTTGGGGATGGGCTTGGCGCTGAACCACTTGCCCTTGTGCTGAATTTGTAGGCCGTCGACTCCGTTCTGGATGAGAATGGTGAGGAGGCCGTGATCGGCATGCGCCGGAATCCCCATGGCAAGCTCCGGCTGGGGGCATGGCGGGTACAGGTTGGCTGCGAAGAGCTGGAAACCTGATTCGAAATTCATGGCCTTCTCAATGAATCCTCTTTCCATCCCCAACCCCTCTGATATCCCTCTCAGCAATTCCTGGACCACTTGGCGAGTTCTTTTGCTGTACTCTTGCACCACCTCACTGCCAGAACAAGCCACACCACACCACGATTACAAAGCGTTACAGAACTTTATAATTATATATATAGTAATATATAGTTCTTCTTCTCGAATAGAAGTTGATAAAGAAAAGAGCAGTAAAGGTGAAGCAAATTGTAGATATTTGGTGGGGTTGGGGTTGGGAGTGGGAACCTGAGTCCCTCTGGTTTGGTGGGAGCGTTGAAGTGTGGATGCACAAACAACTTCAAGAAATCCCTCCAGAGGAAGCAATTCGCAGCCACCTTGATGTCGATGCTGGTCCCGAATCTGATGGGCTCCCACACATCTCTTCCGGCGAATTTCAGCTTCTCCTCCATCGTCTGATTCAGGAATCTGTCGCATGCTTCCACCGTCTCCTTCATCAAACTCTCCGGCACCCCGTGATTTACCAGCTTTCGAGATCATTCATATTAGAACAATTAAATACATTTAAACACATGCTAATTAATTAATGAAAAACTGTGCGTGTAATCAATTGAAGACCAAAACTACACAGAATTAATTAATTAATAACGCACCAAGAAGAAACCCCATTCCTCGCAGGCCTTGGTGAGGTCTTGAACGGCTTGGGAGCGTTGATTGGGATCGGGAGAGGTGAGCAAGCCGAAATCAATGACGGGAATGGATTCCTGATCATCTGGCTCTGAAACGGCAGGTTCATTCAGAAACGAAGAGGTGTTGTAGTTGGTAGGGATGGCAGTGGAGGAGTCGGTGGAGGAGTCTAACAACTCTTTCACGCTCACTGGCTTTGGCGCATTCAAAGCAGCGCCACCACCACTGCTGCTGTCTAGCGAGCTTTGGTGAAATGCTGGAGCTGCTGCCGAAGCCATTAATAATTAATTGATTTTTCTATATGTATCTATCTATGTGTATATGCTGGTTAGTACTTCTTCTCTGTGTCTGTGTTGGGTTGCGGTGAAGGATTCGCCATGTCCATGCCCACATATATATACAGCTGCTGGGGTGGAGGGAGATGGGTTTAGGCCGCCATTTCGGGAAAGTAGCATCCTGTAATCCTTGACGTAGTAGCCTCCCGTTGCAGGGGTCATGTGAATTGGAGTGCGATTTTGTTCACCCCTTTTAACGTACTGACCATCACCTTCAATATTTTGAGAATAAAAAATAACGACACAGTACTAAGGATGATAGTCATCCATTAAAAAGGGGTGAACAAAATCACACTATGCCATTCTGTTATTTTTTACCTTCAAAGCACTGAGAGTGATGGTCACCCCATTAAAAAAGATGAGCAAAATTGCACTCCATGTGAATGTGCCACACTGACACGGGTGGTGAGCTTCACATTTTTTTTTAATTGAATATGCTTACTCTCAGAGTCTCTCATATTTAATTTTTTTAATTGAGTTCATCATAAAGTCAAGAGCATTAATAATAATTTCGTGGTTGGGCGGCATCATATATACTTACTAATAAGAAAAATAACATCATTTCAACCGGCTTGCCGCGTGTTCAGGGCCTTCTAGAATTACCGCAGGGCCCCGCGTGTAAAGTCCAAGTAACGGGTGGATGGATCACCCACCGTCCCGCAGTTATTCCGGAATCAATGATTTTGTTGAAGTTAAATTTAGGTATTTAAAATTTACTAACCTCTTAATAATGAGTTTGGCGACCCATTAAATTCCTCAATTTTTGTTTACCAACCGTTCATCTTTTGATGAACGGAAATTCTACTTAGATAGTTTGGAGTGATACTTGATGTCACGTTTTTATATTAATATATTATGCATTTGTATTTATTAGACACATAATATAGTACACAACCAAACGAAGAAATGTCGTATCAATTATCATTTTTGAGTGTTCAATAAACATTTTAAAAAGATGAGTAATGATAATTGTTATTATCTGAATATAATAATTAGAATTTATATGTCGAGGAAGTTAGACATATAGTCATTGAAGGGAATCACTAATACGACAATATAAGCAAAAATAAAGTTTTTATTATGTATTAGATACACGTAACGAAATATAATATACACTCCATACAGAGTTGGGGTATTTAATTAACATGCATATTCAACTATTGAATGAATAAATAAATGTATACTTGCTGTTCGATGTAAGATTGTGATACAAAAACTATTTCGATACTAAGATTGTGTCCACCTCACGTTGTAGTGGTCATAATCTATCCACACCTAGTATGTATTAAGGTACCATTCCGATCACTTCTTCTCGTGCTAGATACAGAGGATCTGCGTATCACCGATGCTCGCATCTCAAAATTATACGTGTAATAATCACACGTATAATATATATAATTTTTCAGAGGAAGAAGAAAAAGAAGAGAGCAATATGTTAGGGGGAAAGGTAGAGAGAAGGCAAAAGCAAGGTCTTTGCCTTTTATTAATTTAATTCCCCCTTTCTTTTTTCTTTTTCTCCCAAAATCAATTCCCTTTTCAAATTCGTCACCCCCAGTGTACAATCAATAATTAATTTTATTATGCAATCAATAATTGATTTTACGATACATTATACACTATATACTATGCATTGTGTACTATTTGTAACCCGCCACCTCTTACTGTGCAATCAATAATTAATTTCACACTATGTACTATTGGCAAGAGGGACCAAGGGTTAACTTTTGACCAATCATTTTCAAATACATTTTTGGGCATACGATGTTGATACCAAATACAACACTATATGGTGTGTGATTTTTCAGGTTTATTATCTACTAGCAATCAGATAATAACAAAACCCTTTTCAATATTAGTCAATCCCTTGATCGATCACCAAAACTTCTTCAAATCCTGACAACGTTTCAAAAGTTCCTGAATAGTGCCTAGTAGCGGCTCGAGACAGTACAAGTGGTAATGAAGTTTCACTTCAAATGAACCTATTACATTTGACGATTACCATGTGCTATAATCCTTCCACACCTAACACCCTGACTGAACGAGAGTCATGGAGTGACAAACTCACAAACTTAAGAACTATATGTCAGACCTCATTAATGTGACCAAATGACACCTTAAGAAGCACATTTCCTGACTTTTAATCTGTTCTGATCAGGGACTATCCCGTCACATCAATAGTAGATCACATATGACGTTCACCCCATCAAATACCAACGAGGATGATGAATCCTATTTCCAACACTTGTCTCCATATATCAGCAATACGAAACCACATAGATGAGCGTTTCCATCTCTTAATTGGATGGTTCGTCTCATTAGCAAATATTGCATACTGATACACAAAACAACCATACCGGTTCAAATCTAAGGATCAACACATCATCACAACCTGATGATACAACCATTATCCACCAAGTCATGTGGTCAGTCATCGACTGATCGTTCCCAACAACCACCCACAAGTTTACTAACGACATCTCATGTCATATGACCCGTGACATGCCATCATCCCATCAGTCTCCCTATACCGAACGAGGTAATAACCCTTGTACTAGTCCATACTCGATTAATCAAAGTTTTCATCCAAAGAATCTAAGGAGTGAATAGTTTAAGAAATTCTGTTACTAGAGAATCATGTCACACAATCTAAACGCCTTGAGAATAAGATTCTCACACAGAAGATCTAGGAATTCATTTATATAAATGATTAGAGAAAATATGAATGAAGATAGAAAATATGTTTAAAGAAAACCTTGCATTTTATAAATTTATACAAAAAAAAAATTAATGCATTACAAACAAACCCGCTAGATGTCATCCAAATCTAGCATCAGGACACACAACAATAACAGTCATCAAGGCCAAGAGAGATAGGGGAACATGAACTACTGGGGAAAGTTAACAATTGCAGGGCTCAACTTGCCATCCGAAGAGCAAAATAAAGTAGAATAATGTCTTGGGGTGGACACCTAAGGGGGCATCGAAAGGATCTTGAGGAATGAATCTTTAGATGTGTCCTAAGTATAGCCTGGATATGTGTCTTTGGGGGATGCCTCGAAAGGGTAGTCTTCACGAGGATTCTACGAAAGGGGTCTCCATATAATGCCTCTAATTGTCTCAGAATAAGTTTGGATTTGGATGAGATATGTGGAAGAGGTATTTAGAAGTGATATGTAAGACATAAGACAATCAAAAGGCAAGCAGGAATGTCTCCGGCGGGCCCTTCGATGCCTAAATCAGAAGTTGCCATGGGATGGAATTTGTGTGCATGCAATGTAGATGAGTAAGTGAGGGATGATGTTGTGCGGAGGAGCATCGCGAGTGCCCTAAGAAAGGATACCCAAATGAGTATATCGGGTGAGGGTGTTGTGTGTATATAAAGTGTGTAGGTGAGTGCTTCGGAAGGGTAGAGAGAGAAGCCATGAGATTTGAAAAAGAAAGATCTCGAAATTTGAAGAGTCGGGGGGGTATTTATACCCGTTGGTCATGATTGGGTCACGTGGCATGCAAGTGATGCATGATTTAGGCATCATTCAGATGGGCCCTGGTTAGCGGTCTTCTGATGACTCAAAGGTTGCTGAAGGGTCAAGCAAGTCTTCAGATGCCCAAAAAGGGCATTGGAAAAATGTGTGCAAATGTCTCAAAGAGTCTTCTGCGGGGGCTCACGCGGATGCTAAAGGGTCATATGGGGTCCTAGATGGGGAAATCAGAAGGCTCACGCGAATGCCCCAAAAGGTCATCCGTGAGTACTTCTCCACAAGAGACAGCTTTTTTTTCCTTTTTCTAGTTGACATTTCTTTAGGGAAATCTATCCCGATGGCTAGGTTACAACACTAACTATTGCTCTCATTAAGAAATGTTAAATATACTTATTTTTTAGATAAAATGTATTTATTATACTTCATTTATAGGTCTGAACATTTTTTGTTACTATGTGCTAAATCAAATATATTTATTATAACAAAATTAATCAATAAAAAATACATTTTTTAGATGAGAGAAAAGAAAGAAAGTATTTTTAAGTCTTCTTAGGAGGAATAATGAGTTTGAATTGGATCCATGAAATCTAGATCCAGATTCATAAGAAGTTGTGACACCCATAACTTAAAACATACTTAATAATAATAATAATAATATTTTTATGAATTTCAAGGTTTAGTGCAGACGAAAACTTGAGAAATAAAACTTTTATAAACTTAAGTAAAGTTTCAAACATAATAAGATTCAGAGCATACTTCGTGTAAATATAAAGTTTGATACTGAAAATATGGCTTCAATAGAAGAAATAAAGACTTAGCAAATATGCTCTGTAATAATAACATCCATACCTAGAAATCCGAACTTAAAATGAGACTTGGCCTTTTCATAAACTTATATAAGCTCTAAGGACATACGATGTAGCAATAGTGTACATATATCATAAGAGTGTAACATTAAAAATCTTTCTAATACAAGAAGAGAGAAACATGATTTCGATCATTGGAAATTATTTTCAAAAAGCCTCTATACTCCACGTCCACGTCCCAAGCTCCTCATTCATAATCACCTGGGGGGAAAAATATGGAATGATATTCATGCGAGTCTCAGTAAGTACAAGAGAACCATCATATGTATTTAATCAAGTCATGACATAACATAACATATCATATGGAGACACAAGAGGTTCCACCAACTACGGGGGCACGAACCTTCATGTATAACACTACTGAGCTCTGATCTCAAAACTTGGGTGAACATAAACATAACATAAGGGACCACATACATAATTCATGGGTATGCTTAAATATCATAAATAGTTCATAATGTACTTACCTCAACTTTGGTTGGATGAGATCTAAGTTTTTAAGGCTTCATGCCTTACAAGGTTTGCTTTTCTGCAGAAAATATGTATTTTCGTGAACTAAACCCCAAATAATTTTACATAATATTGTAGGTAATTTAATAAGGGGTATATACATGAAATTTCATGGGAAATGGGGATCTCACGCGCTGATGAAAGGTACCACCCTTAATTTTCATGACAACTTTGCACCTTTTTGGTTTTTCGACCATATTTTCCTCGTTTTAACTCTGATTTGATCGCTGTTTTTTCCTACATGCTCCTATTTCGTCTCTCTACATGAATATTAAAAAGAACTGGACTTACCTCACTGTTTTATGGCGATTCATGCCCAGATTCTTGCTCAGCATAGTTTCTTCGGTGAGGCTCGTATCTCCTTCGTTCCTTCACCGATTTTTCTCATTTTTCTTGCAAAATCTCTCCATCTCTCAAGAAGACACTCTTTACCTTCACATTGGCTTTGGAATGCCCAAAACTCAACCCAAAGATCTTATTTATAAACTTTTTTAGCCAATCGTGTTTCGCCATATATCCCATCATCATGAGACCTCATTATTATCTTCTATGTGTGGCCAATAAATGCTTGCCACATGACCCAAACTTGGAGGTTAAGCAAAAGACTTAGAGAAGACTTAACAAAGACTTAGAGAAGACTTGGGAAAGACTTATCAAAGACTTGAGAAAGACTTAACAAAGACTTAGAGAATACTTATTTAACAAAGACTTGGAGAAGACTTATTTTAACAAAGACTTGGAGAAGACTTACTTAACAAAGACTTAGAGAAGATTAAGCAAAACATTTGATTTAAATAAGGTTTGTACTCCAAAATGATCCAAAGTTATATTAGAGTTTTATTTAAAATCCACAATCATGACTTTCACAATCCCTTGAAATGTGTTATTTTTTCAAGTATTTGAATATAAAATCTTGAGTATTATATCATATTTGAGTCTAAAAATCTTGGGTGTTATAAAAATAGTTGAAATCCAAATGAATTTAGACCCATTGGTTAGTTACCAAATCTAAATCTTACTAATTTAAAATAAATCTGGTCCACAACCACATCATTTATTCCCCTCCTAATGCTTCCAACCTTGATCATAGTGAACATTAATGTATGCAACAAACCAAATAAGAACGAAAGTAGCCCTTGAGTTTAATGAATTTTTTTAAAAAATATTTAATTACTAATATTTTATTAATTAAATTTAAGATTTAATATAATGAATTAATTAAAATTAAAATTAAAATTTTAAAAAAATCACAGTCTTCTGCCGCAGAAATTAAATTCTAAGATACTTTTAAACACATTAATTAATATTTTAATATAATATAAAAGACATCGTTATTATTTAATTATTAATGCATATTTATACATTATTCATAAATACTGTCTGACATCATAAATGGTTTTAGCAATGAGCCTGCCACGATGGACCTTTGCATGCAGGTTGGATGATCTCTGTTGATTTCATGGGTTTCCCAACCACTGAATGACGCGTGGATCCCTACCCCACCAATGATGTCCCATCAGATCAGAGTACATCACCGCCTCCGCCCTCCAAATGTGAAATATTCCTCCCCATTAATTAGATTGAGAATCGGAGATTGGATCTTCGCTCTCCAAATATGAAATATTCCTCCATATTAATTACATTGAGATTCTTCCACCCATATTTATAATTAGATGGAGAGTGCTTTGCTATGTTGTTTATTGCCTATCAATATAATATTTATCCGATAATAAGAGAGGCGCAGGCCTTATGTACGTGGGGTCTATGTACAGGCACAGGCCTCACGTGCATAGGGCCTATACCCTCTCATTGTCGGACAAATGTTATATTATCTGACAATGGACAACATAGCATTATCGTAAATTGAGATCCCTTCAAACACTTGCTATTTTATAATATATTTTATCGTGTAAAATGTTAAAATTTTATATCTTAATTATTAAAAATTATTATTTTAAACACAAAAAATATATAAATAATAGTGAAAGAGGAGTTCAAAGAAAAATGATAAAAATTAATTTTATTATATTTTATAATTGAGAATAAAAAAAGATAATATTTTTTTATTAGTGATTCACAAATTTAAATGTTTAAAATTTAGAATTTTTTTTAACCTATAGATAATTAGATTTTTTCTCTATCAGGATAAATTTTAATTTAATACTTTTTTATGACATAGTATTTTCTCTTTTTTACATGTATGTTCTACATAGTATAAATAATAACTTTATTTATTGTTAATCAAGATAAGAATTTAAAATAATAATTTTTAATAATTAAGATACGAAATCTTGATATTTTTAAATATTAAAGATCAAATACTATATTTTTAATTGTTAATAAAGTATAAAAAACTAGTGAGACCATTCAAATTCTATCAATTAATCATTCACGTAGTATGTCACTTATAGAAATAGGCGCGTTCATACATACGTTAATATTTCGTCACGATAAGAATTTAAATTAATAATTTTTAATAATTAAAATATCAAATCTTAATATTTTACGCATTAAAAATTAAATATTATATTTTTTAACTATTAAAAAGACTCCCTATTTATTAAGTCTAACAATAATTGACGTAAGTAAGAAATGAGTTAGTTGTAGGAGTGAAAAGTTGGTTTGAATGGTTCAAAATTGGCAAGCACTGCCACAGTAGCGATGGATGCAATCACTTTGTTCTTGTCAGACCTCAGCCTCAGCTATTCCATGTGTGCACAAATGGACTTCCTCTTAACTTTCTTTTCATATTCTTAATGTGTTTCTTCTTTAATTAGCTATTTTGGATTGGTCCCAAAACAATTTCAAATGTGATATTTTTATTATTAATTAATAATAATATTTAGTAGTGATGTCGTTCGAACATAATAATAAATTTTTTGACTAAAAACGTCATCGTTAAGCTGATTCGAGTCCGTAAAATAGAAAACAATTAGAGGATGTAAGGAAATTCTGGTACAAACACTCCGATACATAAGTTAAACACTGAAAACTTAAAAATTATATTGAAATTAGTATCAAAAATATATTTCTTTTAGGATGATGGCCTGGATATTTAAATAAAGTTTGTTAACTAAAATATAGACCAGAAAAATGTGAAATATAGAAAGTATTCTGGACAAAAGTGTTTTTCATTGTATTTATTAATTTTTTTAAAAAAAATTACATGACTTCTTATCTTGAACTTTCAAGATAAATTTATCCATTCCCTATTTTAGATAATTTATTTTGACCTTTATAGATAAGTTATATTGATAGAGATTTATCTTACTCATTTTTAACAAATACTACTTTATAGAGAAATATAGAGTTTTTCTTAATTTTCTTAGAATTAAGAATTTTTCAAATGATATTTATGCTAATATTTCGAAATTTATTAGAATTAAGATTTTCATGAATGATATCTATCCTTTTTGTAGGATTCTTGGAGGGATTTTTGAATGTTGAAATTACCTCATTTGCTCTTTGTGTGGGACCCCTAGTAGGGAAAAATAACACATTTTTAGTCTAAAAAGTTATTTTGGATTTTCAAACTATTTTTATGTTTTTAATGGTTTTTACGTATGACACAAGAAATACCAAAAGTAAAAAATATATTTAATGCACTTAGAGACTATTAGTAAAATGATTTATTTATTATTTATCTTGAAGGTAAAATACTTTCTAATATTTTTTTTTATAATTGACATTTAATTTCTCTTAGTTCATATCATGCCAAAACGTATAATAATAAATTATTTGAGCTCATAGCGCAAAGGTGTGACACACACCGGGGGCATGTGGGTGTCCAATGCAACAATAAATTATTTGGCTCTTTCAAAAAGGTGTGAAATGAGGAAGTGTTAGTCTCAATTCCACCCCACCTCCCTTCCAAAAAAACAAAAATAAAATAAAACAATGAAAACGTGTGTTTGTTAGAAGACTTGCATGTGTACATTAGATCTCACAAAATTCTTTAATTATTTTCTTTATAAAAAATTGACCATATAGTATGAAAGTTGACCGTATATACACATGTAGTGAAAAATATATTTATTTAAAATTAAGATAAACTTGTAATTTAATCTTTCGGGTGACAAGACGTATTTTTCTGTCAAATTGTTATGGGTCAATCGTACCTCTCTCTGGCAAAGATTGGAGTGTTAATTCAGTCAAGTGATTGGAGTACAATAAATTAAAATTCATATCAGTTAGTCGTGGGTTTGATTTCGTGAAACCTCCACTTACGATTTATCTTATCTATCGAAATTGAGAGCACGAGCGATAAGAAATCACGTAAGAACAATAATTTCTAGATTAGAACGCTAGCTTGTGTTAATCAATTTTGTGATAAAATAATTTAAAAATTATAGTAATATCTCCAAAATATTATAGATAGATGGATGTTATTCATTTTGTGGAAATGATTGTAGAGTATTATTATAAATAAACTATAATGTAAAGATATTTTACAAAGGAATATATATTTAAATTAATAATCTATAAGTTGATTCTATAAACTATATTGGCCCCGTTTGTTGCAGCTTAATTAAAGAAATTATAGTTTTTAACTTCTTAGATTATAGTTTCTAAAACTTAGAATAAGTTGTGAACTTGTTTGTTACAACTTCTTAGAAGTTGTAGTAAAGTAGTTGTGATGTTTGATATCATAAGCTGTAAAATAATTTATTTTTGTATAATTGTCCATAATACGTTTAGTAGTTATAGAATGATAATTTAAAAATTAATTAGTGTATATATATAAGTTTCAAGTGTTATAAAAAAATTAATTAGAGTATAGAGAGAGAGGAAGATGGTGAGAGAGAAGAAGAGATTTGAAAATGGAGATGACGGTGGAGAAGAAAAATCTATGATTGCGTAGACAAGAGGGTAATTTTTTGTTAAAAATAAGGGCAAAATTGTCACAAAAATGTAATTATTTAAGTAGAAGTTGTAAAAACTGGGGTATCCCAGCTTTAAAAAAGTCAGTTTCTACCCCTTCTAAAAGTTAATAAAAGCTATAAGTTAGAATTCTATAAGTTGAAACAAATACTACATCCCAACATTTTTGAAACTAGAAATTAAAAGTTACAGCTTTTAAGCTGCAACAAACAGGCCCATTATATATAATTGATGATTAAGATCATAATTACCTTTCAATAATCGTAATTAGAGATTTTTTTGTTTATTGAGCCTAACCACGACGACCTCCACTCATGTGATAATTTTTGAGTTAGGTCTCCTATTTTAAATATAAAAATTTAATAAATTATTTAGATAATCAACATAAAAATCATTTAAATTTGTAATGTATTTCTATCACATGTCCCTATTAGATAGAGAAAGGGGGGCACAAAGAAGAGAGGTAAGCATTTGGTCCGTTGGATTATCCAAATGACCTAAATAGCTCAAATTAAATAGATTAAATCTGTGTGAAAAATTGAATTGAATCGATCGAATAGATTCTCACAGTGAAAAAATCGAATCGATTGAAAAAAATTTAAAAACTAAAATAAAAAAAGACAAAAACGATGTAGGAACTGTTCTTTTTGTGTTTTAGTTTTTAATTTTAAATTCGTTTTTAATTTTTGTGTTTTGAGTATTTGTTTTTAGATTACTGAAAATGCGTTTTTTTTGTCTATAGCATTTTTTACGTTTTAAAAAATTTGAACATGTTTGTGATGAAAACAATCAAAATAAATTTTTGTTACTTTGAGTTTTCTTTATAAATTTTTTTCTTATTTTCAAAAATATGTTTTTTAAAATATAAAAATAAATACGTTTTTACTATTTTAAAAAACTAAAAACTGAAAACGACATGAAAACAGTAAAAATAACAGGATCCAATAGTTTTTAATACTTTAATGAGTTCGATTATTTTAATTATTTTTAATATAAAAACCAAGCATAACCAAAATAAAAAAAATTACCAAACTTAAAAATTGAATTGAATTGATCTATAATTTGAATCAAATTGAATTAATAATTTTCGCCAATTTAATTCGATCATCTTAGTTTAATGGGAATATTGGTCAGAGAAGAGGTTTCTCTGACTTGGCCAACTGACAATTTGAATAGGGTGAATGGATTTGGGTTTGGCCCAAACCCAATCTTTACTAGATCTAAACCCATTTGTAATGGGGCGTAATGTAACTGATCATTTAAATGGTATTGGCGTAATATTCCTCCTTTAATTGAAATGGAAACCTGGTAGAATCGAACGAACCGGGCCCACTCGCTCAGCTACTAGACCTGAAACAATTTCAACTGCAATGCATTTATTATCGATTAATAATAATATTTAGAATAAAAAATAAAAATATATTAAATAGACCGACTCAAGTCGAGTTTCACTGATTTTAGACTCGACTCGCGAACCAGTTCCTATGCTCGAGCTCAATTAATGTCTTCAAAATATTATAGACAGATAGATAGATAGATGTCATACATACATTTTGAAAAAAAATGACTCTGGTGTATTGTTATAAATAAGCTATAATTTAAAGATATATTTTACAAAGGAATATATATTTAAATTAATAATATATATAAGTTGATACTATACATTATATATATATATATATAATGATCGGTGATGGTTAAGATCATAATCACTTTTTAATAATCGTAACTAGCAATTTTTTTAATAATTATAATCGTGTTTGCATCTATTTTGCATGGTTTTAGCATATTCATCAAGCACGATTATGATTTTTATTTTATTTTATTTTATTGAGCCTAACCACATCTATATCTAAGAGTACAACTTTGTAGGAAAATTACACAGTTAGTCAAAGCCCCAAAATATCCAACAGCAACAGTATGAACAGAACGTGCAACAGCAGCAAAGGAATTTCACCAGTTGCGGTATACTTAACAAATAACCACAAGTATAAAACATATTCAGCAGCAGAGCAGGTAGAGTTATGAGACACATAATCAGATTTCGGCGAGGGAGATGGCAACCGGGAAAGCTTGTGAGACCGAGACACGAGGAAGGCGTTGACCCCTGTTTCGGTCACTCGCAGGCTCCGACGACTGTCAATTGGGATGCAATGGTCTACTCCGACGAACGACGACCACAACCAGCCGAATCTGGTAGAACTTGAGAGGAACTTGCTCTCTGTGACAAACTGAACTTGGAAGGGGAAAGGAACACTTCAAACTTTGAACTTTGTGATGAGAGAATGAGGGGCGATCAGCCTTTTAGAGGTTGGGTTGGGACACCAAACAGACTTCGCATTCAAGTTGCGATTGAATGTCGGCATCAATGCCTGTCGCTTGGGGCAGTCGAAGCGGCAACAAGATTAATGGAGGTCGCTTCGGAACAGACAGTCGCTAGAGAGGAAATACAAAAAAAGAATAAAGAAAATGATTTTTATTTCTTTTATATAAATATATATATATTTAAATCGACCCGTTCGCCTGCTCGTCCTACCAACTAGATTGATGACGGTGGCAGCGGCACACAAGGCCCAAGGAGTTCGCCTGCTAACAAAATCTAGGTACCCCTTAGGGTCTAACCCTAAATGAGAAGGAGGAGTATAAATACCCATTTCCATCTCTTTACACAATCAATGTGAGACACACATCCATACTCACACTTACACTCACACATTATAAAATATAACAATCTCCCACATGAGTGTAAGAGTGTCAAACCAAATAAATTGACACGACGCCACATAGAGCAAACAAATAAGTTATGCATCAGGCAATGTGTCTTTTGGACTTGAACATTCCTTAGTGAATATCTATTGAACTTACCGAAGAAATAATGAGCCCGGCTTTTGAACTATCATTCTGGTGGTAAATCAAGACAACAAATATCACACACAACTTGTCTTATACTTTCGAGTTCTATATGATTATGTTCATTTTGGTCCTAAACAATATCCTGTGTTCATGAGAACTCTAGAGAACCCAAGCCCTTAAAATAGTTCTCATAGAAGTGACCCACTTCTACTCTCACTTAGGCAACCATTGATTAAAAGTATTTTGTCACTACTCTTCTTGTAACAAGATATCAACACTATTTGTACCACCGACAGATCACACACTCTCTTTGCCACCAGGAATTGGGAGAAACTAAAAGTTTCTTAGTGTATAGACTATGAATTGTTCCAGCCAATTTGTCTATTTAACACAGATCTTGAGATCTCCAGTCAATTGGATTAGGTTACCATCAAAAAATTCATTTCATAGGCTTTAGCCCTATTCCCTTACATGGATAGGAGACTTGCTTCTTCATCACTCTTTTAGTCAAAGGATCTGTCAAATTTTCCTTAGACTTTATAAAGTCAATGGAGATTATGCCATTGGTAAGCAATTGTCTTATTAAATTATGTCTGTGCCTAATATGTCTCGACTTCCCATTGTAGACACTATTTTTAACTCGCATCGAGGCAACTAAGTTGTCACAATAGATACATATGGCGTTTATAGACTTTGGCCACAGTGGAACGTCTTCAAGGAAATTTCGAAGACATTCTACCTCTTCACCTACTTTATCCAGAGTGATAAACTTTGACTCCATAGCAGACCATGCAATACACGTCTATTTTGAAGACTTCCACGACACAGCCGCTCCACCTAAGGTAAATATGTACCCACTGGTTAACTTAGTCTCTAAGCTATCTGTCAAAGCAACAACAAGATTAATGGAGGCCGCTCTTGGAACCAGACAGCTGCTGGAAGGAGAGGAAATAAAAAAAAATAAAGAAAATGATTTTTAATTTCCTTTATATATATATATTTAAATCAACCCGACTCGTCCGTCCAGTCAGTCGGATGGGCGGCAACGCACGAGGCCCAAGGGGTTCGCCTGCTCACAAAATCTAGATGCCCCTTAGGGCTCAACCCTAAGTGAGAGGAAGGAGTATAAATACTAACTTCTATCTCTTTATACAACTAACGTAGGACAAACACCCACACTCACACACTATAAAACACAAGATATTTGGTGGTGTGATAATATTTGAGTTTGGTTTCCTATTTTAAATATAAGATTTTGAAAAATGATTATTTAGATAATTAATCATAACAATATTTTAAATTTGTAATGTATTTCTAGTAATCAAAACATCTCACTACCAAAGAGAGAGAG
Source organism: Diospyros lotus (assembly GCF_014633365.1). Lineage (NCBI taxonomy): Eukaryota > Viridiplantae > Streptophyta > Magnoliopsida > Ericales > Ebenaceae > Diospyros > Diospyros lotus. The sequence goes on from NC_068346.1 coordinate 37,344,064, forward strand.
AGAGAAGGGGACACAAAGAAGTAGAGGTGAGCATTTGATCGATTTAGTTATTGAAACGACCAAATTGCTCAAATCAAATATATCAAACTTATGCCAAAAATTGAACTGAACTAACCAAATAGATTCTTAAACCGAATAAATTGAAAAAAATTAAAAAAATTTAATCGATCGAAAAAACTAAAATAACAAAGTGTAAAAACGACATCGTTTTTGACATTTTAGTTGATTCGATTATTTTAATTTTTTTCGAAAACTAAACAGAATTGAAATTGTCAAAGTTGAAAATTGAATTGAATTGATCTATAATTTAAACTAAATCGAACCAGCAATTTGAGCCAATTTAATTTGATTATTTCGATTTAATGAAAATGTTGTTCACCCTACGAAAAAGAAAAAAAGATTTCCCTAACTTGACCAAGTGCAAATTTGAATAGGGTGAATGAATTTGGGTTTGGCGGAAACCCAACCCAAACTAGAACTTAAAATCTAAACTCATAATTATCCAAATAACTTGGTTCTTAAACGAGCTTGATCCAAAGAGACTTATTAGATAAACAAAACCCGAATCTTTTCATTTTAAGGCATGCCTTTACTTAGCTGCAACCTTTTTCTTTCTTTAAGATTCGAGCGACAAATACAAGTTGTCACTTTGAAAAATATAAATATTAATTAGGATTATAATCAAATTGAATCGAGCTCTCGATTAACTTAAACTGAGCTCGAGTTCGACAAGGGCTTGAGTTTAGACTTGCCAGGTTAGCTCGAACTTAAGCTTAGGCTCGACAAGTTTTTGGAGAGCCCGAGCATGGACTCGAGTTAGAATTTTAAATCAAATGTGATAATCAGTAAATATAATTTTAAATTAAATTTGATAAGCAACAAATTTTAATAATAAATTAGGTATTAATCGATTAATTTTTAAGTCACGATATATTTTATTATTAATATATTTTAATAAAAAAAAGTAGATTAAAGTTTTCCATTTAGTTTTTCATTGTCAAAATATTCTCAAAATCAAACTCAACAAAATTTAATGACCGAGATTTATTAAATTTAATTTTATTTATAAATTAAATTTTAAATATAAGTTGAAGATGAGCTCATTTATCTTAATAAATAAATTTATTTTTATTAAGTGGGACACTAGTCACTCATAAAACACTCAATGGCGTCGCTACAAAAGTCGAGAAGGATGGTGGCTTGACTGATCGTCTGAAGGGTGTTGGCCTAATATTCCGTCTTCAACTGAAATAGAAACCTGGGAGAATCGAACCACCGGGGGGTTTCGTTTTCAATGGCGGCCCGCTCGATCTACCTCGCTCTCGCTCGGTATGCTACTCCACTGCGCACGGCTCTCTCTACCCACATCCACCCACTCATCTCTCTGTCTCTCTCTGTCTCTTGTTTCAGAAATTTCAGGGGCCAAGCTCAAAGGGGCATCTTCAGATCCGTATCCTCATCGGCCGCTTCCACGACGCAAGAGGACTCTCCTACTTCTCGAGATGAAGTCGAGCCTCCTCATCATGATGGAAATTGTAAAGGCGATGATGATGATCTGAAGAGCAGGGTATTCAGGCTTAGACTCCCCAAGCGCAGCGCAACCAATGTACTCCAAAATTGGGTCTCCCAAGGCCGCACAATCGGCCTCTCAGACCTCCGTCGCATCTTGGCTGATCTCCGCCGTTCTTGCCGCTACAAACATGCCCTTGAGGTCTCTCTCTCTCTCTCTCTCTCTCTCTCTCTCTCTCCATGTATATATATATGTTATGCATATATTTTGCTTGCCTCAGTGAATGTGTGTCTTAAACCTGGCTATCCGTCTATTGTTAATAGGTGGGTGAAGCCAAACCTAATTAACACCCAATTGATGCTATGTCTCAATTTATCGAATAAAGGTGGCTATTCATTTCCATATTGTTGGCTGTATATTTTGTAATCTTGATTACTTTTGAAAGAGGTTTGCTGTTAATATTGCAACAATTCTAGTGGTAGTGGGGGCAAATGACACCTTAAGCGTAGTGATTTTATGACGTACAGAATAACGTTATGTAGAATTCTCACAATATTTTCCTAACAATTTCTTAAAAATTTAATTTTGGGGTGTTAAAGCATTTGTTCTAGATTAGAGCTTGTAATATGAGGGGTATTTTATGTAATATGTTTGCTGTTATGTTTCTAGAAGGATTTTAATATTTTTCTTAGGGCTGACCGAAGTTGTTGTAACTGCTTTTTGGGCAGTCGGTCAGGTTGAAGTCTCCCGCCTTGTATGCCTATATATAGAGGCCGTGGGGAAAATTTTATGGCATGCTATTCTTTGTGAGTTAGCAAGTTGTCTTGGGATAAGATTAAGCAGTGAGGAAGAGGGAATATCTTTCTTGTATCAACTCTGTATAGCTTTCAGGTTTATGGGCTAGGTGAGGGTTGATTTTGAGTGCTTTGTAATCTTGTATAAACTTTCAAGATAGTGGAAAAGTGGGGGCGAAAGCCAAGCTTGATGTAGGTCTTCTTTAAGACCGAACCAGGGTAAATTCTTGTGTTCTTGATTGGTTCTTGATTTGTTTTCTGATTGCTGGTCGTTTGCGAGTTAGGGAGAGATTTCATTTGAGTGTTTTGAGTGATCCTAAAAGGGTGAGATCTCGGTTAACAATTTGGTATCAGAGCCGGTTACCTCTGGATTGGATCAACTCCTCTAGAATCTCAAGTCGCAAAAGGCAAACCTTAGGAAAATCAAGAAATGGCGCCGATTGCCTCTCGGTCAGATATTGACAAGTTTGATGGGAGCAATGATTTCGGCTTATGGAGGATCAAGATGGAGGCACTACTTTGCAGTCTCGGACTGGAAGATGCGCTGGAACAAGAAGAAGCAGAAAAGGGAGAATCAACCGAGAAAGAACTTCAAGCCCTAACCACAGAACAGAGTGAGGCGCGGGTGCAGATTAAGAAGAAGAAGGCCTATAGCCTTCTTATTCTGAGCCTTGGAGATAAAGTGCTCGGGGAGGTATCTAGGCTGAAGTTTGCGGCAGAAGTTTGGAAGAAATTGGAGGATCTATACCTCAAGAAGACCCTCTCCAGCCGGTTATTTCTCAAAGCCAGGTTTTTCAATTTCAAAATGCATGAAAACCAGAAACTCCAGGATCATTTAGATGACTTTAACAAGCTATGTTTAGACCTAGAAAACATAGATGTTAAGTATGAAGAAGAAGACAAAGCCTTAGTTCTCCTATATTCTTTACCCAAGTCCTATGAGAATTTTGTAGATATTCTTCAGCATGGTAGGGATAAACTATCTTTAGAGGATGTTATAGGAGTTTTAAATTCTAAAGATTTGAGGATAAAGATGGATAGTAAATCATCTCCGGCAGATGCATTAACTGCAAGGTCTAGAAATCCTAAAAAAGACTCTAAAAACAAAGGTAAATCTAGATCTAAATCTAAGAATGGGGAATGGCCGATTAAGTGTTATTATTGTCAACAAGAGGGTCACATTAAAAGGCATTGTCCTAAAAGGAAGAAGGACTACGCTGAAAAGGAAAAATCTGATGGTGGGGTAAATGTTTGTGATACCGGTTATGATAATGCTGATGCACTAACTGTTAGTGACAACTATGACAGCCAAGATTGGGTCTTGGACTCAGGCTGCTCTTTCCATATGACTCCTAGAAAGCAATGGATTCAAAATTTCAAGGAAATTAATGGGGGAAAGGTTCTGTTAGGAAATGATTTTGAATGTAAGGTCCAAGGGGTAGGAGATGTTAAATTAAAGATGCATGATGGGACTCATAAAACCCTCACTGCAGTTAGGTATGTCCCAGAACTTAAGAGAAACTTGGTTTCTCTTGGGGAATTGGATAGATGTGGATATAAATACAAGGGTGAGGGTGGAGAAATTAAAATTCATAGAGGCTCACTAGTTCTTTTTTAAGAAATGGAATTTATTTTCTTTAAGCAACCACCCTAAGTGGTGAAGCTGCCAGTGTAAGTTGTAATTCCCATGATAAGGCAAAGTTGTGGCATCTAAGGATGTCACACATTAGTGAGCAAGGGCTCAAGGAACTTACCAATCAAGGGATATTAGAGATAAGTTAGTCCCTAAACCTAGGCAAATGTGAATCCTGCATTTATGGGAAGGCAGCTAAGATTAAATTTAGCAAAACAACTATCCACTCATCAAAGGCACCCCTAGATTACATTCATTCAGACCTATGGGGCCCAGCTCAAACCATGACTCATGGGGGCTCCCGATACTTCCTATCCATTATAGACGATTTTTCAAGAATGCTTTGGGTATATGTTCTAAAGTCTAAGGATAATACCTTTGAATCCTTTAAGACTTGGAGGAAAATGGTAGAAAATCAAGTTGGCAGGAAAGTAAAAGTTATTAGGACTGATAATGGGCTAGAGTTTTGCAATAGGTACTTTGATCAAATGTGCAAGGAGGGAGGCATAGTTAGACATTTGACAGCCCCCGGAAACCCTAAGCAAAACAGATTGGCTGAAAGGATGAACCGCACCTTGCTAGAGAGAGTAAGATGTATGCTCTTTCATGCAAGTTTGCAAAAGCATTTTGGGGTGAGGCTGTGTCTACAACAGCCCATATCATTAATAGATCACCCTTTGCAGCCATTAACTTCCAAACACCATATGAAAGGTGGACAGGTCACAAACCTAGCTTATCACACCTTAAAATCTTTGGATGTTTAGCATACGCCCATATAAAACAAGGAAAACTAGAGCCTAGAGCCAAGAAATGCCTATTTATAGGCTATCCCTTAGGGGTTAAGGGTTATAAGCTTTGGAATCTAGAATTAGATGGTCCTAGGACTATAGTCACAAGGGATGTGACATTTGATGAGTCCTCTACCATTAAGTTTAACAACCTTAAATCTCAACATAGTGAAGAAAAGGATAAGAAAGCTGTCCAAGTTGAAATCCCAGGTGTTAGCCCAGCAGATACCCCAGAATCATCTGAAACTGCATATGAGTTTCAGGAAAATAATCTTGAAAATGATTAGGCTATTGAACAAGCCCTAGAACCTTCCCATCATGATGAAGATGAGGAAGACAGTGATGCAGATTCCAGCTTAGGTGATAAACCAAATTTGGACAGATATAGTGTTGCTAGGGACAAGCAACCTAGGGTCCGAAAACCTCCCAAGAGATTCGGTTATTCTGATCTGGTAGCTTATGCATTTACCAATGCAGCCGAAATAGGAGGGGAAGAGCCTCTCACTTATGAAGAGGCAATGTCTTCTAAGGATGCTGAAAAATGGCAAGAAGCCATGAAGTCTGAAATAGATTCTTTGAACAAGAATCAGACTTAGAAATTGGTTGAAAAACCAAAAGGGCAGCGCATAGTAGGTTGTTTAAAATCAAGGAAGGAGTTGGGTTTAACCCTAAGCCTAGGTATAAGGCTAGGCTGGTTGCTAGGGGGTTTACCCAAGTTCAAGGCATTGATTTTAATGAAGTTTTCTCTCCTGTTGTGAGGCATACATCTATGAGGGTTCTTCTAGCCATAACAGCCCACTTAAATCTAAATTTAGAGCAGATGGATGTTACCACTGCTTTCCTCCATGGGGACTTAGAAGAGAAGATTCTAATGGATCAACCTAAGGGTTCTGAAGCTAAAGGAGAGGTGGAGAAGGTATGTTTGCTTAAGAAGTCCTTATATGGACTTAAGCAGTCCCCAAGGCAATGGTACCGCAAATTTGATACGGTTATCATTAGCCAAGGGTATTTGAGAAGTTCCTATGATAGTTGTGTGTACTATAAGCATGTTTCCCCTAACATTTCAATGTATTTACTCCTATATGTGGATGACATGCTCATTGCAAGTCAATCCCATCAAGAAATCCAGCTTCTAAAGCAAAGATTAAAAGCTGAATTTGAAATGAAAGAGTTAGGTGAAGCTAGGAAAATTCTAGGAATAGAAATTTCTAGAGACACTCAACATAGGAAGATATACCTATCTCAAAAGTCTTATTTAGCCAAGGTTTTATCCAAGTTTAAAATATCAAATGCAAAGGCAGTTGGTGTGCCTTTTGCACCTCATTTTAAATTATCTTTAGATCAGTCCCCTAAAAGTGAAGAAGATAGGAAAGAAATGAGTCATATCCCATACTCTAGTGCGGTAGGAAGCCTAATGTATAGCATGGTATGTACTCGGCCAGATTTAGCTCATTCTATGAGTGTTGTGAGCCGGTTTATGGCAAATCCAGGGAAAATTCACTGGAATGCAATGAAATGGATGCTTAAATATCTAGCTGGAACCCTAAATCATGTCCTAACATATGGTGGTGCTAAGATAGGAGTTCAACCTAGTATTCTAGGCTATTCAGATGCAGATTATGCTGTTGATATAGACAAGAGGAGGTCCACATCTAGTTGGATATTCAGATTATGGAATTTTACAATTAGTTGGAAATCAAGTCTCCAACATGTTGTAGCTTTGTCTACAACCGAGGCAGAGTATATAGCCCTTTCGGAAGCTTTTAAAGAGGCTATATGGCTTAAGGGTTTAGTTAGTGAACTCCTAGGTTTAGATGTTAAAGCAACCTTGTTATGTGATAGTCAAAGTGCCATACATTTATCTAAAAATCAGGCTCATCATGAAAGGACAAAGCACATAGATATTAGATTTCATTTTATAAGAGAAATGATTGAAAATAAATCTGTTTTTTTATCCAAAGTGGCAGGTGAAAACAATGCAGCAGATATGTTTACAAAGCCAGTTCCAGCAGCCAAGCTTCATCATTGTTTGAAGATTCTTCAGCTGGGGCAAGCAGGAAACTGAAGTTTGCAGGAATTGGAAGAAGCCTAATCAAGTGAAATGGGTGGAGAATTTGTTAAAGCATTTGTTCTAGATTAGAGCTTGTAATATGAGGGGTATTTTATGTAATATGTTTGCTGTTATGTTTCTAGAAGGATTTTAATATTTTTCTTAGGGCTGACCGAAGTTGTTGTAACTGCTTTTTGGGCAGTCGGTCAGGTTGAAGTCTCCCGCCTTGTATGCCTATATATAGAGGCCGTGGGGAAGACTTTATGGCATGCTATTCTTTGTGAGTTAGCAAGCTGTCTTGGGATAAGATTAAGCAGTGAGGAAGAGGGAATATCTTTCTTGTATCAACTCTATATAGCTTTCAGGTTTATGGGCTAGGTGAGGGTTGATTTTGAGTGCTTTGTAATCTTGTATTAACTTTCAAGATAGTGGAAAAGTGGGGGCGAAAGCCAAGCTGGATGTAGGTCTTCTTTAAGTTAAGACCGAACCAGGGTAAATTCTTGTGTTCTTGATTGGTTCTTGATTTGTTTTCTGATTGCTGGTCGTTTGCGAGTTAGGAAGAGATTTCATTTGAGTGTTTTGAGTGATCCTAAAAGGGTGAGATCTCGGTTAACATGGGGTTTCCAAAATGGAAGAATTGTGCTAATAAGGACTTAAGTGGGTGCATTGCTTATGAATGTGGGTTTTAGTTTCTTGGAACAAGTTTGGTTGATGATGTGGTTGGTTGAATGTTTTAATTTGTAGAAAGATTTTACTAGAATTTGGTTTTCAACTTGTAGAAGAATCATAGGTCTGGAAAATGAGTCTTTCTAATTTTACCTATATATTGTTTGTGAATGTGAATTTCCTTTACTTCTTTGAATATGATTGATAGCCTAACTTCTACACGTGTTTGGACTCAGCCCTTGAGCCAATACCTGATGTCAACTTTCCTAGCCATCTGTGACACTGCCATTAGGCCTCATGTCCATATGGTGGGGATTACAACACCCTTTTGTTATAAGCTATAGTTTGCCTCCAATTCATTGCCCATATTGGCAAATTTACTAAGGAACTTCACCTTTTTTTTTTTTTTATAATAAGAGAGGTAGAGTTAACAGCGGGGTCTTCTTTATATATGCATTTTGAGTAATTCTCCATGTGATAGCAGGAAACGTTGCCTATGCTTGAAGAATTACAAGGGCCTTAAAAAGATGCAGAGAAGCCCAATTTGATTATATTAATTGTGTTGGACTTTGAGTGACTTCAACCTAATTATCCAAAATTAGGAATAATCTCAGCCTTTGTGACCAAGATTTTGAGAAACACCATGACAATCAAGCACGTCAAGAACATAGCTTCCAACCAATACTGTCTAAGTGCCTAGTTGATACATGATTTCAATATTCAACTGCTTAAAGTATACAGTTGACTCCAGAAGTCTACCTCCACCTCTGTAGCTAACCACAAGTATCAACTTGTAGCACCTAGACTCGCATTATTGTGAGAGCAAGATAAATAGGTTCAACTGAGTGGGGTGTGTGATTGTCTTACATGGACTTTTGTTTGGCCTTGCCCACCCGTGTCCACTGGATATGACAGGTATATGATATATCATATATGTGTCTAACACCTGACTCCAAATTGAGCACCTGGATCCTCTAATTCCTAACAATTTAAGAAAAAAAAAGCTAGTATGAAATTCTAAGAAAATTTTCAGAACTCTGACTGATAAGAGATAAAAAATTCTCATTTTTCCTCAATTTTTAAATTAATTAGCTGTACATTTCTGGACAATGCAACAACATATTAAGTCCTAATCTTACTAGGTGCAGTTGGATTACATGAATTTTAGCTTGCCAAATATTTTTATCTATGATTATATTTTCTATAAGACCTCTATAGCTCATATCATACCTAGGAGTTTTTTACTAAGTTTTTCTTTTTCTTCTTCTTCTTCTTTTGTTAAAGACTTTAATCATACCATTCACTCTCTTCACAAGAGTCTCTATGGGTTTTCTTTTCACATAACCAAATCATTGTAATTGTGTCTCATTCATTTTATTTTCACTAGAAGCTACTCTAACCTTATTACAAATAACCTCGTCACTCATTTTAGTTTGGAGCTATTTCTTGGCTCTTCTAGAACAACTTTGTTGTACTTGAAATTGTAGGAGCCATCTCTTTCCACATTAGATTTGTCTCAGCTTTCCCAATTTACTCTCTTCTGCATATTTTTTTTTTCCCTCAAAGTAATTTGCTTTTCTCCTATTACAGTACATTTTTAGACAATACTAGCAGTTCATATTCTAGAATACCATGCAATGTATGTCACGTTTCACTACTCACCCACGTGTTCATGTACCTGTACATGACTTCCAGATGCGCATCCTTAAATCCTAGGATAGATTTTAGGAAGGTCTTACCGGTGGAGAAAACACTCAGGCCTAGTACTCTTATCTAAGTCCATGTGACTTAGGTATCTGATTAGTTAGTGACATGATTGTCCTTGACTCTTAAGTTAATGGTGGTTAAGAAGTCCATGAACCAAAACATTAGCAAAGTGTTTTATTGATTGCAAACCTATGTGATTACAGATAAGTTTGTTGACATACAAGTACATATTGTTGGCAAACACATGATTAATTGCGTAATTAAACTCTGCTATTACATATGGAGATAAGTTTATTAACATGTAAAGTACTTGCCCTTTAAAAATCATCTTGATTTGCACTAGCTTCTTTCTAGCCTAGTGGGCTTTTCTTTGAATCAAAGTCTTCCATCCAGCACACTTAGCAGGAGGATAAAAGTCTGCTTTTCTTCCTTCAGCTTCTACTTTGTTCTAATTTCTCCTGTATGAATCACTTTCTATAAAACAATCAAAATCTTTATTCTTTTCTGTAAATTTGTGTCCTGAATGCGGTGGAAAAGAAATATGAATATGTTGAATATAAAGGCAAAATGGACATGTTAGGGCTTGTTTGAAATTTTAAAAACGAAAACAAAAAACACTAAAAACGAAATTGTAGTCAAACGAGCCCCTAGGTGTTGAAATGCGCATAACATGATGAGGACCAACTGGCTAACTGTTTGTCACGGTCCTAGACAACGGTGACAACGAGCTACCCTGGGCTTGGTGGTTTAGAAGGGAAATGACGAGAGTCGAGTAGGAAGGTAGAAAGAACAGAGGGTTTAGAGAGAATTGAGGGATGCGAGAGAGAGATAGAGAGAAACAAAATGATTTTGTATTCAATCTTTTCATACCTCCTCCCATGGAATGGGAGTAGTACATATAGGCGCATGGAGTGGGAGTGGATGCAGCAGATCCTTCCCTCCCCAGCGGTTACAACAGAATGTTTTGTCTTTTCCTAAGGCCTTACATGTGGCCTCCTATAGCTAACAGAATTTGTTAGCTAGAATATAAATGCAATAAGGAAATACAACAGTACATATTTAAACAAACATAAATAAGACTGAAATTAAATGTAAAAGCAGCCATAGCCGTGACAATTCCCCCCCCCCCCCCGCCTTGGGACATTTCTTGTCCTCAAGAAATGCTAAGTAGGCTTGCTATTCTTGGAAAACGCTAGAGTAGACCTGGTAGATATTCCCACGAGTTGTCCTTGTTACTCCCCTGTTTCCATTTCACCAACACTTCAATTAGAGGGACCCCTTGGTTGTGTACCACCCTTCTGTCTATAATAGCTTCTGGTTTCATAGGACCTTCTTTACCCCTACACGGTGTTGGTAAGACCGTGTCTACCAACTCCACCCTGGTTGATCGCTTCAGCAAGGATACATGGAAGACAGGGTGTATGTGAGTGCCTTCGGGTAGTTGGAGTCTGTAAGCCACCTTACCTATTTTTTCTGCTATGTTGAATGGTCCAAAGTATCGGGGGCTCAACTTGGATACTGCCCCTTGGCTGAAGGCCTTCAAGTGAGGGTATCTTAGCTTGAGATAAACCCTTTCTCCCACTTTAAATTCTCGATCATTTCTTCTTTCGTTAGCATACTGTTTCATCTTATTCCGGGCTGATGCTAATTCTTGCTTTAATTGTTGCAAGACCATCCTCCTTTGCTGTAGGTATTCTTCCACCGATATCTTTGTTGCATGCCCTCCAGTGGCAAGTAATAGCGGCGGTGGGCATCCATACAGTGCCTCAAATGGGGACATTTTTAAGGATGTATGGTGGGTGGTATTATACTACCATTGTGCCAATGCTAACCACCTATGCCAGTGTTTGGGCTGCTGTATACACATGCATCTTAGGTAGGTTTCCAGCACCTGGTTGACTCTCTCAGTTTGCCCATTTGTTTGGGGATGATATGCTGTTGACATGTTGAGCTTAATCTCTATAGATCTTATCAATTCCTTCCAAAAGTGGCTTGTAAACACCTTATCGCGGTCTGATATGATGGTGCTCGACACTCCATGCTGTGATACTACTCTGTCCATAAACATTCTAGCCACTTCCTTGACTGTGTAAGGGTGAGCCAGCCCTATAAACTGTGCAAACTTCGTGAACCGATCCACTACAACCAAAATACTATCCCTCCCTTCTAATTTAGGTAGCCCCTCGATGAAGTCCATAGTTACACTAACCCAAGCTCGATCCGGCACTGGTAGAGGTTGTAAGAGACCCGGGTAAGCCACATTCTCCAGTTTACATCTCTTGCATATATCGCATGCTAACATAAAGTTTTTTACTTCCACTTTCATCTTGGGCTAATAAAACAACTGCTTAACTCGGAGGTAGGTATTTTGGATCCCCGAATGCCCTCCCACGGGTGAGTCGTGCAATGACTGTAAAATTTTTTGCTTAAGGTCTCCTTTGCTCCCTATGACAAGCCTGCCTTTAAACCTCAACATCCCTTCCTTTAGAGTATAGTTTCCAACCCCATTAGGTTTCATCACCAGCCTCTCCATTAGCTCCTTAATCTGCTCATCGTCGGCATAGCTGTCAACCACTTCCTGAAACCATTCGGGAACTATTGTAGTAATAGTTGCCAAGTTGCCTTCCTCTTGACACCTTGATAGTGCATCTGCAGCTATATTTTCCTTGCCCCGCCTGTATTGTATGGAATAATCGAGTCCCGTCAGCTTGGCCATGCCCCTCTTTTGTAGTTGAGTTTGTAACTTCTGTTGTAGTAAAAATTTTAGGCTTTCATGATCTGTTTTGATGATGAATCTACCTCCTTCTAGGTAATGTCTCCACCTCTCGACTGCCATCAACACTGTTAGAAATTCCTTCTCATATATGCTCAACCCCAAGTGCCTAGCGCTCAAAGCCTGGCTTAAGAATGCCAGAGGCCTACCTTTCTGCATTAGGACTGCCCCTACACCAACTCCACAAGTATCTGTCTCCAATACAAAGGGTTCATTAAAATTTGGTAACCCTAAAGCTGGCACTGTGCTCACCGCCTCCTTAAGCTTCTCGAAGGCTGCTTTGGCCTCCTCACCCCACTTAAAATTCCCCTTCTTTAGCAAATCAGTTAGGGGGCGGCTGATGATGCCATACCCCTTAACAAACCGTCTATAATATCCCGTGAGGCCGAGGAATCCTCTTAGAGCCTTCAAGTTCGCGAGTTTGGGCCAGTTGACCATGGCCTCCACTTTCCTTGGGTCTGTCCTCACTCCCTCCCCTGATATTATATGGCCCAAGTATTCCACCTGATCTTGGCCAAAGCAACACTTAGACCTTTTTATGAAAAGTTGGTTGGATTTGAGGACTTTTAGGGTGGTTCTGAGATGGGATAGGTGCTGTTCAAGGTTTGGGCTGTAAACGAGAATGTCATCAAAGAAGACTAGTACAAATTTTCTCAAATAAGGTTCAAATATTTGGTTCATGAGATATTAAAAGGTAGTTGGTGCATTGGTGAGTCCAAAAGGCATCACCAAAAATTCAAAATGCCCATGGTGAGTTCTAAAGGTAGTTTTGTGGGCATCTTCAGCTTTCATTTTGATTTGGTGATAGCCCGATCTGAGGTCTAGCTTGGAAAAAATGGTAGCATTATGCAACTCATCCATTAGGTCTTCTATCAAGGGTATGGGGAATTTGTCTTTTATGGTGAGGGCATTCAACTGTTGATAGTCTACACAAAAATGCCAAGATCTGTCCTTCTTCTTGACTAGAAGAACCGGTGAGGCAAAGGGGCTATGGCTAGGCCTTATAAAGGATTGGTTTAACATTTCTTTTACCATCTTTTCGATCTCTGTTTTCTGTATGGGTGAGTACCGGTAAGCCCTGATATTTACTGGTTCGGAGTCTGGTTTGAGGTTGATGGAGTGGTTTAAGTCTCGGTTGGGCGGTAAGGTATTAGGCTTAACAAATAAGTCCCCAAATTCTACTAACAATTCATCAATAAGGTGGCTAGAGTGTACCTGGCCAACTTCTCTGTGATGGTTGCTGATGGACAAGGTGAGCTTCTCGATCCTCATTGTCTCCTGCCCTTCCTCCACTGCTATAATTGAAAACAACTGAGTCAGTTTACTCCAATTGTTCCAAAAGACTCGCTGTAGGCTCCTTCCTGTCATCATCTTGCAGGCTCCAGTTTCTCTCCCTCCTTTGAGTGTCATCTTTTTCCTTCCTTTTTCAAAAGATACTTCCATACGGTTAAAGTCGAAACTGATGGGGCTAACTTCCTTCATCCAGTCAACCCCTAGAACCACATCACAGCCCCCCAGTTGCAGAAGTCTGAGGTCAGCTTCGAACTCTTCCCCTTGCATCTCCCAATTAAACCTTGGGCAGGCCGAGTTGCTAATCACTCTACCCCCATTAGCCACTGTCACACTAAGTGGTGGAGTATCCGAGAGCAAGCTTCTCAATCTCCTCGTAGTGCCTTCATCAAGGAAGCTATGGGTGCTTCCACTATCTATCAAGATCATCAGACTCTTGTCCTTCACCTTTCCTTCGACTTTAATTATCTTGTTGTTAGTCACCCCTTTTAATGCGTGGAGTGATATTTCCCCATTGTCTTCCACCCCCAACTCTTCACACTCCTCAACATCTTCTACATCTTTTATTGTTTCTCTTGGATCTCCTTCCAGTAGGAGAATTTGTCTCTTATATTGGTGCCCTGGGAAGTACTTATCCCCGCACTTGAAACACATACTTGGTTGCCTCCTTTGTTCATTAAACCCCCCCATGGCATGGGGTACACCCGACGGTTTAGCTCCGAGATTACTAACTGCCCACTCCTGATTAAATCCTCTGCCTCCCTGATGAGAGGTCCCTGTCACCATAGCCTTACTTTGCTGCCTCTGCTTCTTCATCAAGGCCTCCACCACCATATCCTGCAGTCTCGTGCACTCTACCGCTTGCTCCACTGTTCGGGGTCTGATCATTTTGACCATATGCCTTAGGTCCTCACTTAGTCCACTCAAGAAACAGGACACGAAATAAGCCTCCGAGAGATGTGGGTCATGGCTGCTCATAATAGATCTAAGCTCCTCAAACCTTTTCAGGTAAGCTTTCAACTCCCCCACCTGTCTGAGTTTGTTGAATTCTTCAACAATATCAGACATACTTCTTTCCCCGAACCTCTCACATAATTTCTCGGTGAACTCACCCCATGTAGGATGGTTCCTTACACTAGTCCACCCTTGATACCATGCATCTACTACATCATTAAAGTAAGCGGCAGCTAAGGACACCCTTCTACCCTCCGGGATGTCATACCATTCGAACATCCTTTCGCATTTCCTCACCCACCAATGCGGGTTATCCCCTTCAAAGATGGGTATCTCCATTCGGGGCATGGGAAATCCCAGTTGTTGTCGAGGGGCCTGCTCCATGTGACCCCTGTGCAGCATCGTCTCCCCCTCTCCATCCTGTTCTCCTCCTATATCGGGGGTCTCTGGTCGATGTACTGTTCTATTGTTCCTTAAGAGAGGTTCGGTTCTATCTCTAGGAGGGAATTCAGGGGCCATACTCACCGAATTTTGGCAAGTGAACATCAGCATGAATTGCTGAAGTTGCGTCCCGAGTTCCTCTCTCATTTGTGCCATTTCTTCTCGCATCTGGACTAGCGTTCCATCCAGTCTTCTCTCCAAGCCGTCTATCGCTCCTTCCAGCTTGTGGTCCATTGCCATGATCGCCTTATAGTTGCGACCATTTCCTAGCTCCAGCTGGTCAATGCGCCTCTGGACCTCGGTCATGGACGAGTTGGCTTGTTGTAACTAGGATTCCATGTTCTTCATGCGGGTTCCGTCCGCCATAAGCTTCTACAAGTCTCGGCCAGAATCGATGCTCTGATACCAAATTGTCATGGTCCTAGACAACGGTGACAACGAGCTACCCTGGGCTTGGTGGTTTAGAAGGGAAATGACAAGAGAGTCGAGTAGGAAGGTAGAAAGAACAGAGAGTTTAGAGAGAATTGAGGGATGCGAGAGAGAGATAGAGAGAAACAGAATGATTTTGTATTCAATCTTTTCATACCTCCTCCTGTGGAATGGGAGTAGTACATATAGGCGCATGGAGTGGGAGTGGATGCAGCAGATCCTTCCCTCCCTAGCGGTTACAACATAATGTTTTGTCTTTTTCTAAGGCCTTACACGTGGTCTCCTATAGCTAACAGAATCTGTTAGCTAGAATATAAATGCAATAAGAAAATACAGCAGTACATATTTAAACAAACAGAAATAAGACTGAAATTAAATGTAAAAGCTGCCGTAGCCATGACACTGTTTATTCTGATTGATGTTTATACTCAACACTTAATGATATATTGTAATCTGGATTTTTCAGGCTAATTCTACTTGTTTGGTCCGTAAATCTTAGAACTCATGGAATATCATTTGTGGATCAATCTGTATAGGTTTACTTTTACATAGGGAATTGCTAAATACTGCTGCATTTCATTAATAGCAATCAATTGAAGCATTTTTCTGAAATGAAGTTCCAAACTTTTTTCATCCCTCTGTTTTTTCAGATATCCGAGTGGATGGTTAGTCACAAAGGGTTTGAGTTATTGGACTCTGACCATGCAGTGCGCATCGACTTGATGACCAAAGTGTTTGGTATTGATGCTGCTGAGCGATACTTTGAAGGTCTACCTCCCACTGCAAAAACTAGTGAAACTTTCACTGCTCTACTTCACTCTTATGCTAGGTCGAAACTCGTTGACAAGGCCGAGGAACTTTATGAGAGAGCAAAAGAAGCAAACCTGTCTCTGGGTGCTGTCACCTATAACGAAATAATGACCTTGTACATGTCAGTCGGGCAGGTGGAGAAGGTCCCTTTTGTTATTGAAGAACTGAAACGCCAGAAGGTTGCCCCAGATTTATTCACTTACAATCTGTGGATAAGTTCGTGTGCAGCAGCCATGGACATTGACAGAGTTAGAACCATTCTCGACGAAATGAGTCATGATGCTGGCTCTAATGAAGGCTGGGTAAGATACATGAATCTAGCAAACATCTATATCACATCAGCTCATCTCGTGAAGGCGCAGCCCAACTCTCTAGTTGAAAGCGAAAAGGGTATTACACAGAGAGAATGGATAACTTACGACTTTCTCGTCATCTTGTATACCGGTTTGGGAAACAAAGAGAAAATTGATCAGATCTGGAAATCCTTAAGGATGACCGGACAGAGAATGACAAGTAGGAATTATATGTGTATTCTTTCTTCCTACCTCATGCTTGGCCATGTGAGAGATGTAGGAGAAGTTATTGAGCAATGGAAACAATCTACTGCAACAGAGTTTGATGTCTCTGCCTGTAACAAACTTCTTCAAGAATTTACAGATTCTGGGTTGAAGGAAACGGCCGCAACTTTTCGAATGCTTCTGAGTGAGAAGGGGTGCGAGGCCATATAGATGAGTCACTGCATGCAATTGCAATTTTATGTTTGGATGCTTGGAGACTGTTAATAATAAATTGCTTTATCCAAATGGTAGCACCTTGGAATGGCTGTTCCTAATCAGAATGGAAACTGCTCTCAAATCTTTGTTTTTTCCCCCCCTTATATGATTCCAATCTCATGGGATTTCTTATTTTCTTTTCTGTCAATCAAATTCAGATATTTAGGAAGATTTCATTGTATTACGGGGGATAAGCGGTGTTGTAAAGTATTTAACAAAGAGTCACGTAAACAAGATTTAACAATATAATTAAGTGGTGTTGTAAAGTATTTAACAAAGAGTCACATAAATAAGATTTAACAATATAATTAACTGGTGTTGTAAAGTATTTAATGAAGAGTCACGTAAACAAGATTTAACAATATAATTATATGGTGTCTTAAAATTTCAGGAAAGCAATTGTGGGGTACTCTAAAATTTTGGATTAAATTTCAAAGAGTAAAAAATGGAGAGGAAATTCATCATCATCATCATCATAAATGCACACTTAAATAAATTGTGGGGAGGCGGAGGAGGAAGTTAACGTGTAGCCGTTCCAGAACGTTAGGGCAAGGGGTTGGCGTTACGCAAAGGCGCGCGAGCGTACAGTGGGAGTTGTGAAATCACGTGGCACACTCTGTCTGTCTGTGGAATGAATGACCCAAGGTGCTTTTTGGCCATATAAAATAAAATAAACGGAAGGAAATAGCAACACTGGAAGTACCCTCGTTTACTCCGGTTTCCACATTGACTCTCTTCTACCTCTGTATTTCCTTCTCTATGAAGGTAAAGATTTCCTTCCTCTCGTCTAGGAAAGATCTGGGTTTCAGTTCCGATTTCTCTGTCTGTTGTTTTGCTGATTATTTTCTAAATGTTTTACGTACCATTGCTATTGTCTTTTCTAGACTATCGTTGTGGAAGGGAGCAAATTATTCGTGTTTAAGACCCCCGAATCCATGGCTCCAATAGGTCGCAAGAAGAAGAACAAGAGGGCTTTCGTGTTTCAAAGGTTCTGAACTCGTCTTCTCCCTGTTTATCAGCTTTATTCTTTTATTTGTTGATTGTGTTGTCAGAATCTAGAGATAGGATTTTTCTTTCTTTTCTTTTTTTTTGTTATTTAGTTGAATGAACTTTTTTTTTTTTATGGATGCCCATTTGCTGAAATTGCAGTATACAATCGATACTGAACCTTCCAGTGCATTGGCTTGTGGTGTAGCTTAGTTTCGGGAATTGATGATAAGTACTGTTTCGATTTGGGGATTTAGGGGAGAATTATGTTCCGGGGAAGTGTAGCTTTTTTGCTGATCTGATCTTCTGTTGATATAGTTTTGGTGCAATCTTGCTGATTTTTAGTAAGAGTAGTATTTTGTCGGACTGGTTATGTTTTTTGAGATTTTGTTATACTTTCAATTGGCTCTGCTACATGGAGTTCTTGGGGAAGAAGAGGAAGGGAGCTGATATTCTACCAAGTTGTAGGGAAACCACTATGCCGTTAACAGTGATTTGGTCCTATTTCTCATTGGAAGATTGCTCGAGGCAGAAAAAGAAATGCAAAGAAGAAACTGTTTTTGAATCAGTTGGTTCTCATAAGCTTGTAGTTAATGGAGTTGTTACAGCCCCTCCTTGTGGAGGCATGTCTTCTGACACAGTGGCAAGGGGTCTAAAGAGGAAAATTGGGTGTATTGATGCAGCTACTCAACTGGGTAGGAAGAAGAAGATTGAAGAGGATTATTATCTGGGTGCAGTTATTGGGCAAGGGAAATTTGGGTCAGTGGTCTTGTGTCAGAGTAAAGCAAGTGGAGAAGAGTTTGCTTGCAAGACATTGTGCAAGGGGGAAGAGATTGTGCACCGAGAGGTGGAGATAATGCAGCACCTTTCTGGCCATCCAGGTATAGTCACACTGAAATCTGTATATGAGGATGCTGAATCTTTCTACCTTGTCATGGAGCTTTGCCCTGGTGGACGCTTGCTGGATCACATGGCTAGGGAGATCTGGTATTCTGAGCAGGCAGCTGCTAAGATAATCAAGGAATTGATGTTAATTATTAAATATTGTCATGACATGGGTGTGGTTCACAGGGATATAAAGCCAGAGAATATCCTCCTTACAACTTCTGGAAGAATCAAGCTTGCAGACTTTGGTTTGGCTGTGAGAGTTTCAAATGGTGATTACCAAATATTTATGCTACAAAGTTTCATCCTAACTAGAAATTGTTGCTGAGTCCACAGTCTTAGAACTATTCATGTCATTTGAACTTATTTCGTCTCGAACTTATGATGCTCTTAATTTTTCATGGCTTCTTTGCAACAAAAAAAAAAAAGAAAGCTAGGGGAAGGTTACATACAAATACCGCCCCCGTGAGATTTGCCCCCCACCCCCAACCCCCTTTATATGAGTGTGTTTAAATTTATTGGTAAATTTCTTGGGTGCAACTTGTTTTCACCATGCTGATGCTTCTTTGCTGTGTTTTTGATAGAATATTTTATAAATCATTGTAAATGATACACTTACATTTTGTTTGCTTATACATCTCATGGTTCTTTAAGCGTCTATATTAGAAAGAAAATCTTATTGTCCTTGACTATGAAAATTTTTATGTTGATATAGAGACCCTGTTCTTTTTAAGATCAAGTTGAACAAATAAATTTGGGTTTTTTGGACTGGGATTTTATCTTCTGCTAGTATATCTTGCAATATCAATAGAAGATTGCTACTCTCTGAGTGTAGTTATCACAAAAAATAGAAAGGGAAAATAAGAAATAAATAATTGGTAATTCTTTTGTGGTTTCCAAGTACATTATGGAGTTGACAAGTCAAAGAGTACTAATTTGAGTACTATGTTGTTTTGTGGTTTAGACTGCAAACTAATGAGATAAATTATGGCCAGCTGCCTATTGTGAGATCATGGACTAAATGACTGTAGCCAACCCTTGGTTAGTGCATTTTTGGTCTATATGTTTTGGCTTCCTGTCTTAACCATATCTCCCTCTTTCTTCATATAACATAGTTTCATAAGGAATGTGATGACTAGTTGGAGTGGTAGATGATGTGAGGTTGCACCCGATTGTGATTGACTCAGCTTTGTGGTCAGGTAACTATTTCTTAAGACTTGTCAGTTTTATGGATTGTCTATCTAGATCCAGTGGATGAATCTGACTTGCTCTTTCACCTGGTGTTTGTTTGCATGTTGTCCTCAAAGTTGTTAAGCTCATACAGACCCTTGTTTAAGACATCCTTTAAATTGGAACAGGTATCTCATTTCTGACTAAAAAGATAATTGCATGCGAGTTGTGAGGGTGATGGCCTAGCCACCTTGCTTATTGTTTAGCTTCTGGTCTCCACAGGACTGTTTCTCTTTTAAGTAACTGGCCAATACATCATTTCAAACTATTTTCATTATTATCATGTTTTCTAATTTTTAGTGCCCTTCTTTTCCCAACTACTCTGTTTCTTAGTGATTGATTCTAAAATCACATATAAACTTCCAACACATGTTCCCTCATACAGGTCAAAGCTTATCAGGCGTGGTAGGAAGTCCCGCCTATGTAGCGCCAGAAGTTCTGGTTGGAAATTATTCAGAAAAAGTAGATATCTGGGCTGCTGGTGTCCTGCTCCATGCACTTCTGGTTGGTAAGCTTCCATTTCAAGGTGATTCTTTGGAAGCTGTGTTTGAGGCTATCAAGAAAGTGAACCTTGATTTTAACACTGGAACATGGGAATCAGTATCCCAGCCTGCTCGTGATCTGATTGCTCATCTGCTAACAAGGGATCTTTCAGCTAGATTCACTGCTGAGGAAGTACTAAGTGAGCATCCATATAGCTTTCCTTCTTTATGTAGTTTACATTTCAGCGAGAGATCAGATGACTAGACAGAGTAAGAGGCCAACTGCTACCATTGTGGTTGTTCAGGGTAGTAATTAAATCTGTTGGAAATTTAAGTTATTCTGGGTATAGTTCCCCATTCATCCCCTTTTCTGAATTTCCTTTTGCACATTTCAAAGGGAAAGGCTGTGAACACTTGCTCCTTGCACGTACAAAAACTAGGTAAATACTCCCCCCAAGTAGACCAGCTGTCTGTACTTTCTACTGCTGTCTGTGAGGGCATCAATGCTAAGATAGTTGCATTTGTCTCAAATTCTATGCACTGTGCTTGCGGGAGATGGGGGGTTGTCAAGTCCTTAGTTCCAACTTCCAACCAGAATAGTTGTCTCATCACTTCTGCAAAACTCCATACGCTGAACTTTGGTCTGCTTACATAGGCTTGAATATTTGATTTTTATTTTTATTTTTAAAAGGTTCAGCAGTAGCTGTTTTCTTAGCATCTTTGATCTTGAGTTGGTAGTTATTAGATCTTTTTGCACAGGTCCAGAGTACGTGTTCTCTTGCTTTCGCTTCTTTTTAAGCCCGTTGTATTGTTGTCTTCTAACTTCCTTCCAATGTGTTTCTTTCTGCAGGTCATCCCTGGATTTTGTTCTACACAGAGCCCACATTGAAGACGCTAACATCCATGCCAAAAATGAAAAACCATGTAAGATTGACCTCACGACAACTGACTTCTATAGCTGGGGTAGGGTCCGAGAGAAACAAGACAGTAACCAACATCTGTCTCAATGATGACTCTAGGCTAACCTTCCCATCTGATAACTCGACAAAGATGACTGAAGATGAAGATGAAGATTTTGTTGATGTCCTTGCCATGGCAATTTCGCGCGTGAGAATTTCTGAGCCAAAGAGAAGTCGGGTATGCTGCCCTGCTAATCCAATCCAACAGGAGTGTTCGTCTAACATGACTGTTAACAACCTCTGTACAGCATTTTAACTCTGCAGTATAATCTGTTGGATGACTGAAGCTAGCATTGAGCCAATGCTGCCATTATTATCTATAATCTCAAGGGTATAGCCTGAGAATGTTAAAAAGTGCTCTAGTGGTGGCTGTTCAGCGCAGTATGACCTAACCATTATATGTATACTTGTTGGTTCCGTGAAGGATAGAGCTTAGGAACGGATAGTAGAACAGATAGCAAAGGAGGATAGCAAATGAAGAAAAATAGATAGTAGTAAAGGAATTTTAGCTAAAACTTGAAAGCATAGAACAGAAGAAGATCACTTCACTTATTGAGTTTAATAAATTGTTTAAATAGACAAGTTATTTTTATCTAACAATCTATTCAAATACTTCCTTAATTATAAGAGATAACTATCAAAATAAACTCCAGCTAAGATTAATCAAATAATTCAAAAGTATAGCTTAAACTTTAGGAGTTTTAAATTAATCCTTATCCGATAAAATTTATCTAACAAACCAGCTAAGAGATAACTTTGAATTTGAACCTCTTTCAGCAGCTTATAGCTGCCGGGGCATTCTTTCACAACAATACTGGTGCCCAGATTTCATGTAAATAAGATGCATGCGAGTTGTGTTTTAACATGTATTGGTTATGTTACTTGCTTGCTCATATGTATGAAGATACATATTGATGAATGGCCAGTGTGGAAATCGTATGGGCCCAGTGATCGATGCTCATCATGTTGAGTAGGAAATTGGTTGTTCAGTTAGATTGGTTGAAATGTCTAGAGTATGTGCTTGGCTAGCTCTGGCATGTTATTGTTAAGCAGGTACCTCCATGATCTTGTAGTTACTTTATGAAAATGACGCCTAAATGATAAGAAACAGGAACTGAATTTCTTCATTCCTTATGTTTCACTAGCTTTAAGTATCGAAGAAGAGTTAAGCGAAGTAGAATGTCACCATGCCGCCACTTGAGGTTGGCAACTGGATCATCATCATTGCTAGAGAGTTCAACTGAAGCACTGTAGAGTTCACTGTCAATATCCCATTTATGACAAGAGTCATGTCTTAAACCGGCCCTTCAATAGGACGTACAACATATCCTACAGTAGACACACACACACACACACATATACTCCCGCTCTCTACAGGTACAGTGATGGCTGTTGACATCTCTACCAGCTTTGATCACAAACATGTCACCCTAATCCCTCAAAGTCAGTTGTCACATAGATGCTAAACTAATTATCCAAGTCATAACTCGAAATTCTATAATAAATCATGAATGTTTTGGGGCAACCTAACCTATTCGTGTATGGTTCAACACACGGGACATTTCACCTAGTTTTATGAGAGAGATTAACAGGACAGAGAGAAAGAGATGGAGACACATGAAGTCAACTGTGTACAAAACAGAAGTTAGAATTTATGTGCTAATTCCATCATGCATAACCCTTCTTAATTTGGCACACTCTTTATTCTATTCTTCTTAAGGTGAAGCAACCCCCCAGCAATTGCATGTGACAGTGGGATGCTTCTCCATCCCATCCCATTCCATGCCACTGTCAAATAAAGCAACAAAACCCAGCACCCAATATTATCGTCGTCATGTGATATTGCCCTAACTTGGTTTATTTTATTAGATTGGGATTGAAAATGGAAGCGGACAAAATGGCAAGGTCATTCACTCATTCACTCACTTTGATGTATAAGCTCTCTTGGTTAGGTTAGACTTGGGGATTCCCTTTCCAAGCTACAATACATTATGTCCTCCCAATTACCGGCAACAAATTGGCGGAGAAAGAAAAAGCGTGGCCGGATATCCAAATCGGCAACGTGGCTCAATTCCCACCTCTCCATCTCCTTCTATTCCTATTTTCCTTTTCTATGCGCTAAAACAAAGTTGTACTCCAAGTCTTTATTGGCAATAACAATAGGAATAATATTTCTTGCTTTTCAGCACAACAGGGTTAAAATGTTGAAGTAATTAGTCAATACCTTCACTTAATGAACAATAATTGATGATGGGGATTCAGTTCCAAGATAAAATATGAAAATATTTTTGGTGGGGATAAGATCTAAGTCATCAGTTAAGATTTAATCATAAGGTCACAGAGTTAAATTTAATCCATAATAGACTCAAAGCTCCACTCGAAGGTATCCAAGTTAAGAAGATAAAAGGAGGGTTCAAGCACAAGCCCACACTCATATTGTATCACCAAGCTCACCCAGGAGATCAAATTTAACTATTCAAGTGACATAATTTTAGCCCTTTTATCAGTCTTACAACAAGAATCAAGTATCTCATTAATTACTCATTGATTGCATCATTACTGTATCATAGCTTTGAGTACAATGATTGAAGATCTATTGGGGGACCAAGTTTGGCCCTTCTTTTGTAGGTAGTGTAAGTCCCAAATAAGCTCGGGTTCAAGAATCGCTAGAAATATCCTAAAATCGAGAATAATCAGTTGAGAACATGACCATCGTTTGAATTAGGTTTTGATTCATCATGAAACATTCATCTCCTTAGAGCCAATTTTACAAATATTAATTACCTGTTTTTTTGGCATGGTATTGCATGTAAAGCAGCTGCACTTGAGTCGCATGTGAAGGTTGGTTGTCTATACATACAGTAAAAGCATAGACAATTTACCTAGTCTAGTAAAAACAAAACAAAAAAAAAAAAAGTACTAAGATTTGGATTTGTAGCCACAAGAGTGATAGGATGAGACAGAAATGGACGAAGTCGCACGAATTCATACCTGCAGTTGGACTTTTGCTTTGTGCTTCTTGTGGTCACCATGCATTTACTTGTCACATTTTTAATAACACTTGTATATTGATCTAACACGTTAATATATAAATACTGTCAAAAATATCACAATAAATGCTCAAATAACATTTCCATTCATTTTTTGGGGGGTTGAAGGGGCGTCTTCATCATCCAAGGAATGCCATTAGCCCCCCAATTTAATGCCCTTATGATGAGGGCCCCAAACTCTGAACAGAAACACATGCCTACTGTCACTCTCATTAACCATTTAACTCATGGAAGACTTCCCAACACCACTAGGGAAAATACTTAGTGCTACACTGTACTGCTGTACCAAAATAAATCAATTTCTTTTGAGTCTTGTAGACTCATGATGGTTAGTGCCCAATCTTTTGCAATGAGCAATAAACATTACCAATGAACTGAAAACAAGAAGTCTCCTCCAGGTGGGCCGGGAGCACCAAATTACATTAATGTCAGAGAGTTACAGACTTAATTGCAGTCAAAATCTAATTAACTTCGTGCAGCACAACTACCATAGAAACTGATTGTCGATGTGAGAAATGAAATGCACTTTCTTGCAACTGTATGTTTGGAAAAAGAAAAGAAGCACAGTGGTTATGCCTTGGGAGAAGAATACAATTAATTAGAAAGAAAAAGTTGAAAAGAATCCAATGAAACTTGTAACAGAATGGAGAGTGACTAATATATAAATTGACTTGACTTGCTTTTTTTTTTTTCTTTGGGAAAAATATCCATTTCAGAGCATTATTTTGGGTCATAAGAAAGTAGAGATGGAAACACAAACACTGTACATGATTTTAAAAAATGAGTCTTAATTAATGTTAAAGAAGGGGGCAGGATTGAATACTTAGCCATTCTCACAGCTACTTGGAGCTCTCATTGGTCCCACCCTTCCTTATCTCTACCCCCAACAGGCAGGGAGGAGCATTAAGCTCGCTACTGCAGTATCTCTCACTCATTCAATTACCAAAACAGAAATAGAGATCAACTGCAAACACACGAATCCAGTAGTACTAGTAGCAGTAGTTGTAGGCTTTTGTGGGAAATCAAATCAAAGCATCAGACAGACAATCATTCAAAGTATCTGCAAAGGGAGGAAGGTCCCATTCCCATGGCCAAGCATCCACACCAAACCCTTTGCCCAACCACCCAATCACTACTCCTGATCTATCTATCCATAATCCCTTCCTTCCTGCTGCTACAAACAAACTACTCATACTCCATCTGTCATCGTTAATAATAATTAAAAGAATAATTAATGCATCTGGGTAATTAATTATTTTATTCTAGCTAGCTAGGCGAAACTAAATTACTATTGAATTATGAAAAGGAAAAAGAATGTAGTTTTCATGGATGATAGAGTTTCCCAAGTGTCAATTAATCTTTCAATTAGTTGGGCTTGGGCAAAGGGTCTCTACACACAATGACTGGTCATAAAGACTTGGGTCCCATGGTACCCAACTGTCGCAGCACTGAGAAGCATTTGCGCTGTTTACCATTTGTTCACACTCTTAGGCACAAAATCATATCCATTGCATCTTCCAGTCAAAAGCCCATTTGTTTAGCTCATTTACAGGGGATGGTCTACAACTCTTCTTCCAACTTGCTAGCCAGCAGAAAATAGCATCTCCTGCTCCACATTGGCTAACTAATTCAAAGCAATTAAAATACAAGTAAAACTGAGTGGCCATTCGGTAAATTAGAGATTTCTTACGTCTTGCAGGAATGCAGACAGTACCAGCCATGTAAAAAGTTGTCTTTATTTCTTGCCTGCAGAGGAGATGGAATTCAAATGGGAATTTTGGCAATTGAAATAGTTAGTACATGATAAAAAGGTAAGGAAAATTAGAGACAAGAAAGAAGTCGGAAATTGTAAGGAGCTTAAAGAAATAAAAGCGGATGCATCTCATGCCCAGACACACAGAGAAAGTAACTTCTTCATTATCCCAAGCTAAAGAAAAAGGAGAGGAATGAAAGGCAAAATGATCCAAAAACAGTGCCTGTAATGCCCATAACTTCACAGCCTGTAATGAGGCCTTGAAAATCTGTGAGAAAGCCGACAATTAGAAGATAATTCCAAGCAATCCCATGTGGGATTCTTCCTTTTTCGCTTATCATCATCAGCGCAGCTCGCTTTCTATCCGGTTGGATGTTCAGAAGCCTTGGTCCTGAGCCACTTCCCTCGGTATATTCCTTTGTTCACCTCTTCTGGGACTTGAGTCTCCATCATGTGGGATTCGGAGAATGAATCAGTTGCAGGCAGAGACCGCCACAATGGAGTGGTTGCTTCCAGCAAGCACGGAGTCAAGACTGATGGGTTTGAGCAAAGAGGCCAATCCTGGTATGTAGTTTTACAGAATCCCGCACTCTCCTCAAAGTAAATTATATATGTATGTATATATGGACCATCTCAGTTTATTATACTTTATTTTATTTTACACTTAATCAACTTAATCAAAGATCAACAAAATTCTAGGGTGGGTAAAGCTAGTAACAGTCTTTGGTTTAGAACTCTGCCCAAGAATTAATGATGGTGTGGTTCTCTGATTGAACAATTAGGTATGTTGCTACTGATATTCCAAGTGACTTTCTGGTTCAAGTTGGAGATTCTAGTTTCCACTTACATAAGGTAGAGTTCATGTAATCTCTGCTAATTAGATAATGGAATTGGAAGCCCTTTTCAATTAGCAGCAACTAATAAGATTCTTTCTCTCTCCCTCCCTCCCTCCCTCAAGTATCCACTGCTTTCCCGGAGCGGCAAGATGCACAGGCTCATATACGAATCACGAGAGGCAGACCTGGAGAGAGTAGTTTTAGATGATCTACCTGGCGGAGCAGAGGCGTTCGAGCTAGCCGCCAAATTCTGCTATGGAATTGCTGTTGATCTCACGGCGACGAATATCTCTGGCCTAAGATGCGCGGCAGAGTATCTAGAAATGACGGAAGACTTGGAAGAAGGCAATCTGATATTCAAAACGGAAGCATTCCTCAGTTACGTGGTTCTGTCATCGTGGAGAGATTCTATTCTGGTATTGAAGAGCTGTGAGAAGCTCTCCCCCTGGGCGGAGAATCTCCAAATCGTGCGAAGATGCAGCGAGTCCATTGCGTGGAAGGCCTGCGCCAATCCGAAAGGGATTCGATGGGCATATACCGGAAAACCGCCCAAGGTTTCTAGCCCTAAATGGAATGATATGAAGGACTCGAGCCCTAGCCGGAGCAACCACCAAGCCCCTCCCGACTGGTGGTTCGAGGATGTTTCGCTTCTTCGGATTGATCACTTTGTTCGAGTCATCACTGCAATTAAGGTGAAAGGCATGAGATTCGAATTGATCGGCGCTGCAATAATGCACTATGCCGCCAAATGGATCCCCGGCTTGATTAAAGAAGGGGCAGGAGCGGGAGATGAATTAGGCAGCAACAACAGCAACAGCAACAGCAGTCGCAGTAGTTGGAAAGGAGGGCTTCATATGATTGTGGCCGGAACTAAAGATGAAATACCAACCGTTCAGGCGAAGGATCAGCGGATGATCATCGAGAGCCTGATAAGCATACTGCCGCCGCAGAAAGACAACGTCTCGTGCAGCTTCCTTCTGCGGCTGCTGAGAATGGCGAACATGTTGAAGGTGGCTCCTGCTTTGGTCACCGAACTGGAGAAGCGAGTGGGAATGCAGTTTGAGCAAGCTACGCTACCTGATCTTCTCATTCCTTCTTACAGTAGAAGTGAGACGCTCTACGATGTGGATCTGGTTCAGAGGCTTTTGGAGCATTTTCTTGTTCAGGAACAAACAGAGAGTTCAAGCCCTAGGAGGCAGTCTCTCTCAGACACGCACGTCTACGAGACTACACAAAGGGGGACTAACAATTCGAATGCCAACAAGATGAGAGTGGCAAGGCTTGTAGACAGCTATCTTACGGAAGTTTCTAGAGACAGAAATCTGTCGCTGACAAAGTTCCAGGTCCTGGCAGAGGCCTTGCCGGAATCAGCAAGAACCTGTGATGATGGGCTGTATCGAGCAATCGATTCCTATCTTAAGGTAATTCATCAAGGCTAGCTCTACGTACAACTATATTTATGATAATCGAAAGACGAATTTAGGTAGGTAATACGGTACCTACATTCTTCATGAGTAAACAATTTCCTGAATTGGTTTTGTGAAAATTTATTCTGATAGGCACATCCAACGCTCTCAGAGCACGAGAGGAAGCGGCTCTGCCGGGTCATGGATTGCCAGAAGCTCTCCATTGATGCTTGCATGCATGCTGCACAAAACGAGCGGCTCCCGTTGAGAGTGGTGGTGCAAGTTCTCTTCTCTGAACAGGTGAAGATTAGCAACGCTCTAGCCAACGGCACAACCCTGAAAGAAGCCGGCGAGCCGGCCCACTACCAGCCCCTGGTGACGAACCGGAAAACATTGCTGGAAGGAACGCCACAGTCATTTCAGGAAGGATGGGCGGCAGCTAAGAAGGACATCAACACGCTTAAGTTTGAGCTTGATAGCGTCAAGGCCAAGTACCTAGAGCTGCAGAATGATATGGAGAATTTGCAAAGACAGTTTGAGAAGATGGCAAAGCCGAAACAAGGATCAGCATGGAGCAGCGGGTGGAAGAAACTGAGCAAACTGACCAAGATGACAACTTTAGAGTCGACGAATGATATTGGGGGGCCTCACAATCACGTACCAAATCCAGAACAGAATAGGAAGACGCCTAGACGGTGGAGGAACTCCATCTCCTGAGTGAGAACTAATAAGGCATGCATCGGTCGGTCAATCGATAGAGTAGAAGAAGAAGAAGAGGAAAGAGATTTGCCGAATTACACAAATTAAGAGGTACTACCCCTACCCGCCGCATTTCAATCTTTGTTTATTAATTAGTTGCCTGCAATACAATATTGCTTTTGTTTCATCCTGAAACTTGTCCGGTTCTCATGCATTTTCTTGATGCCGGCCATCTAGATTCGGAGTTTTTTTCTCATCATATCTGTAATTCTTTACGTTGTTCATTGTTCATTGTTCAAGTGTGCTAAGTTTGTCTGTCTATGACTCTGAGAACCCAAATTTGGACAATAATCAGCATTGTAATTGTATGACTGAATCCATCAACGGCTACAGTTTGTGTCAGTTACATATTTCCCCATTTTGTGTTTCTTTTAAATACCCAAGTTTTCTTAAAGGACTTTCTGTTAAGATTAAGAACAATGAAATATTATTTGAAACACATAATACATGCTAACTAATGCACACTACTAATCTGGATATGCAGTCAATTAGGCCGCTTATCTAAGACACATTCAGATAGACAAGTTAAACAATCACAATAAATGAATTAGGCGCGCAGCATGAACTTAATATTATTAAAATGATACTAACCAGTAACTTAATTTGATTTTTTTTATTAAATTATTAATTCCTTTTTACATCCCATATCTAGATTAAATTTATATTTAATTTAAAATGATTAATATTGAAATAGTTAATTGGGTTTAATCGGTTAAATTGGATTGTGTATCCAGAATTTCAACTTGGGCTCAATCTCCCAAAATATTCATTTACAGATATCTATTTGCGTTACACGTTGTTGGGCATCCAAAGCCCAATCCCCTTTCTATTATGTCAAGTAAGTAAGTACACATGGACATGGCATATAATAAATCAATTCAATCTCTCCTCTGCATTACAGTCAGTCAGACTCAGGTTTGTTTGGATTAGAATGGATAATAATGGGACTTTTTGGGTTCATTATTTGAATTGTATTTGCTTCTTAATTTGGGACATCATTTTGTGAAGTGGGGTTTGAATTTATCAAAACACTGAGTTACTAAATATATATATATATATATCATTATTATGTGGTAAAACAAAAGGCCTTCATCCTCAATCTTCTACTTGTTAAATAATTATATTCAATTCAATAGTTTGGGAGCATCCGGAAAATACTAACAATGCCGGCATCTACAATACCCGAATCTGTAAAAAAAAAAATGTGCAGTTCACTTCATATGACTATACGGATAACTACCAAACAATAATTATTACTTCAATCATTGAACTCGTTTTTTGTTTTTTTTTTTTTGGATGTTTTATGAGGATATGCCATCTGTGACTATGAGATGCATAATATTAACTAATAGGGAAGAGTTATCTATGATGATATGGTCATATTCATGGTGCCGGCAACTAAGGCTTATGGCTTGGGCCCCAAAAAAAGGTGGAGCCCCGCAAAAATAAGAAGAGCAGGAGCGAGGAAAAATTGATTTAGGGGGGTGTTAGACTTACCAGTTTAATCGCTTATAAGTTATTGATTTAGCTTATAAGGTGTGTAACTTATTTTTTGAAATATTTTGTAATCTCTAACAACTTAAAAGCTACTAAGCCTAAAAATTATTACATCAGCGTTTGAAAAAAGTTCCCTCTCCCAATTTTTCCAAAAATATTGGTAGGAATTTTTTGCACATATTTACCCTAAAACAAAACACATATTTTCAACCTATATCATTCTTTATTCTTTTGTCTTCTTTGATGATCCTGCCACCACCAAACCCATCTTTGGCTGCCACTGTTGCTATTGTCCGTCTCCATCGCTATCGTCGTCGTCGCCCTAGCCCGTTATCTGTCACCATTGTTATCTTTGTTTGCGTCTCTACTCGCTGTCGTCATTGCCCCATCTGTGATTTCGTTCACTGTAACATATATTATATATAGTTAAATATATATGTACATATGTTAATATATATATTAATGTATATTGAATTAATATAATTAATATTTTTATTAAAAATTAGTATTTTTATGAATTTTATTTGCATTATTCAACATGTTTATTTTTGTCTTTTTGTCAAGTTCTGATAACTTATCTCCTATTTCAAATCAAATACATAACTATTAACTGATAGTTTAAAAACACATTTATCCAAATACGTTATTAGTTTAAACGTTACTCAACTTTTAAACTTTTACATAGCTTAAAAGCTCAATAACTTAAAAGCTATTAAAAAAAACGATGAGCCAAATAGCCCTTTAATTTGGTCGAAACTATATCAAATAGTATATTTCTCACATCGATAAAAGTTGCATCAAATAATGTATTTCTTACTTTAATTTGGTTTAACACAAAAGATGCCTTACCTAATCTAAAACAATATAAAAATTGAAAATGAAAGTGGATAGCCATGAATAATCTAAATTAATAAATAAATATGGAGTTATTAGACAAATTACTATTACTTTACATTTATAAGTTAAATTTATTATAATATATTTTCTCTCCATGAGATAAGATATGCAGTTTTCAACAAATTTTAATTTATATACTCTATTCGTCAGATGACGAGTCTAATTTGATTTCTGATGCAAATGAATTTAATCTATTCATAAACTTAAACCTATTATCCATATAACACCCAATCTAGTTAAAGTGTTTCCATAATTTGAAGAAAATTTGTTTTAATCTTGAATTTTTTTTAAAATATAACATCTTTTCTGATATTGATGGTTTAGATTTATTTTCAAAATTAAAAGTTTTAAAAGAAATAAAAACACTATTTGCAATTCTAAATTTTATAAAAAAGGTAAATTCTTTTTCAAATACATAAATATCTTATAGAATACTATTAACCATTCATGTACTTTCAATAGAAAGAAATTTTTTAAAATTAAAATTAATAAAATTTTATTTACGTTCAACTATATCATAAAAAAACTAAGTAATTTGACCATATTATCAATTGAAAAAGATCTACTTTCAAAAATTAAATATAAAAATTTAATTAATAATTTATATCCCAAAAAATAAAAAATAATAATTTAATATTTTTCGTTATTTATATATATATATTAATAAAAAACCACTAAAATAATTAGCGCCTAAAACCCTAACTTGCCGGCCCTGGTATTCATGACATGAAACTACCTTTGGAATGGTGGTCATGCCATTGTGAGAAGAAACTTTCCCAGCCTTTTGGCCGACAAATGTCAAATGATATGAACCTCTGCCTGGTCAAAGTCAACCAAGGTTGAAATACAGAAATGAAAGAGGAGTTATATAATTACAAAGGGCCACAATACTGAAGTCCCCATGGGCTGTGAAGAATGAAGACTTTGATTCATCTGTAGAAACAGTCCACCGAGACCTGTTTTTTAAATCTCAATATGACCCAAACAGTGTCTGGCTAGCTATTTACATCCTAGAGGGAGGAATCTAGGAACTCAACTGCATCCCTGCTTGCAAATTCTAAGAATAATCCTCGGATGATCTAATATGGGGGTCTGCAACTGCAACTCTTCGAACGCCGCCCGACCAGCTATATGTATTCTCCTTTCTTTTCTCTTCCTATGCTGTCTTCTTGCAGCAGCCCCTCAGGCCAATGCACTGAGCTTCAATCTCACCAGCATTGGGTCTCCAAGTCGAAACGTCAATATAAGATGCTACAGAGATGCTTATATCTCAGATCAAGGGATTCAGCTCGCCTCAAACGAGATTAGCACAGACCCTACACAGAGAGCCGGTCGAGCCACATATTTGGAGCCTCTTCATCTATGGGATAAAGCTTCTGGGAATTTGGCAGATTTCAGCACCTATTTTGCGTTTGTGATCGACTCAGGGGGGAGCTCATACTATGCAGATGGTCTGGCCTTTTTTCTTGCCCCCACTGTTGATATTCCCAATAACATCACTCCGGGTGGAGCCATGGGCCTTCCAATCCACCCCGTTACAATACAAGCACTCAGCTCATTTCTTGCTGTGGAGTTTGATACATCTAACAATACATGGGATCGTGTAGTAGGATCGAAACCCCATGTAGGTATCGACATCAACTCTCTCACATCAAATGTTACTCAAGAGTGGTTTAGCAACGTTACCGGTGGAGCAACAAATGAGGCTTGGATTACTTACAATTCCAGTTCAAAAAATTTGAGTGTTGTTTTCAGTACTTCTCCTGTAAATAACACAAGGGTCGAGAGAGGTCTTTTTTTTTTGGTTGATCTTAGAGTCTACTTGCCAGAACAGGTTGCAATCGGCTTCTCAGCTTCAACAGGAGATTTTGTTGAGAAACACAATGTTAAATCGTGGATTTTTAGTTCGAGTTTAATTGTCCCTGACAAGACAGTTTCCAGCCCAGGGCCTAGAGCAGTTTCTCCTAGGGAGAAGAGTGGAGGTACCAGAAACAACAAGGGACTGGTGGTGGGATTGAGTGTAGGCCTACCTGTTTTAGTGCTTGTATTGGCCTTGGCTAGCTTTGTCTTTTGGAGGAAAAGAAGACAAAATAAGGAAGCTGATGAATTTGCTGTTGAATTGTCCATGGATAATGATTTTGAGGCAGGTACTGGGCCAAAGAAGTTTTCGTATAATGAATTGTTCTTGTCAACGGATAGCTTTTCAGAGGAACATAAGCTTGGGGAGGGAGGATTTGGAGGTGTTTACCGAGGTTTCTTGAGGGAACCGAACTCCTATGTTGCTGTGAAGAGGATATCAAAGGGGTCAAAGCAGGGAATAAAGGAATATGCATCGGAAGTGAAGATCATTAGCCGGTTGAGGCATAGAAATCTGGTGCAACTCGTTGGTTGGTGCCATGAGAAAAAACAACTGCTGCTTGTTTACGAGTTCATGGAAAATGGCAGCTTGGATTCCCATCTCTTCAAACAGAAAACCTTGTTGACATGGCCAATAAGGTATAAAATTGCTCAAGGCTTGGCCTCGGGATTGCTCTACTTGCACGAAGAATGGGAACAGTGCGTGGTGCACAGGGATGTGAAATCAAGCAATGTTATGTTAGATTCCAAGTTCAATGCAAAACTTGGTGATTTTGGATTAGCTAGGCTTGTTGACCATGATAAAGGGTCACAAACCACAGTTTTGGCAGGAACGCTGGGCTATATGGCCCCAGAATGTGTAGTTACAGGCAAAGCTTGCAAGGAATCGGATGTCTATAGCTTCGGAATTGTAGCTTTGGAGATAGCTTGTGGAAGAAAATCCATCGACCATACGGTCCCAGAAAACCAAGTGAGACTGGTTGAGTGGGTCTGGAACCTTTATGGTAAAGGACAGCTCCTTGATGCAGTGGATCCAAAGATTGGCATGGATTTTGATCAGCAAGAAATGGAGACGTTAATGATAGTTGGGTTGTGGTGTGCCCACCCTGATCACAATTGCCGGCCATCTATTAGGCAAGCCATTCAGGTGCTTAATTTTGAAGCTCCCTTGCCCATCCTTCCGGCTACAATGCCAGTGGCAACATATTATGCTTCTCCCTCCGTTAAGAGAATGCTACATGGCCAATCAATTTGACAATTTAGTTGACAACTTCCTAATGCAATTACAAATTTACCCTTGTTAATATTTTGAAGAAAGCCCGCCCATTCAGTTGCTTTCATTGATTTCTTCCTTATTTATTCATTCATTCTCCGCTAGTTTTGCAATGTGGTTTGACCTCTTATAAGCTATGAAAGTTATTATCTTATCTGTTTGGATGTATTAATATCTTAAAAGCGATGTAGTTGAAACGCTAAACCAACAACGTTTTGGAAAAGTCATCAGCCACCTACTTTTGCAAAAAAGCTCTAGAGCTTTTTGAGTTGATCAGTTAAATTACCATTTCATCCTTCAACAATATCAAAATTTATAACCCCTTATCCCTATACCTTCCTGACTCTGCCTCATTATTCTCACATTCTCCTTCACTGCTCTCATCTTCTCCTCCATTACTACCAGATTTCCTCCATAAACAGTGGTCGTCGCTGCCTAGTGCCACCCTGCTAGTAGATCGCTGCCATCGCCAGCGTCGCAAGCCTCTATCATTGCCCAACGCTGCAAGTCGCCTTGCTAGCAGATCGCTGCAAGCCTCCATTGCCGCCCTGCTAGCAAATAGTCGCCATCGCCAGTGCCCATGACCGCCCAATGCAAGTTCTAACTAGTTTGGCAAATATAAATTTAAGTACTAATATTTATTTAAATGGAAAATACTTGATATGTATTCATAAAATTTAAAAATAAATAATTTTATATAATATCTCAACATATATTGAAGATTTTTATGGATTAAATCTAAATTTATACATAAAGTATAAAAATTATATATTTTTAATTTTTTTATAATTTATTAATATGTAATTGTAAGTATTTTAGCAATATGACATTAATTTAATTTTTTTTAAAAAAATATATATTTTTTGAATTTTATTTACATTATTCAGTGTCATGTCCATTTTAGTCTTTTTGTCAAATTCTAACAATTTATTAGTTTTCACAAATCAAACACACAACTTTACACTAATAGCTTAAAAGCATATTTATCCAAACACGTTATCATTTTAAATACTACATAGCTTAAATGCTACTTAACTTAAATGTTATAACTAGTTTAAACACTACCCAACTTAAAAATTTAAAAAAAAAACTCATAGCAAAACTAGCCCCCACTTTCTCTTTCTCTCTCTACCATTGCCGTCTTTTTCCTCATTCTCTCTCTCTCTCTCATTGTGACATCTTGGGCCAGATCTAGGTGGGTGTGACATCGTCCGTCGCCCCCTGCCACTCGCACCGTCCGTCGTGCCCCTCTCTTTGCCACTCGCACCACATTTCCCGGTCGCAGCCACCACCAGCTACAGACGGTCATCGCCTCCTTCTCACCGCCTCTCGGGTCATCGTCGTCCCCCCTGCTAGCCGCTCGCAGCGCCTCAACCCCACCCCCCATCGCCTCTTGGACCGCCAGTCGTTGCCCCCTGCCCATTCGCCTACCGTAGCCCCCACCTGCTGGCCCCGTCGCTGTCGTCTGCCCCAACCAGGTCACCCCCGACGAATCACACCTACTTTTTATTTTTTCTGCTTTAATTTTTATATATTTTTCTTTTTCCTACTTTAATTTTTCTATTTGCTTTGTCGTTTTCTTTTCTATTTGCTTTGTTGTTTTTCTTATGTGACGGTGATGATGATGATTTGGTTGTAATCATGATTTAGTTTGAGTTATAAAATAATATAATTTATTTGTTTATTTAATAATGTGAAGAATTTGAGATTCGGGCTTATGAAATATTAGATTTATATGATGTGATCGAGGAATGAAATTTAGCTGCTAGCGAATATAGTCAGAAAATAATTGAAGACATTGTTGTGGAAGACGGAAATATCTAAATATTATTTTATTTGTAATTATTTTAATTTTTATAATTCTGATTAAATTTGTTATTTGATAGTAAATTTAGTTTTTGATAAATTAGAATTTATATAATTAATTTTATATTGGATATATCTACCCTAAAGGATATCTTATGAATCATCCATCAAATTAAGATGACACTCAAAAGGGGAGAAACTTCACAAGATGAATATCTAAAGAAAGAATATTTATGATTCAAATGGATTTGATTCCGATGATACACTAATGGCGGTACTTAAGGATGATTATCTTAGAAAGTTGTTGAGATTGGAACCCTTCACTGATTGCTGAACAAATGGGATGAACTCTATATATGCTTGTACCCTTGACATTTTTGAATCATTAAATACCCATTTTGAGCTTATGAGGTTTGAATCATTAAGTACCCATAATTCACAAGAAAAAAAGCTAAATCAAAAAATATATACATGTAGATCATGCAGAAACAAAAAGGATAATTGATCAGAGATTCAAGCAGCTAATCAATTTCATAAAATGATGAAATTCACAAGCAAATTAAAGAATTAATTAGATTCATTTACAATGATCGATTCGCTCATTCATTAATTTGTACAATTCATACTACACCCAAACCTAATTACGTGCCACTATATTCACTCAGATTAATTCTTTTTCTTTTTCCACTCCAACCCTATAAATTTGCAAGGCGAATACCTAATCTTGTATTCGGATATCGTTTCCAACTTCAACGACCAAACCTGAGCCTTGAAGCCAACCACATCATATAAACCTAATATTCCATAAGCCGAACCCCAAACTCCTCACACAATCAAATAAAAAAATAAATTATGTTATTTTATAACTCAAAATAAATCATTTTTTTATTTTTCATTTTTACAATTAAATCAATCAACTTAAAAAAAAAAGAGAAGCAAATAGAAAAGTTAAAAGAAAATATATATATATATATATATATGTATGTGCTGTGCGACTCGCTGAAAGCAACTGAATGGGCAGGCTTTCTTCAAAATATTAACAAGGGTAAATTTGTAATTGCATTAGGGAGTTGTGAACTAAATTGTCAAACTGGTTGGTCATGTAGCATTCTCCCTCTATTAAATCTCTATTTGGTTTCTCGTTCCCCTAGCACTAATAGGGGTGTGCAATCAATTATAATCAAATTGAATCGAACCTAATTATATGTAATAACTTAACCGAACCAATCAATTAACTCCAACAAATCGAATTAATCAAAACCTAAACCATGCTAGTTGAATCGAACTGGAACACAAAATAACCAAGAGATTGACCTTGTTGTTGTAGCCGATCAATAATTTCGATGATCGGAACCAATCATCAGATTTCCCTAACCATGGTGACTCACATACCCAAAAATTAAGAGCATCTAATGGTTGGATTTTAATAGATCTAAGTTTTAAACTTTCAATGTAAAAGAGAAGTTGTACCAAAAAAACTTACCGAAAAACTATCGACGTCATCTTCATCTCCCGCCTTCGTCTTTGCCATCGGTGACGACGAGGAATGGTGAAGGGAGAGAAAAGAGATGAGGCAGTGTTGCCACCAGCCAGATCTCGAAGATAAGAGAGATGAAATGGCAAGAGAGAAAGAGAAGGACGAAGAGAAGATAGTAAGCAAACATAGGGTGCCGCCCCCACGTGAAGAAGGGGGTTCGGTTTGATTGGGCAGGGGATGGGGGTTATTGCTATATAGTTTGGTTTAGTTTTTCGATTATTTTTATTAAAATAATCGAATCGAACCGAATAACCGAATTTTAAGAAAAGAAATAACCGAACCGAACCGCTCATTTTGAAAAACCAAATTAAACCGACCGAATTTGTCGGTTCAGTTCGATTAGTTAAAATTAGGTGAGTTATCATTCCAAAATAAAATTATCTTTAAGTGATATAATTTTAGAATAAGAATTTCGATTGATTTTTATCTCTTAAACTTTATCACTGAGTATCATATATTGTGGGTGTTCTTATTAGAAGAGTCGATATTTGAGTGTTGTTATTAGAAGAGTCAATATTTGAGTTATGGATAGGGTACACTTTTTGTCTTGTGATTACACTTAATCTGAAAATTCGAAGAGACTCATGCCACGATAAATTTTAAATATTTGAAATTTTTACTACTAACTAGATATTTATTTTTTTGATACTTACTATTTACGCTTAAAATAACTAACAAATAGTATAGCGGTGGAATTTTAGAAACTCGTGAATTTTGTTCCACGCAAATTTGTTTATCTTATGTGTTTGTTTGGTGCTAACCAGCCATGGCTGAGGCTCTGTCGCTGAGGCTCTGTCGTCGGCGGCCGTGTGCTTCGCGGCTAGTGGAAGGCTCATTCGTGTCATCGACGAACGTGGGGCAGAGCGGCAGCGACCGATGGTGTCTGTCGTGTCCGCCGTGGCGTCGCCGACCGAGACTGTGACCGCATGCAATACAATATTGTTTTATTTCATCCTGAAACTTGTCCGGTTCTGGTGCATTTTCTTGATGCCGGCCATCTAGATTCGGGCTCTTTTTCTCATGATATCTGTAATTATTTACGTTGTTCATTGTTCATTGTTCAAATGTGCTAAGTTTGTCTGTCTATGACTATGAGAACCCAAATTTGGACAATAATCAGCATTTGTAATTGTATGACTGAATTTATCAACGGTTACACTTTGTGACAGTTAACATATTTACTTATTTCCTCATTTTATGGTTATTCTGTACAAATAGCATAACTCTTCTTTTAAATACCCAAGTCTTCTTAAAGGCCTTTCTGTTAAGATTAAGAACAATGAAATATTATTTGAAACAGATAATGCATACTAACTAATTCACATTATCCTAATCTGAATATGCAGTCAACTGGGCCGCCTATCTGAGACATATTCAGACAACCTAAACAATCACAATAAATGAATTAGGTGTGTAGCAAGAATTTAATATTAAAATGATACTAACCAGTAATTTAATTCAAAAATTTTTGGGTTAAATTATTAATTCCTTTTTAAATCTCATATCTAGACTAAATTAATATTTAATTTAAAATGA
The DNA here is from genome assembly GCF_014633365.1 of Diospyros lotus. Classification (NCBI taxonomy): domain Eukaryota; kingdom Viridiplantae; phylum Streptophyta; class Magnoliopsida; order Ericales; family Ebenaceae; genus Diospyros; species Diospyros lotus. The sequence continues at coordinate 37,383,432 of NC_068346.1, forward strand.
TTAATATTGGGTTTAATCGGTTAAATTGGATTGTGTATCCAGAATTTCAACTTGGGCTCAATCTCCCAAAATATTCATTTACAGATATCTATTTGCGTTACACTTTGTGGGGCATCCAAAGCCCAAGCCCCTTTCTATTATGTCAAGTAAGTAAGTAAGTACACAAAGGACATGGCATATAATAAATCAATTCAATTGCTGATTCCTCTGATCTCCTCTGCATTACAGTCAGTCAGACTCAGGTTTGTTTGGATTAGAATGGATAATAATGAGACTTTTTGGGTTCATTATTTGAATTGTATTTGCTTCTTAATTTGGGACATCATTTTGTGAAGTGGGGTTTGAATTTATCAAAACACTGAGTTACTAAATATATATATATATATCATTATTATGTGGCAAAACAAAAGGCCTTCATCCTCAATCTTCTAACAATGCCGGCATCTACAGTTAAATTATAATAATTATATTCAATAGTTTGGTAATGGTAGCATCCGGAAAATACTAACAATGCCGGCTATCTGCAGTTACGAATCTGTAAAAATAATTCATGACTATACGGATAACTACCAAACAATATATATTACTTCAATGATTGCGCTCATTTTTTGTTTTTTATTTTTTTGATGTTTTACGAGGATATGCCATATGTGGAGATTCATAATGTTGAGTAGGATTTTGTTACTTGTACCTCGTAGGTTACATATAAAATTATAAAAAAATAAATAATTATAATATTTTCCTTTCTCCCCTTCTCATGACTATCTCTAACAATCATTTCTCGTTACATCATTGTCTCATCTCTCGAGTATTGATCTGCTGTATTATCTCTCTTTGTGACGAAGATGAGAGATGTAGTGGCGGTTGGCAAGCAAGAGGCGAGGCGACAAGAGGCAGTTGCTGGAGGTGGCCACGAAATTGGGAAAGAAAGGAAAGAAGAGGCAACCAAGGGAAAATAAAGTAATGTTGCAATTGGATAAGGGGTATTTTCGTCATTTGAGTGTGTGTGTGTGAAGTTATCAATAATCGTGTATGTACAAGTAACATTTTTCATATTTGAGTGTGTGTGTGTATGAAGTTATCAATAATCGTGTATGTACAAGTAACATTTTTCATATTGAGTAATAAGAAAGAGTAATCTATGATGACATTGCATCGTATTCATTGTGCCAGCTCAACCTAGTGTCCGTAAAAAAGATATGGCTCCCAAAAATGAAAAAGTAGACAAGTAAGGAAAAAGTGGTTTAATTCAGTAAAAATTGTATAAAATAGTATATTTTTTACATTAATAAAAGTTGTATCAAATAATATATTTCTCACATTAATTTGGTTTAATGCAAAAGATGCCATACCTAATTTAGAACAATATAAAAATTGAAAATGGGAGTGAATAACCATAAATAATCTAAATTAATAAATAAATCTGGAATTAATTAGACAAACTACTATTATGTTATATTTATAAGTTAAATTTATTATAATATATTTTCTCTCCTTGAAGACCGGATGAAATAAGATATCCAATTTTTAATAAATTTTAATTTATATACTTTATTTGTCAGATGTGAAGTTTAATTTAAATTATGATTCAAATAAATCTAATTTATCTATAGATCTGAATCTATTGTTCATGTAACACCCAATTTAGTTAAAGTGTTTTCAAAATTTGAAAAAAATTTATTTAAATCTTGAAATTTTTTTAAAATATGACATGCTTTATGATATTGATGTTTTAGATTTATTTTTAAAATTAAAAATTTTAAAAGAAATTATAGTCATAGAAATAAAAATACTACTTGTGATATTAAATTCTATAAAAAAGATAATTTTTTTAATATATAAATATTTTATAGAATACTATTAAGCATCTCTGTTAATGTAGTTTTAACAAAAAGAAGTTTTTTAAAATTAAAATTAATAAAATCTTATTTACATTTAATTATGACACAAAAAAATTAAGTAATTTATCAACTAAAAAAGATTTTCTTTCTAAAATTGAATATAAGAATTTAATTAATAATTTTATAACTTCAAAAATAAAAATTTTTTTTTTAATATTTTTTATTATTTATTTATATTAATAATAAATTATTAAAATAATTATCAATTAAAACCCTACCTAATCTTACGCGGCCCCAGTATTCATGACATAAAACTATCTTTGGAACAGTGGTCATGCCTGGTTAAAATACAGAAATGAAAGAAGAGTTATATAATTACTAAGGGCCACAATACTAAAGTCCCCATGGGCTGTGAAGAATGAAGACTTTGATTCTTCAGTAGAAACAGTCCTCCAAGACCTGTTCTTTCAATCTCAATATGGCCGAAACAGTGTTTGGCTAGCTATTTACATCTCAGAGGGAGGAATCAAGGAACTCAGCTGCATCCCTGCTTGCAAATTCTAAGAATAATCCTCGGATGATCTAATATGGGGGTCTGCAACTGCAACTCTTGGAACTCCCCCCGACCAGCTGTATGTATTCTCCTTTCTTTTCTCTTCCTATGCTGTCTTCTTGCAGAAGCCCCTCATGCCAATGCGCTGAGCTTCAATCTCACGAGGATTGGGCCTCAACATCTCAACGTCAATATAACACTCTACGGAGATGCTTATATCTCAGATCAAGGGATTCAAGTCACCTCAGACGAGCGCGGCACAGACCCTAGACAGAGAGGCGGACGAGCCGTCTGCAAAGAGCCTCTTCAACTATGGGACAAAGCTTCTGGGAATTTGACAGATTTCAGCACCTATTTTGCGTTTGTGATCGACTCAAGTGGCAGCTCAGACTATGCAGATGGGCTGGCCTTTTTTCTTGCCTCCACTGTTGATAGTCCCAATAATATCACTACGGGTGGAGCCATGGGCCTTCCAATCCACCCTGTTACAATACAACCACTCTGCCCATTTCTTGCTGTGGAGTTTGATACATATTACAATCCACAATGGGATCCTGTAACAGGATCGAAAACCCATGTAGGTATCGACATCAGCTCTCTCACATCAAATGTTACTAAAGAGTGGTTTAGCAACATTACCGGTGGAGCAACAAATGAGGCTTGGATTACTTACAATTCTAGTTCGAAAAATTTGAGTGTTGTTTTCAGTACTTCTCCTGTAAATAACACAAGGATCGAGGGAGCCCTTCATTTCTTGGTTATCTACGGGACTACTTGCCAGAATGGGTTGCAATCGGTTTTTCAGCTTCAACAGGATCAAGTTTTGAGAAAAACAATGTTAAATCATGGAGTTTTAGTTCGAGTTTGGTTGTCCCTGACAAGACAGCTTCCAGCCCAGGGCCTAGTGCAGTTCCTCCTAGGGAGAAGAGTGGAGGTACCAGCAACAAGAAGGGACTGGTGGTGGGATTGAGTGTAGGCCTACCTGTTTTGGTGGTTGTATTGGCCTTGGCTAGCTTTGTCTTTTGGAAGAAAAGAAGACAAAATAAGGAAGCTGATGAATTTGCTGTTGAATTGTCCATGGATAATGATTTTGAGGCAGGTACTGGGCCAAAGAAGTTTTCGTATAATGAATTGTTCTTGTCAACGGATAGCTTTTCAGAGGAACATAAGCTTGGGGAGGGAGGATTTGGAGGTGTTTACCGAGGTTTCTTGAGGGAACTGAACTCCTATGTTGCTGTGAAGAGGATATCAAAGGGGTCAAAGCAGGGAATAAAGGAGTATGCATCAGAAGTGAAGATCATTAGCCGGTTGAGGCATAGAAATCTGGTGCAACTCGTTGGTTGGTGCCATGAGAAAAAACAACTCCTGCTTGTATACGAGTTCATGGAAAATGGCAGCTTGGATTCCCATCTCTTCAAACAGAAAAGCTTGTTGACATGGCCAATAAGGTATAAAATTGCTCAAGGCTTGGCCTCAGGATTGCTCTACTTGCACGAAGAATGGGAACAGTGCGTGGTGCACAGGGATGTGAAATCAAGCAATGTTATGTTAGATTCCAACTTCAATGCAAAACTTGGTGATTTTGGATTAGCTAGGCTTGTTGACCATGATAAAGGGTCACAAACCACAGTTTTGGCAGGAACGATGGGCTATATGGCCCCAGAATGTGGGTCTGGAACCTCTATGGTAGAGGACAACTCCTTGATGCAGTGGATCCAAAGATTGGCATGGATTTTGATCAGCAAGAAATGGAGACGTTAATGATAGTTGGGTTGTGGTGTGCCCACCCTGATCACAATTGTCGGCCATCTATTAGGCAAGCCATTCAGGTGCTTAATTTTGAAGCTCCCTTGCCCATCCTTCCGGCTACAATGCCAGTGGCAACATATTATTCTTCTCCGTTAAATCCCGGTTTGGTTTCTTTTTCCTCTGGCGCCAATGTATCTCAGAACAGCCAAATCCAGTATCCAAGCTCTAGTTACACAACTGATTCTTCAAAGGTCACCTCGTCTTCTGCAGCTTCTTCTCCATCTGCATCACTTTTACATACAAAAGTATTATGATTCCAAGAGTATCTGGTACAATACTAAAAAATGTATTTGCTACATTTTTCTTTATAGTATGCATATATGTATGTTTATATATATATTCCTGCATATTGTGTTTAATTATCTCTCTCTTTGTTTATGTTTAATTTGTCTATTTTGAATACCTGCAGTAGGAACTAAAGTTTCAGTTTCATATCTTTGTTTGATATCATGGTTTTAGAGGCTTGAAACCAAGACCATAACTTCCCCGCTAACTAAGATTTTGCATTGTATATAACGATGAGATGAGAGATATAATGTTGACGAATACAGAAGAATAATTTAAAATAATATGGTAACATATTCATCTAGTCATTTGTAACTTGTCAAACCATAATTTTAAACTTCTCCAGTTATTCTCAAACAACGTTAACTTGGGTCTCGGAAAAGACTGAGTTCTTCGTTCTTTTTTCTTGTTCTAAGTAAACGCCATAAAGACTGGGTTTTTCTTCCTTTCCTTGTTCTAATAAGTAAACTTGGTAAAGACGCTCCGGTTCTTTCAATCGCAAGAATACTCTCAAAGGACAATGTGAAGGTCTAGCTAGCTATATATTTTCATCTAATAGGAACTGATCATCATCCCTGGAGAGATGGGAGTCTGCAACTCTTAGAACTTCCCCAGATCAGCTATTGATCTGCTGCTTCCTTTTCTCTTGGCTAGCTGTCTACTCGAAGAAAATTTTGGTTGGTGAGATAGATCATTAGAAATATGAGGGTGGTCTGTAATAGCTTCCCGACATCACCATCTAATATGATCCTTCTCCTGGTCCTGGGCAGAATCGCGGTTTGCAGTCTGCTTGCAGCCCCTTATTGTGCAACTGCGCTCAGATTCAATCTCACTAGTAATATTAGCAGCAGCAGCAGCATTGGGCCTCAGCTTGTCATCAGTTCAAATGTAATTGAACTCTACGGAGATGCTAACATCTCAGACCAAGGCATCATCCAAGTCACTCCAGACGAGCAGGGCATATACCGTGAACAGAGAGCCGGCCGAGCCGTTCACGTCGACTCTCTTCATCTTTGGGACAAGCCTTCTGGGAATTTGGCAGATTTCAGCACCAATTTCTTATTTGTGATTGACTCAAACGGGAGCTCCAGATACGGAGATGGGCTGGCGTTCTTTCTTGCACCTATAAATGATGTTCCCAATAATATCAATCCGGGTGGAGCCATTGGCCTTCCTATGAATCAAATCAGCAACCACTCATGGAAACCAATCACCTCATTTGTTGCTGTGGAGTTCGATACCTATCTCAATGGAATAGATCCACTGACATCATCCAGAACCCATGTGGGCATCGACATCAACACCACCCACTCGAACGTTACTCAAGAGTGGCTTAGCAACATTACCGGTGGAGCAACAAATGAGGCTTGGATTACTTACAATTCTAGTTCGACAAATCTGAGTGTTTTTTTCACCACTTATCTTGTAAATAACACAAGGGTCGAGGGAGCCCTTCATTTCTTGGTTGATCTACGGGACCACTTGCCAGAATGGGTTGCAGTCGGTTTCTCAGCTTCAACGGGATCATGTTTTGAGACAAACCATGTTAAATCATGGAGTTTTAGCTCGAGTTTGATTGTTCCTGACAAGAGTAAAAACAAGGGATCCGTGGTACTGGGACTGAGTATAGGCCTGCCTGCTTTGGTGCTTGTGTTCGCCTTAGCTGTCTTTGTCTTCTGGAAGAAAACTAGAGCAAAGGATGAATTTGATGTTGAACTGTCCATGGATAGTGATTTTCAGGCAGGTACTGGGCCAAAGAAGTTCTCTTATAATGAATTGTCCAGGGCAACGGGTAAGTTTGCGGAGGAACAGAAGCTTGGGGAGGGAGGATTCGGAGATGTTTACAAAGGCTTCTTGAGGGAATTGAACTGCTATGTTGCTGTGAAAAGGATAGCAAAGAGGTCAAAACACGGAATAAAGCAGTATGCATCGGAAGTGAAGATCATTAGCCGGTTGAGGCATAGAAACCTGGTGCAACTCGTTGGTTGGTGCCATGAGAAAAAACAACTCCTGCTTGTATACGAGTTCATGGAAAATGGCAGCTTGGATTCCCACCTCTTCAAACAGAAAGCCTTGTTGACATGGGCAATAAGGTATAAAATTGCTCAAGGCCTGGCCTCAGCACTGCTCTACCTGCACGAAGAATGGGAACAGTGTGTGGTCCATAGGGATGTGAAGTCAAGCAATGTTATGTTGGATTCCAATCTCAATGCAAAACTTGGTGATTTTGGATTAGCTAGGCTCGTTGACCACGATAAAGGTTCACAAACCACTATTTTGGCAGGAACAATGGGCTATATAGCGCCAGAATGTGTACTTACAGGCAATGCCAGCAAGGAATCAGATGTCCATAGCTTCGGGATTGTCGCATTGGAGATAGCTTGCGGGAGAAAACCCATCGACCATAAGGTCCCAGAAGACCAAATGAGACTGGTTGAATGGGTTTGGAATCTCTATGGTACAGGACAGCTCCTGGAAGCAGTGGATCCAAAGATGGACACAGATTTTGATCAGCAAGAAATTGAAAGATTAATGATTGTGGGGCTGTGGTGCGCTCACCCTGATCGCAATCTGCGGCCTTCCATAAAGCAAGCGATTCAGGTGCTTAGTTTTGAAGCTCCGTTGCCCGCCCTTCCGACAACAATGCCAGTGGCAACATACTTTAGTTCTGCTCCGCGAGTAGTGAATACTACTACTTCGACGTCTCCGGGCTCTTTTACCTTTGGCGCCTATGTTTCTGAGAGCAGTAGCCAAGGCCAGTCTTCAAGCTATAACGATGACTCTTCAAAGGTCACCTCATCTTCTTCAACTGCTTCTCCATCTGCTTCACTTTAATTTGCATGTGTTGACGTACGAGAACCGTCAACCGAAGTTTGAGAGCCCGCAATGCAATAACAGGTGCCGAAGAGTAAGGAACAGAAGCAAAGGAACCAACAATAAGCACACAAGATTTTTACGTGGTTCGGCTCAAATGATGCCTAGTCTACGATTGTTCTCTGATTATTCTGGCAGAGTCACAGTATGTAATTTAGTGATCGATCCCTTTACAATGACGTATTCTTCTCTATAAATAGGGTCGTGTTGTTTACAATTCGAATCAGTTCTAAATATGGAAGGAGTCTATTCCGTTGATAGCGCTTTCCTTATCGGCTCCGGAATATCAGGGATAGGTTCCTTGTCTTCAGGGATTTAAATTACTTCTGATAGGCAGGTGTATATCGTTTCTGATAATCTCGCAGTCTCCTAACTGTTCTAATCTTTGGCACATCTTTTGGCGAAACGGAAGTCGTGATGTTGTGATGCTGGGATATTGTTTTGAGTGAGCTCGCTTAGAGCGAGCTCGCTGTCTTCAGGTGACCTGACTTTTTACCGTGAGACTCTTCATTGGTGGTTCTCGATCTCTGGGCCTTGCGAGCCTCTAAGGAATTCTGGCCGGCCTATTGTGCCTTGGGTATTTTGGGTTCGCCCTGCGCAACCGAGTCCAGCCCGTCAGCTGAATTCCGGAGATCGCCCATAACAGCATGTAAAAGCAGGATGATTTGGACAGTAAATTAATCGGTTAGATCATGCTTATTTTAAAATAACCGTTTAGTTAATTTCTAAATCTTATATTAAGACTTAATTAGTCTTGAATTTAAAATGATTAAAATTAGATTCTTTCTGAAGGAAGAGTTCCACCTTCGGCTCAATCTTCAAAATCCAAATTATATTTGCATTACACTGTTATTGAGCCTTTAAGCCCATTTTAGCCTTTCTCTGCTGAGTAACCTTTTTGAGTTCATGGTACAGAAATCAAAGGTCTCATTCTATAAGAGTTTGAATTATTTTGCTTCAATTTGCGAGGTGGGCTTCCAATTTATGCAGTTGGTTGAAGTTTGTCTATATGGTTCTGCCCGGATCATGCCCGCAACCCAAGCTGCAACTGGTGCTTCAATTAGGAGAATGGATGTTTTGGATCCGTATTGTTTCAATATTATTCCTATTGGAGTTCAACCTACTAAAGCAGTAATTGGGTTGTTTTGGGTAATTGGGGATAGCATTGAACCTAGGAGGGAATCGAGTTAGTTGGGGTTCTGGGGTGCTCGGAAACACTGAAATAATATTATTTTGGTATTTTTATTTTCGTGTAAACTAGACAATTAGTATCTCCATCATCAGTGAGCCTCTGTCATTATCAATCTCTCTTTCTTTTTCCTTTTTGGTAAGAATTATCAATCTCTCTCACTGTCTATGTAAATAATTGGGTTCATTTATCATTGTCAATCTCTCTTTCACTTAGGCTGCGGTGTGAATTTTCCTATTGATATATAGTAGCGGATTAAGAGTTTAAAAAATAAACATATACAGCCTTAATTCCTGATTCCAGATAGATTAATCTCTCACAACTTGGTTTACAATGTCACGCTTGACCATAACTTCCCCACTTTTCAACACAAATTAATTAGGCCCATTTTTCATCATCAATCAAGACCAGTTCTTCTGATCATTATCCACTCATTATTAGCTTTGTGGGTTGAGTTGAGAACTTGCGCCTTTCACTCACTCAATTAATCTGGCACTGTTTCTTTGTGAACAATGCAACGTCTAGAGTGGAAACAGACCGCCCACAAGACTGGTTTCTTTATGTGTTTCTGTCTCTGTATATCAAGATTCTCAAACAACACTGTCTACGTAGCTATTTACATCTGATAAGAATTCAAGTGCAATATCCTTGTTATTTACACTGTCTACGTAGCTATTTACACTGTCTACGTAGCTATTTTAATATTTATGCCTTTGTCCCTCATATCATAATGTTATTCTACTAATCTCTCTCTCATCTCTTCCCTTCGCAACTTCCATTATCGTTGTTGCCCATCCCCAATTATCGCCCTCGCCCTCGCCCAGCTCAGTCGTCGTCGTTGCTGCAAGCTACCTAGCGCCATCGCCCTTCTCCTTGGTTGCACCATCACCGCCATTACTTTCGGATCTGTCGTTACAAGCTCCCATCTACTTCAAATTATTCTCCGTCACCAATTGTCCGTCACCCCATCGGCCGCTTCCCGTCGTTGGCCCCGTCCTCATGTCCTCTAATAAACATGTATAATACACATAATAATATTATATTAATATATTTTTAATAATTATATATAATTTATCAACATTTAATGATAAAATTTTACATTATTCAATATATCTATTTTTATCTTTTTATCAAATTATAATAACTGATCAATTCTTTTAAATCAAACATATAAATATTAACTGATAGCTTAAAAACACATTTATCAAAATATATTATTAATTTAAACACTATCTAATTAAAATGCTATAACTAGCTTAAAGACTATCTATGCTATAACTAGCAATGCCTTGGACTCTTAGTCTTGACCAACGATCCGCTACTAGCGAGCTGCTTTGTTGGCTATTTACATGCATATATATAACAAAATGAACAACAGAGGGATGTAGAGAAGAAAACACCCAGAAAATGGAGAGAAAAAAATTCTCAGATCTAATCTATTCAACACTGTACACTCAGTCATCCATATATAAATACAAAAAGAATTTTCTAACAACCTATAAAGGAAAAATACATTATTGTCTCTCTGTACAGCTTGGAAAAACAGAAATGTAAATAACGAAAAAATGGAAATCATCGTTCTTCAATAATGAACACTTTCCCTTTATCCAGATGTGATGTATTATGCTCCAATAATATATGTCATACATACGCTTTCCTTGCAACTTCCATTTCAAGGAAGAAAATTTTTGTTGGTGAGATATATCATCAGAAATATGAGGAGGGTGGTCCGCAATAGCTTCTCAACATCACCATCTAATACGATCCTTCTCCTGGTCCTGGGCAGAATCGCGGTTTGCAGTCTGCTTGCAGCCCCTTATTGTGCAACTGCGCTCGGATTCAATCTCACTAGTAATATTAGCAGCAGCAGCAGCATTGGGCCTCAGCTTGTCATCAGTTCAAATATAATTAAACTCTACGGAGATGCTAACATCTCAGACCAAGGCATCATCCAAGTCACCCCAGACGAGCAGGGCATATACCGTGAACGCAGAGCCGGCAGAGCCGTCCACGCCGACTCTCTTCATCTTTGGGACAAGCCTTCTGGGAATTTGGCAGATTTCAGCACCAATTTCGTGTTTGTGATTGACTCAAACGGGAGCTCCAGATATGGAGATGGGCTGGCGTTCTTTCTTGCACCTATAAATGATGTTCCCAATAATATCAATCCGGGTGGAGCCATTGGCCTTCCTATGAATCAAATCAGCAACCACTCATGGAAACCAATCACCTCATTTGTTGCTGTGGAGTTCGATACCTATCTCAATGGAATAGATCCACTAACATCATCCAGAACCCATGTGGGCATCGACATCAACACTACCCACTCGAACGTTACTCAAGAGTGGCTTAGCAACATTACCGGTGGAGCAACAAATGAGGCTTGGATTACTTACAATTCTAGTTCGAAAAATCTGAGTGTTGTTTTCACCACTTATCCTGTAAATAACACAAGGGTCGAGGGAGCCCTTCATTTCTTGGTTGATCTACGGGACTACTTGCCGGAATGGGTTGCCGTCGGTTTCTCAGCTTCAACGGGGGCAAGGTTTGAGACAAACCATGTTAAATCATGGAGTTTTAGCTCGAGTTTGGTTGTTCCTAACAAAACAGCTTCCAGCCCCTTAAGCAAGGGACTGGTGGTGGGACTGAGTGTGGGCCTACCAGCTTTGGTGCTTGTGTTGGCCTTGGCTGGCTATGTCTTCTGGAAGAAAACTAGAGCAGAGGACGAATTTGCAGTTGAACTATCTATGGATAATGAATTTGAGGCAGGTACTGGGCCAAAGAAGTTTTCATACAATGAACTATCCTGGGCAACTAGTAACTTTGCAGAGGAACAAAAGCTTGGTGAGGGAGGATTTGGAGGTGTTTACCGAGGTTTCTTGAGGGAATTGAACTCCTATGTTGCCGTGAAGAGGGTATCAAAGGGGTCAACGCAGGGAATAAGGGAGTACGCGTCAGAAGTGAAGATCATTAGCCTGTTGAGGCATAGAAACCTGGTGCAGCTCGTTGGTTGGTGCCATGAGAAAAAACAACTGCTGCTTGTATACGAGTTCCTGGAAAATGGCAGCTTGGATTCCCACCTCTTCAAACAGAAAACCTTGTTGACATGGCCAATAAGGTATAAAATTGCTCAAGGCCTGGCCTCAGCACTGCTCTACCTCCACGAAGAATGGGAACAGTGTGTGGTCCATAGGGATGTGAAGTCAAGCAATGTTATGTTGGATTCCAATTTCAATGCCAAACTTGGTGATTTTGGATTAGCTAGGCTTGTTGACCATGATAAAGGATCACAAACCACAATTGTTTTGGCAGGCACAAGGGGTTATATGGCGCCGGAATATGTAGTTACAGGCAAAGCTAGCAAGGAATCCGATGTCTATAGCTTCGGAATTGTAGCGCTGGAGATAGCTTGTGGAAGAAAAGCCATTGACAATAAGGTCCCAGAAAGCCAGATGATACTGGTTCAGTGGGTTTGGGACCTCTATGGTACAGGACGACTGCTAGAGGCAGTGGATCAAAAGATTGGCACAGATTTTGACCTGCAAGAAATGGAAAGATTAATGATTGTTGGGCTCTGGTGCGCGCACCCTGATCACAATCTCCGGCCTCCTATTAGACAAGCAATTCAAGTGCTTAATTGTGATGCCCCGTTGCACATCCTTCCGGCAATAATGCCAGTGGCAACATATTTTGCTCCCCCACTAAATCCCTTGACATCTCTGGTTTCTTCTACCGATGGCACCAACTTTTCTGACGGCAGCCAAGTCCAGTCTTCAAGCTATAGTCACAACACTGATTCTTCAAAGGTCACCTCTTCTTCTGCATCTGCATCACGTTTGTATTCAACAGCATGTTGATTCTAACTATATCCGTATGCCACCTAAAATGTATCTGCTACATATATAATGTATATTGTATGATTATATGTATGTTGTTTCAAAAACTAACATTGCATTTTTGTTTTAGATAATAAGGTCTAGAATAGAATTGGAAGGTGGTGGTGGATTGGTGGGGACGGTGGTTGACTAGTAGAGCAATGATCAATGATCAGATAGGGAGGAGTGGGGGTTGTTCTGTTTTTGTTGCTTGGTGTTTGGAAGACTCGAATATAGCTCTCATATGTGTTGGTCTTGTTCCTTCTTTATACAACCAGTGACTTCCTTATATGTATGATTATGTGTATGTTGTTTCAAAAGGGAACTGTTATTTTGATAACATCTTCTCGCGCAAGTCTGGTACAAAAAAAGTATGATTGCCAGAATAGAATGTAAATCTCAAACGTGGACAGCTTTGATGAAGTATGTTCTTTTCTAACTTAGATTCAGAATCCATGAATATATATAAAGGACTCATTCAATCGCCCTTTCTCATCTCTCTGTGTTTTGTTGTGTCAACTGAAAAGAGCTTTCTGATGTGAAAGGGGTAAAAGTTGTGTGGACTGTGATGTGTATCTCCTCTGGTGCCTATAATTGTCAATTTGGCATGTCCAGGACGAATTTGAGGAAAGGAAATGCTACTTGCACACTTTAATTTAACAATTATGGTGGCACTTATATATTAATATATTATATTGTGTTATATTAATATAAATGCATTTTATATAGGCCTTGATTCTTCTGATTTCTCAATCTTCTAATGTTAATCTCGTGTGTGATTTAACGTATTTCAGAATTATTTTAAACGAGATTCTCTCTATTTTCTCCCCCCCTAGATCTGCAATGAATCGCTCTACAAAGATTAAAAAATTGAAAATTACTTTACTTCCACAATTCAAACACAGATTAGAGACTAATTTACTTTTATGATTCAAAGATAAAATAAACCTTAAGCAGCATCTTCTCCAATAGCATCCGGTAATTCACAAGAAGTATCTGCTACATGGTATTCTCTGTATATCTGTATAATATGGCATTTAGTTTAAGCTAAGAAGGTCTAGAAAAGAATTGGAAGGTGGTGGTTGGACTGGTGCTTGTGGTGGGTGTCTCGAAGATGAGTAGACAGAGAGGAGACGTGGCTGTTCTGTTGTTGCTTGTGTTTGTGTTGAAATTATATGAAGCTTCAACGGCATTGTTTTCCGGGGGGGGGGGGGGGGGGGGGGATGGTCATTTGGTAACTCTCATTGGCTGTCCAAAACGTTGTCGTTTTGGGCCCATGAGTTGGATGGCCAAGACGGCAACCCTCCCTTGTCGTTTTATCAAGACGTGCCTTTTCTTTCTTTGTCATTTAGCCTGCTTCCATTCCGATCATTGATGCTGATTTATACGATTGCATCCCCATTGCTGCTTTTCTCTATTTATCTCCTACAGTGCCTCAAGATCAGATATGCATAGCCTCCAATTTGTATTGCCTCTTTTAGGGTTTGTGTTCATTCTCTGCAAATATTTTTCTCTCTGTATAGGTTTGATATGAATGTTTTCTCTCTAAAGTTTTGCCTCTAATCTGTAGTTTTTTTGTTATGCAGTACTTTTGATCTGAGAGTTGTTTATTTGTATAGTGAGCATATGAGAGTGAGATTTGTATATTGAATCTGTAATCATCTCTTTCCAATAGTATAGTGAACTCTATTTGTCGGAACTTAATGTGAACGTAACCCTCGTTACCAATTGAATCATGATAAAACTTATTTATGTTGGTTTATGCTTTATTTTGCTATTCTGCTCATATGCATGTTTTAAATTTATCGAATACTGTGTGTATGTCTTGGCTCTATTTCTGAGTTCTGTTTTGAGCAGTGGCCGAATTTTGTCTCCACCCAACAGTTTGTAAAACTTGAATTGAGAGGTTGCATTTGTTGGTTTTTTCCCTTTTTTTATACAGTCCAGTAACTTGGTAGTAAACCTTAACTTCTGGTTTCACCACTCTTTCTCCGTTTGTTATGATTCCCATTTCCACTTATCTGATAGAAGCAAAGGAGAACCATATTCAGCAAATCTAAAATTAATTTCTGTTTAATTAAGAATGTAAGCATATGAAACTATACATCCATTCCTCCAATATATAAATCAAAGGGCACGTTACCTTTTAAATTCATACAACAGATATCACCAAACACAAATGTTACTAGATATCATACTCATGGTACTCTTACATGAACATTTATTGCCCTGATATTGGTCCATCCCAACCTAGAGATACTCTATTGTTGCAGAATCTGTGTTGGTCCAGCAGCCAGCTGGTTAGATGCCATCCTTCCCCATGTCATATACCCACCAACCATCAATTGCTTGACAGAGAGGCAGAGCCAAAGATTTTGATTGAGTGGGGGATGAATTTAAATATAAAAATATAATTTTAAAAATAAGATAATAATAATAATATTAAAATAAAAAAAATTTACAATTATTTCTCATATCTTTTCATACTAGAAATTATAATTATTTAAGAAAATTACCTTATTTATTTAAATTTTTAAACTCGTCATGAGTACGAAAGGCTAGTTTTGTCGTAGAAGAAATCGAATACAATCAATTGATACATTTAGACAAATTCAATAATCACACAGAAAACTATTTCAATCTTGATTCATTAAGATTTCGCAGTTGTTTCAAATTTAATTGCGTACATTATTACCATCTCCAAGATAAACTTAAAGTCCATTTTTTTTTTTTTAAATTACTGAATCCTTCCTTAACAAAAGAATCACCATCTCCTTATTTTCCATTATTTGTTTTAAAAAGATAATGTTATATGTATTTCCCGCATCACCCCGCATGGGCCAGACTCGGTCCGATAGACCGGCCCAATCACCCAAGGCCAAGAAGGCCCGGACGACCTCGTCAAGGAAGGTCCAGCCTCCACCAAAGATCCGGAACTCGTAAAGCGAGCATATGGCGAGCTCCCGGTAATCCCCCAACGAGCTCGGAGTAATCGACTAACGAGCTCCTGAAATATCCTCCAGATCGCTGGACCATCCAGGTCGCTCGCCTAAAACCTCCAGCTCGCATGAGCGGCAAAGCTGCTGAGAAGTCAGAGGTAGGGTCCGATCACTTTATCTGTAACAGCCCATGCCCCTCGTAATGAGGATCCCACTCCCGGTCTTGCAAAGGCGGTAAGAACTGTTTGTCCCCCATTATACAAACACTGTATTTTTATATATTATCTAGATTGTAAAAGCCCCTCAAGATAAATGGAAATGAAAGAGACCATGAGGGGCAAGGAGGACAAGAAAAATATAATCAGATACCGCAACTCTGGGAGAATAATCAGATGGCGGCCGTGGACTAGGCATCGTTCTGGCCGAACCACGTAAAAGATTCTGGTGTACACGCTTGGAACTTTGGGGGGAGGGGTTTTCTTCCTTCCTTCTCGGTATTTTTGGATTGACTCACCGCGGCCCAAAACGAATCACGGTCGGCCGAAATCAAACGTCGACATTTTGGCGCTAGAGGAAGGGGCCGCTCTGATCAATAGCCATGGCTAGAGGAAGGAATACTAGAAGTTCCGAGGCGGCGGTCGACCCACCTGAAAATCACCACGACCGACCACGAGACTTACCACCAAATGGAGGACCCATTGCCCCGACAGCCGATACTCCTTTGCCGCCGCCCGCCGCAGACGCTCCCGGCATACCACCACGGGTCCCTGTCCAGCCTACTGTCCAAATCACTGGGACAGGGACGATCCGGGACTGGCAGCAGCACTAAGAAGCATTGGAGAATACGGTAATGCAACTCGCTGACGCGGTCAGAATTCTGGCCCAAGCTCAAGCACGGGCTGTCCACGACCCACCGGCGTCGCCTCGCAGGGTTCGCCAACCGCGGGAGGAGAGACACCCACCCGCTGAAGAAGATATCGGGGATAACTATCTGTCCCCAATTCACCGCTCCCCAGTCCGAGAAAGAAGTAGGCGATCGCAAGCCCAGCAATCAGTAGGACCGGACTCAACTGTGGAAGAGCTGTATTAAAGGGTGCGACAGCTGAAAGAACGACAAGGAGTCCGCAGCCAGATTAATGGCCGTGGGGATAGGACGCCGTTCGCCAGAGAAATTGAGCTCGAACCCCTGCCCCGGAGGTTTAAGGTCCCGAGCATGCCACAATATAATGGGGACAGCGACCCCTATGATTACCTGGATGCGTACAACGTGCAAATGGATCTACAGACAACCAGCTCACTGGCTAAATGTCGCGCCTTCCCAGCAATCTTAGGAGACATCCCCCGAGCTTGGTTCAGGAGCCTTCCGCCTCGTAGCATCAACAGCTGGGAAGAGTGCCAACAGAGGTTCCTTAACCAATACAGGGCTCTAAGGAGGCAGCTCGCGCCACCTTGCCACCTCGCCACCGTATTCCAGAAAGCAAACGAGCCATTAAGGGATTACATCGCCAGGTTCAGGCGCGAGGTGAGCAACGTCGAGGATCCCTCGGATGAAAGTATCCTAACGGCGATCTCCGCCGGCCTCCGAAAAGACGGAAAGCTCTACGAGAGCATCTACCGAACCCCGGTTAAAGACCTGGGGGAATTCTATGAACGAGCTTCCAAGGAAATCCGATGGGAAGACGCCTTCGAGACGAAGAAGCCCGTCGGGTCGAGAGAAGAAGCTGGGGGCTCCAGCCAGAATAAGAGAAGGCACAACGGAGACGCCGGAAGAGAAGCTCGGGGGGAGCGCTCGAGTAATGAAGTGTTCAAGCGAGCTCGGAAGGCAGAGGGAGATGAGCGACCTCATAGATCACAGCGCTTTGACAGCTACTGTGCCCTGTTAGACCCCCAAGAAAGGATCTTCGCCATCGAAAGGAACAAAGAGGAATTCGGGAAGCCCAACCCGTTAAGAACCCCAAACAAATTCCGAAACAAAGAAAAATTTTGCGCGTACCACAACGAGGCGGGTCACAACACCTCGGAATGCTGGGCTCTAAGGGACGCCATCGAAGATCTGATAAGAAGAGGTCGCTTGAAAGATTACGTGGTGCGGCCGACTAATCAACCAAGCCAGCCGCCGGTACAGCAGCAGCCTCCCACCGATGATGACCAATCACCGGCTATACGAACCATCTACATGATCCATGGCGGGCCCCACCTCGCTGGATCCTCCCACAAATCCCGCGACAAATACATACGAGAGGCCAACCATGTCTTGCTAGCGAGATCGGGCGAACAGCCGGTTCCCGCGAAGCGGCCTAGGGGTAACCCAATCCCAGAGAAGATGTTTTTCTCGGAAGAAGACGCCAGAGACGTCCATTGGCCGCACAACGACGCACTCGTTATACGAGCCCAGGTCGGCAACTCCGAAGTGCGAAGGATAATGGTGGACACGGGCAGCTCGGTAAATGTAATGTACAGAGCATGCTTCGATCAGATGGGTTTGGGACCGGAACAGTTGAGTTCGTCCCCAGAGCCACTCTATGGGTTCACGGGAGACGCAGTGATTCCCGTCGGTCGGATCAGCCTTCCCCTCACCATCGGGGATGCAAACCGCCAGGCCACTACTTTGGCAGAATTCCTAATAATTGACTGCCCCTCAGCATACAACATCGTACTCGGAAGGCCGGCGATGAACGACCTGGATCTAGTCACCTTAACCAGGTCGCTTACGGTGAAATTCCCGACCCCCGACGGTGTAGGGTGTGTACGAGGCGAGCAGCACCTCGCAAGACGTTGCTATGAGGACGCCCTGAAAATGGGAGCAAAGGGAAAGAAAGTAAATATCATCGCAAAAGTCGGCCCGCGATCAACCGGCCGATGGGAGGACCTGGATCCACGCGAGGTCGACTGCGAAAAGGCCACCGGTCCCATGGAAGAGCTCAAAGATATCTCAGTCAGCGAGGCAGACGAGGAAAGACACCTCAAGCTAGGCAAGAGTCTAGCCCCCGAGGTAAAATCCCAACTTACAGATTTCCTTAAAGCTAACCTTGATGTATTCGCATGGAACCACGAAGATATGGTGGGAATCGCCCCAGAAGTCATGTCACACAGGCTCAACGTAGATCCAGGCTACAGGCCAGTGCGCCAGAAGAGGAGGCCAATGACTCCGGAGCGTTATACCGCTCTTAAAGAAGAAGTGGACAAACTCTTGGCGAATAATTTCATCAAGGAAGCCCACTATCCGGTCTGGGTGGCCAACCCGGTCCTAGTAAAAAAGAAAAACGGGAAGTGGAGGACCTGCATCGACTTCACCGACCTGAACAAGGCCTGTCCTAAAGACAGCTTTCCCCTCCCCAGAATCGATCAGCTCGTGGATGCAACGGCTGGTCACCGCCTCCTCAGTTTCATGGATGCCTATTCAGGCTACAACCAAATCCCCATGAACCCCACGGACCAAGAGCACACCTCGTTCATAACCGACGGGGGGCTCTATTGTTACAAGGTCATGCCCTTTGGATTGAAGAATGCTGGCGCGACCTACCAGAGGCTGGTCAATACGATGTTCGAAACACTGATCGGAAAAACCGTGGAAGTATACGTTGACGACATGCTGGTAAAATCCGAGCAAGTGACGGACCACGTTTTCGATCTAAGAGAAACGTTTGGAGTCCTCAGGAAATATCAGATGAAGCTCAACCCGCTCAAGTGCGCCTTCGGTGTAGCCTCTGGAAAATTTCTTGGGTTTATGGTAAACAACAGAGGCATTGAAGCCAACCCAGACAAAATTAAGGCTCTGCTCGACATGAGGTCGCCCATAAGAAAGAAGGAGGTGCAAAGCCTCAATGGTCAGGTCGCGGCTCTGAGCCGTTTCATTTCAAAGGCAACTGACAAGTGTGCCCCGTTCTTCGAGCTTCTAAAAAAGGAGAAAGACTTCAGATGGACAGAAGAATGCGAGTTCGCATTCCAACAACTAAAGGAGTACATGGGACGGGCCCCACTGCTCGCCAAACCTAAGGAGGGAGAGAGGTTGACCTTGTACTTAGGAGTATCCCAACAGGCTCTCAGCGCGGCCCTCGTTCGGGGGGAAGAAGGGGTGCAGCACCCCATTTATTACGTCTCCAAAAGCCTAATCGATGCAGAAACAAGGTACGCACCAATCGAAAAATTGGCTTACTGTCTAATAGTGGCATCAAGGAAGCTGCGACCCTATTTTCAAGCTCATGAGATCGAAGTCCTGACCAAATACCTATTGAAACAAATCCTCCAAAAACCGGATACCTCAGGCCGTTTACTAAAATGGTCTATTGAGCTCGCTCAGTTCGACATAAAGTACAAACCAAGGACGGCGATAAAGGGTCAAGCGTTGGCAGACTTCATTGCCGAGTTTACTGGGCCAATTGACGAGGAGCCGGAAAACCTGAAAGGACCGTCCTGGGAACTATACGTCGATGGATCATCGAACGAACAAGGAGCGGGAGCCGGGGTTATGCTAATAAGCCCCGAAGGTCACAAAATCCTCTGCGCCCTGAGGTTCGATTTTTTAGCCACCAATAATGAATCCGAGTATGAAGCCTTATTAGCAGGACTCCGCCTGGCAAAGGAAATACGAGCTGAATTCTTGGAGATCTTCAGCGACTCTCAACTAGTTGTCAACCAGGTGCGGGGAGAATACCAGGCCAGAGACACGAAGATGGTAGCATACTTACAGAAGGCACGCGAACTTTTAGCCACTTTCGAAAAATATGAAATGCATCAAATCCCCCGTTCCCAGAACTCTCATGCGGACGCTCTGGCTCGCCTAGCAACTGCCCGGGACGCAGAATTCTTGGGGGACATACCTGTCAATTTTTTGGCCACCCCGAGCACAGAACAACGAGATGAAACGCTACTGATCACGGTACCCCAAAACTCATGGATGACCCCCATCTTGGAGTATCTGCAAGACGGGAAACTACCGGAAGACAAGCTGGAAGCACGTCGCCTGCGAGCTCAAGCCGCCCGATATTGCATCTACGATGAAAGACTGTACAAGAGGGGATTCTCAGCCCCACTCCTGAGGTGCATTGACGGCACCGATTGCCAGTCTGTGCTAGAAGAAATTCATGCAGGCCACTGCGGTAATCATGCAGGGGCACTCTCTCTGGCACAAAAGGCCCTCCGACAAGGGTTTTATTGGCCCACCGTGAAGCAAGATGCCATAGAGACGGTCAAGAAATGCGAGAAGTGCCAAAGGTTCGCCAAGGTTCCGCGAGCTCCGCCGGCTTACCTGCAGCAGATGAGCAGCCCTTGGCCCTTTGCCATTTGGGGCATGGATCTAATCGGGCCGCTGCCCACGGCTCGCGGAGGATGCAAACATGCCATAGTGGCAGTTGACTACTTCACCAAATGGGCAGAGGCCAAAGAGCTCGCACAGATCACCAGTGCGAAGACACAAGCTTTTACATGGGATAACATAATCTGCAGATTCGGAGTGCCACAGCAAATAGTAATGGACAACGGAACCCAATTCACCAGCGAGCAATTCATCCAATTCTGCGAGTCAATGGGGATTCAAAAGAGTTTCACCGCCATTGATCACCCCCAGGCCAATGGGCAGGTCGAAGCAGTCAACAAAATAATCAAGCAGACCCTGAAGACAAAGCTTGAGGCTAGAAAGGGGGCCTGGGTGGATAAACTGCAAACAGTGCTATGGACCTATCGGACAACAGCCCGAAGCAGCACTGGAGAAACCCCATTCTCAATGGCGTATGGGTCGGAGGCTATGATCCCCGCTGAGAATAAAGTGGCCAGCCACCGAAGGGCCACCTTCAGCTAAGATCGCAATAACGAGCTACTGGCGGCTAATCTGGACCTGCTCGAGGAATCAAGAGATGTAGCTCGCGTGAGGATCGCCATTTATCAACAAAGAGTGGCACGATACTATAACAGGAAGGTCCGAATCCGACGTTACAACGTCGGAGATCCGGTACTACGCCTAGTACTGCCAGGAGCACGGGCAGCAAGCGATGGCACCTTAGGTCCTAACTGGGAAGGTCCATTTATCATCAAAGAAAATTTGAATAACGGAGCATATCATCTGGCAAACATGGACGGTCTCCCTCTCCCACGAGCTTGGAACGCAGAACACCTTCGTCCTTATTTCAGATAAATGTAATCGTTCTTACCTATGCTCCGTCTTTTTCATTACGAATGACTTTCATGATTCTGGTCAGAATTTATGAACTTTCATTGCACTTTATTCTTATTGGTATTCGATTGAATGCCCCCGTAACGAGGGGTCGAGAAGCCATGGTTTGCGAGCTGAGAACCAATCATCTTGACTTTATGTCATGGTTTGGAACCTACTAAGCAACCACTTCCACAAGTAACCCCGAGCTTGGGTTTCCCTAGCCGAGGTCCTTTTATCTTGGCTTAAAGCCATGGTCTGTGACCTATTTGGGTATTCCCTCTTAGTTCAAATAAAACTTGTAGAAGCCACTGGGTGTTAGCTGAGGCCGTAACGCGACCTACCTGGACACATATCCCGGCCGTACAAGTCAAACGAAATAACAAGCCATGGTGTGTTAGCTGGGGTCACTCTATGACCCGCCTGAACATATAACTTTGTGGTACAGGCTGCGCTTTCACTAGCTGGGGTCCTCCTATCTTGGCTTAAAGCCATGGTCTGCGACCTACCTGAGTGTTCGCTCCCAATTTATTGAAAACTTATTAAAGCCTCAACATGCCGGCCGAGGCCATGGCATAATCTCATACCCTAGCAAACTTTGCGTATTGGACCCTATCAGCTGAGGTCCGTCTTAACTTGGCTAAAAATAAAGCATTCGCGACCTATCAGGCACACGCCCTATAACGAGCTTCTCAGCCACCACATGTTAGACAAGATCACAAGGCCATCCGACTTTACATATATCTCGGGAAGGCTCTCGTTATTTCGTCAAAATATGCCGAACGGGGTTTCCTGGAAATTGCCTAAGTATGAGTGTTCGCGCTGATTATTACAACTATCATCAACGAGCTAGTTAAAGAGCGTTAGTCTACGAGCTGATAAAACTCCGGATCTACCTGGACCTATGTTCGAACAGTTTATTATCAAGTTACATACTCAAAAGTTCCTTATCAGTGAACCTTTCAAAAATACGGGAGCTTTGTTGAAGAAATTTTCAAGTTATACCATGAAGAAGTTACTTTCAAGTCATGATTCAAGAATCGTCATGCCAAAACCTCGTCAGAGTTAACTTGAATTCGCGAAGAAATCTGAGGCAACGTGCACAAAATGCCAATTTTTATTATTAGATGAAGCTCACATTACAAAAAAAAAAAAAAAAAAATACATGTGGGAATCCTAACTAAGAGGGGCATTCGGTTCTGCAGGATCAACCTCGACAGGGCGAGCTTCAGTAGGTAAGGTCGGCTGGAGATCGACCTCGACAGTCCCGGCTGGGCAAACCTCGGCAACCTCCACAGAGGCTCCTTGGCAGTCTCACCAGGCTGAGCCGCGGCGATCCCGGATAGCTCGCCCCCGACCTGAGGAGCTTGCGTTGCGACCAAAAACGAGTCAAGGGGACTGGCATCATCAGCATCCTCCGCGGCCTCGGCAGTATACCGAGTCACCTCCTCGACAGCCTGCGCACCAAAGAAGGAGAAATCCATCTCAGGATGGTTCACCCAAAGGGTGTACAGAAATGCCGAGCAGGTGTCGGATCTGGTCTCCCTACACGCCGCGTCCATCCGCTCTCCGACCTCCGCCCTTATATCATCAATGGTCCTCTTGGCAAGCTCCTCGCATCGGACGGCACGATCATCCGCCCGTGTCCGCTCCTCCTTCGCCGCCCTAAGCTCTGCCTCGGTTGATTTGAGTCGCTCCTCAGCCCTCCGCAACTCCGCCTTCGCTCCATTTAGCTCGCCGGTGAGCCCGGAGTTGGCTTGCTCCCACATGTTCTTCGACCTGCGAAGCTCCTCGTCGAGATCTTTATTCTTCTGGATCTCCATCCTCAGACGCGTCAAGCAACCCTCCACCTCCTTTTGAGTGGCAAGGAGCTCGACCTGGAGATCTTTCTTCTCGTCCGAGAGCTTCGTTATTTCGGCCTTTTGGGCGTTCTTCTCGTCCTCAAGCTTCTCTATTTCGGCCTGATGGGACATGCTCACCGACTGAAGCTGCTCCTCAAAATCTTTGTACTGAGCTCGGAGCTTCACGGCAGCAAGAGAAGTCTGCAAAAGAAGAAATGTTAGCTCATTAAAAAAGTAGGCTAAGAAACCGAGGTACGAAGAATTCCTACTTACCACCAGGCTGTAACGGGCGACAAAATCACAAAGGGGGATTCCCTTTAACTTCGGGTCGTCGAGGGGCTTCGAGTTCGGACCCAGGAAGTCGGGCACGGAATCCAGGAGGGGACCAACAAAGACCCCTCCTGGCAGGGCCTCCACGGCCAGCTCCTTCTCACGGACCCTGACCCGTTTGGCCCTGATATCCTCCCCCTGTTGCAGCTGGTCCGATCTCCGTTTCGAGCTGGCAGCAGGAGCGTCTCGAACCTCCACTGCGACCTCCTTCCCACGGGCTCCACTCGAACCATGGTCTCGGGAGGCAGGGGGCCGATGCCCCAGCTGCAGATGAGTTTGCTTTGACTGTTGGGGCTGACGGGGCAGTGTTCTTTGCCGCTGCTCCTACTGCCCCCCCCCGCGACTGTTGGGTTTGCTGCTGCTGAGGGCGTGATTGCGGCTGCGGCTGCTCCGACCTGCCATCCCGCGAGCTATAGCTTGGAGTTATGGAGGACGTAGTGCTCGACCTCGCCCTATGACGCTTCGGTTGGAGGAGCTCGAGATCAACCATATTATCGTCTTGGTCGGCTTCCCCTCTTGAACTGTTCGTCTCAGCGAGCTGTAAGCCGGAAGGGAGAATCTCCGCACCCAAGTCCCTGAAATGATCTCCCTCGATAGTCTCGGTGCCAAGAGGAGGGGCGAGCTCGTATTCGCGAAGTAGCTCGTCCGAAAGTTCAAGAATCTCCGAGCTCGACTCCGCAGCCACAAGTTTGCCAAGGATATCAGTCTCCTCGGCCGATAAAATCGGTTTCTTCCCCCCAAAATCTGCATCAAAGCATGAGCAAGTTAAAACAAGCACTCTCGGAACAAAGGAAAGATTTATGAGAGCTCATATTCTCTTACCAGGGGTTAGTGCGAAGCTAAAATTCCTAAGTAGAGAAAGGGAAAGGCAAGACACGAAGAACCAACTGGACTTGTAATCGCCCACGTTGGACTTCCCCTTTGCTTTACCCTGAAGAAGGGCGGCCTTGTACGGAGAAGGACGAGCCGCCAGGTAATACAGCCCGTCCTTGGCATTTTTGAAAGAAAATAAAAATCTTATCAGTTTTGGCGAAGGGAGAGGAAGTTTGTTTATAAGGAATAAAACGGCCAAAGAAGTAAGTTGGGCATACGAATTCGGTGTTAGTTGGAAGGGGGCGAGCTTGACGTCGTTCAAGAGGGCGATAAGGTACGGGGCTATTGGGAACCTAAAGCCAGACTCGAGGTGTTGGGGGCTAATAGCTATGAAATTGGCTGGCGGGTAGGCTGCATGGGAGCTCGATGCAGGGATGTATATTCGGCAGGTCCTGGGGAGACGAAACTCCTGAGCACAAGTCATCACCTCGTGAAGCTTGGCCTTGGACGAGAATCTCTCGAAGACCGCAAGATCAGCACTCCCACCAGCGATCTGATCTTGAACCTTCAGCTCGGTTTCCCGAGAGGTCGGGACGGCGACCTCCCTGCACCCCGAGCTCGCACCCCCAAGATTTTGGCCCTCCATAATGAGACAATCTTCGGAGCTCGAAGTGTCGTTTTCTCCTACGATATAATTGCAGCGCTTTTGACCTGAATTTCCACGGTGTTGGTCGGACATCTACAAAGGAAAAGAGAGAACAGTCAGGTCGCAAGTCGTGAACCAGACCTCAAGAAACTAGAAGAAAAACCCTAAAACGTCCCCTAGGTCTTCCAGGTCGAGCGCTTCGCAAAAGGGGTACCGCCTAGGGCGGAGGGGCTGCAGCCGCAAGCCCGGTGTTCCATGAAAAGCTAATCCTAAGGTCATTGGACCCAAAGGCCCAGCAAACGACAAACCGAATCGTGCCATTTCTCCAAAAATGAGAACGACATCGATCGACAAAGCCAGAGAAACCACCGACGGCTAACCAACGGTGGACTGCCTCACAAGAAGAAGAAGAAAGTCACGACAAACTTACCTAAAAGCTGCGCTTGACGACTGAATGGGGACTCGTACCAAGCACCGGACGAGAACGGCAGATGTCTGAAAGCACGGCGATAACGGAGGCCTCGAGAGAGGAAAGAGAAAGCAGGGAGGCAAAGGTTTGAGGGAGTTTCAAAATAGCGTGAAAGAAGAAGCGGGTGGACACTCCCCATTATTTATACTGACGGCCTGGTCCATCCCAACCGTCGGATCGAATGACGACTTATCACATGCTTCGCATCCAGCGGCCGCACAATAGCTTGTGGGTCCCACGAGTGTAATCATGCGCAGAAATGGGGAGGGGGCGCGCATTAAATGCGCTGCCGACAAAGCGTGCTGCGTGGAACGACGAGACTTAAGGTGATTGGACAGAAGTCGGAGGGATGGAAGAACAGCTGGCACGCGTCAGTTCCCAGCACGAAGATCGTGCCGCGAACTGGGGGGCTTATGTTATATGTATTTCCCGCATCACCCCGCATGGGCCAGACTCGGTCCGATAGACCGGCCCAATCACCCAAGGCCAAGAAGGCCCGGACGACCTCGTCAAGGAAGGTCCAGCCTCCACCAAAGATCCGGAACTCGTAAAGCGAGCATATGGCGAGCTCCCTGTAATCCCCCAATGAGCTCGGAGCAATCGACTAACGAGCTCCTGAAATATCCTCCAGATCGCTGGACCATCCAGGTCGCTCGCCTAAAACCTCCAGCTCGCATGAGCGGCAAAGCTGCTGAGAAGTCAGAGGTAGGATCCGATCACTTTATCTGTAACAGCCCATGCCCCTCGTAATGAGGATCTCACTCCTGGTCTTACGAAGGCGGTAAGAACTGTTTGTCCCCCATTATACAAACACTGTATTTTTATATATTATCTAGATTTTAAAAGCCCCTCAAGATAAATGGAAATGAAAGAGACCATGAGGGGCAAGGAGGACAAGAAAAATATAATCAAATACCGCTACTCTGGGAGAATAATCAGATGGCGACCGTGGACTAGGCATCGTTCTGGCCGAACCACGTAAAAGATTCTGGTGTACACGCTTGGAACTTTGGGGGGAGGGGTTTTCTTCCTTCCTTCTCGATATTTTTGGATTGACTCACCGCGGCCCAAAACGAATCACGGTCGACCGAAATCAAACGTCGACAGATAACAATATAAACAAAATATGACATCTTTGTTTATATTATATTCCAATCAATCAATAAATTCATTGAATCAAATTGAAATGAATTGTCTTGATTTCAAGACTTACACATACTTCATTGCAAGTAGGCTCTTCTAATTTAATCTCAAAAGTTAATATTATAATTCATTATTGTAGTTTTTAATCCGGAATCTATAAGAAGTTGTGCAACATCAATTTACTTAATACTTATTTTGTTAATTTGTTTATTTTTCTCAATATAAATTTCTTCCATACTTACTTTCTTTACTTCAAATTTTTTTTCAATACTTACCTGTATTTGCATCATCATTGTAAAAAATTAAAATTATGAACAAATTGTAAAAAATATTGTGATGGTTATTACTGGCCATTATATACTTATTTTCTTCAATATTTACTTTTTTTTATTTTTAGTAGTAAAATATAATATATATTTTTTATTTTTAATAATAAATTATTATAAAGAAATAAAATTTTAAAAAAATCTGGCCCATAGAGAACGGCCTCTGCCCGTGAGTAAAATAAAACAATTTAATTGCCCCCACTGAACTTCACGTGACTCCGCCTAGTAGCGAGTAAAATAAAACAATTTAATTGCCCCCACTGAACTTCACGTGACTCCGCCCAGTAGCGAGTAAAATAAAACAATTTTTCCTACATCCCCGCTTGCTAGCACTCACTGGCATGCAACAATTAGTCCCCATAAACAATGTCCTGCCCCCAAGTCCTTCCATCTTCACCCACGAGGTCAAGCCCATGAACCTCCACTCCACGCTGTCTACCACGTTAATAGATTTCCTTGAGATAAATAACACCAGCAAGAAGATTTCCCCCTCGGATTCGACCAGATATTCTTTGAAGTGCATTGAAGGTCCACAAGGGACAGCACTGGGAGGTCCTAAGCCGGTGATTCTGAGCTCGGAATCGACATAATCGATAACTGCAAGAGTTCCCTGAAGGCAGGCAGGGGCGGAGCTACGCCCAGCCAATGGTGGACAACCCTGCTTTTTTGAAAAATGTTATTATATATATAATTTAATTTATTTTAAATCTTTTCTAATTATCAGTAGCACCTCACCCCTCACTTGCCCACCCTGCTTTTTTTAAAAAAATGTTATTATATATATAATTTAATTTTTTTAAATTTTTTTTCTAATATCAATATTACCCTACCCCACCCCACCCATGCCCAATTTTTTTTTTTTAATTTTTGGGACCCGTGTCCCTCCCTCTCTCTCCCTTAGCCCGCCCATGCTCATAGCCTTCGAATAGCACCAATGGAATCTAAAGTCTCTGACATGGCATTGTGTGCCATTTAATCAATTTTTAATTTTCAAGCTTATATCAATAATCATTCTACATTTATATAAATACTTGTGTGTGTCTCTCTTGCAAATCATTTGGCATTAAATCTAAAACGCTATTTTTTTATCTTTTTTTTTAAATCCAAACTCAATTTAATTTAATTCAATTGATTTAATATTACTTTATAAAAAAATTAATTTTAAATTATTATCACAATTAATAATTAGTAGCTGGGATGTGAGTTGTATATTTTTTAACAATTGGAGGGCATCTTTGTGTTTCTCTCCATTATGTCTCCAAATTTCACTTGTCCACATGTCTTTGAGTTTCACTCACCTACATGTCTTCTTTTTCTTCTTTATCTGTCTCATTTGTTTTCCTCATTCTCTATCTCTTCTATGAAAGCTCTGTAAATCACCTATTTTGCAAAATTTGATTGTTGGATCTTGAATCCAATCACATTATCGTCGTAAAATCAATCCCGATCTACAACAAGGTAAGCTTTTTAATTTTATTAGCTTTACTTTTAGTATAAATTCGTGAGATGTTTATGTATATATGCGCTATTCGGTTTGACCAAAATTTTAAGTTTAGATCTACGGAGTTTTGACCGTTGGATCTTATTGATTTTTGGGTATGTTAGATGAAGGGGGTAAGGGAGTCGAGTAGTGGCCTTGGATCGTTAGAAAATGTTGGTTGTGGTGGCCGACGGCGACGAGCAGTGTGTGTTTTTTTTTGTTTAAATCTGGCTGAAAATTAAAAACTAAATCTACAAAAATGTAGTCGTTAAATCTAGTTTATTTTTAGATATATTAACATCTTTAGCTTGGCGGTTCTAATGTGTCGACATTCAATTTCAGCCGACCGTGATTCGTTTTAGGCCGCGGTGAGTAAATCCAAAATACCAAGAAGAAGAAAAGAACCCCAAATTCCAAACGTGAGTCAACACCGGAATTTTTACGTGGTTCGGCCAGAACGACGCCTACTCCACGACCGCACTCTGATTATTCTCTCAGAATGACGGTATCTGATTATTCTCCTTGTCTCTCTCCCTACCCCTCATGATATCTATTATTCTTATTTATACTGAGGGGCTTTTACAATTTAGATAACATAAAGAAATATAATGAGTGTATAATGGAGGACAAACAGCCCTTATCGTCTACACAAAATCGGGAGTGGGATCATCATTACAAGGGGCATGGGCAGCTGCAGGTAAAGTGAATAGTCCCTACCTCTGACTTCTCAGCACTTTACCACTTATGCGAGCTGATGGTTTTAGGCCAGCGACCTGGGTAGTATAGCGAACTGAGGGTTTTATAGCGAACCCGTTAGTCGATCGTTGAGAGATCGCCAGGGATTTTATCAGGAGCTCGTAAGGTGCTTGCTTTACGGGGTTCGGTGGTGTATGGATTTCATTTGACGAGGTCGTTGGGATCTTCCTAACTCTGGGTGATTGGGCCGGCCCATTGGACTGAGCCTGGCCCATAAAGGGGTGATGCTGGAATAGTGTATAACATAAGCCCCCCCAGCTTGCGGTGCGATCTTCGCACTGGGGCCGACGCGTGCCAGCTATTAACCCTCCGGCTCCTGCCCAATTGCTTTAAATTTCGTCGTTCCACGCAGCACGTCTTGTCGACAGCGCATTTAATGCGCACTTTCCCCCATTTCTGCGCATGATTACGCTCGTGGGACCCACAAGCTGTCGTGCGGCCGCTGGATGTGGAGCATGTGATAAGTCGCTCGTTGATCTAATGGCTAGGATCGATTGTTCCATTGGTATAAATAGTAGGGGGTGTACCCCCTTTCCTTCTTTCACGCTATTTTTGAAACCTCTTTAAGCTTTTTTCCTTCTTCTCTTGAGCTTTCCATTATTGCTTTTCTCTCAGACGCCAACCGTCTCCGCTCGGTGCTTGATACGAGTCTCCGTACAGACGACAGGCTTCAATGTTTGGTAAGTTTGCTATGACTATCTTCTTTCTTTTCTTCTTCCTCTTGTGAGGTCGTCCGTCGTCGATTGGTCGTCGGTGGTTTGTCTGGTTTTGCCAACTTCGTCGGTGTCGTTTCCGTTTTCCGGGGAGACGACACAATTTGGTTGGTCTGGCATCTACCGCGCTTTCGGGCGCAATGACCTTAGGATTAGTTTCTTATGAGATACCGGGCTCGCGGTTGCAGCCTCTCCGCCTTAGGCGGCACCCCGTTGCAAAGCGCTCGGCCTGAAAGATTTAGGGGATGTTTTTAGGGTTTTTCTAGATTCTTGAGGTCTGGTTCGCGATTTGCGACCTGACTGTTCTTTCTCTTCCTTTGTAGATGTCCGACCACATCCGCGAGAATTCAGCTCAAAAGCGTTGCAATCATATCATAGGAGAAAACGATACCTCGAACTCCGAAGACTGTTTCGTGATGGAGGGCCAAAACTTCGATGGTGCAATCTCGCAATCTCAGGAGATCGTTACAGTGACTTCTTCTGAAGCTGACCTGGAGGATCAAAATCAGGTCGCTGAGGGGAGTTCGGGACGCGAGGTCTTCAAAAGACTTCCATCTAAGGCCAAGTACCATGACGTGGCGTCTTGCATTCGGGAGTTTCGCCTCCCCAAAAACTGCCTTGTATACGTCCCTGCTCCGAGCTCCCACGCGGCCTACCCTCCATCCAATTTTGTAGCCATTAGCCCCCAGCATCTTGAGTTTGGCCTTAGGTTCCCCGTAGCTCCATACCTTATTGCCCTTTTGAATGATGTTAAACTCGCCCCCTTCCAATTGACACCGAACTCGTAGCTCCATACCAAGTGCCTGTAAAAAAGATAAGGCCTCCAAAAATTAAATGGGTGGACGAGTAAGGAAAATTTGGTTTAATTAAGTGGAAATTGTATAAAATAGTATATTTCTTACATTAGTAAAAGCTGCATCAAATAATGTATTTCTCATGTTAATTTGGTTTAACACAAAAGATGCCGTACCTATTTTACAATAATATAAAAATTAAAAATAAAAGTGAATAACCATGAACAATCTAAATTAATAAATAAATCTGGAGTTAATTGGACAAACTACTATTATGTTATATTTATAAGTTAAATTTATTATAATATATTTTCTCTCCTTGAATACTAGATGAGATAAGATATCTAATTTTTAATAAATTTTAATTTATATATTATATTCAGATGACAGGTTTAATTTGAATTCAAATTCAAATAAATCTAATTTATTCATAGATCTGAATCTATTGTCCATGTAACACTCAATTTGGTTAAAGTATTTATATAATTTGAAAAAAAAATTATTTAAATCTGAAAAAATTTCTAAAATATGACATGTTTCTGATATTGATATTTTAGATCTTTTAATTTTAAAAGAAATTATAGTCATAGAAATAAAAATACTACTTGTGATATTAAATTCTATAAAAAAGATAATTATTTTTAATATATAAATATTTTATAGAATACTATTAAGCATCTCTGTTAATGTAGTTTTAACAAAAAGAAGTTTTTTAAAATTAAAATTAATAAAATCTTATTTACATTTAATTATGACACAAAAAAATTAAGTAATTTATCAATTAAAAAAGATTTTCTTTCTAAAATTGAATATAAAAATTTAATTAATAATTTTATAACTTCAAAAATAAAAAAATATTTTTTAATATTTTTTATTATTTATTTATATTAATAATAAATTATTAAAATAATTATCGCTTAAAACCCTACCTAATCTTACGCGGCCCCAGTATTCATGACATAAAACTATCTTTGGAACGGTGGTCATGCCTGGTCAAAGTCAACCAAGGTTAAAATACAGAAATGAAAGAAGAGTTATTATATAATTACTATGGGCCACAATACTAAAGTCCTCCAAGACTTTGATTCTTCAGTAGAAACAGTCCTCCAAGACCTGTTCTTTCAATCTCAATATGGCCCAAACAGTGTTTGGCTAGCTATTTACATCTCAGAGGGAGGAATCAAGGAACTCAGCTGCATCCCTTCTTGCAAATTCTAAGAGTAATCCTCGGATGATCTAATATGGGGGTCTGCAACTGCAACTCTTGGAACTCCCCCCGACCAGCTGTATGTATTCTCCTTTCTTTTCTCTTCCTATGCTGTCTTCTTGCAGAAGCCCCTCATGCCAATGCACTGAGCTTCAATCTCACCAGGATTGGGCCTCAACATCTCAACGTCAATATAACACTCTACGGAGATGCTTATATCTCAGATCAAGGGATTCAAGTCACCTCAGACGAGCGCCGCACAGACCGTAGATCGAGAGGCGGCCGAGCCGTCTACAAAGAGCCTCTTCAACTATGGGACAAAGCTTCTGGGAATTTGACAGATTTCAGCACCTATTTTGCGTTTGTGATCGACTCAAGTGGGAGCTCAGACTATGCAGATGGGCTGGCCTTTTTTCTTGCCCCCACTGTTGATAGTCCCAATAATATCACTACGGGTGGAGCCATGGGCCTTCCAATCCACCCTGATACAATACAACCACTCTGCCCATTTCTTGCTGTGGAGTTTGATACATATTACAATCCACCATGGGATCCTGTAACAGGATCGAAAACCCATGTAGGTATCAACATCAACTCTCTCACGTCAAATGTTACTCAAGAGTGGTTTAGCAACATTACCGGTGGAGCAACAAATGAGGCTTGGATTACATACAATTCCAGTTCAAAACATTTGAGTGTTGTTTTCAGTACTTCTCCTGTAAATAACACAAGGGTCGAGAGAGGTCTTAATTTTTTGGTTGATCTTAGGGACTACTTGCCAGAACAGGTTGCAATCGGCTTCTCAGCTTCAACAGGATCATTTTTTGAGAAAAACAATGTTAAATCGTGGAATTTTAGTTCGAGTTTAGTTGTCCCTGACAAGACAGCTTCCAGCCCAGGGCCTAGTGCAGTTTCTCCTACGGAGAAGGGTGGAGGTACCAGCAACAAGAAGGGTCTGGTGGTGGGATTGAGTGTAGGCCTACCTGTTTTGGTGGTTGTATTGGCCTTGGCTAGCTTTGTCTTTTGGAAGAAAAGAAGAAAAAATAAGGAAGCTGATGAATTTGCTGTTGAATTGTCCATGGATAATGATTTTGAGGCAGGTGCTGGGCCAAAGAAGTTTTCTTATAATGAATTGTTCTTGTCAACGGATAGCTTTTCAGAGGAACATAAGCTTGGGGAGGGAGGATTTGGAGGTGTTTACCGAGGTTTCTTGAGGGAACTGAACTCTTATGTTGCTGTGAAGAGGATATCAAAGGGGTCAAAGCAGGGAATAAAGGAGTATGCATCAGAAGTGAAGATCATTAGCCGGTTGAGGCATAGAAATCTGGTGCAACTCGTTGGTTGGTGCCATGAGAAAAAACAACTGCTGCTTGTATACGAGTTCCTGGAAAATGGAAGCTTGGATTCCCACCTCTTCAAAGAGAAAACCTTGTTGACGT
Source organism: Diospyros lotus (assembly GCF_014633365.1). Lineage (NCBI taxonomy): Eukaryota > Viridiplantae > Streptophyta > Magnoliopsida > Ericales > Ebenaceae > Diospyros > Diospyros lotus. The sequence goes on from NC_068346.1 coordinate 37,416,902, forward strand.
GGCCAATAAGGTATAAAATTGCTCAAGGCCTGGCCTCAGCACTGCTCTACCTCCACGAAGAATGGGAACAGTGTGTGGTCCATAGGGATGTGAAGTCAAGCAATGTTATGTTGGATTCCAATTTCAATGCCAAACTTGGTGATTTTGGATTAGCTAGGCTTGTTGACCATGATAAAGGATCACAAACCACAATTGTTTTGGCAGGCACAAGGGGTTATATGGCGCCGGAATATGTAGTTACAGGCAAAGCTAGCAAGGAATCCGATATCTATAGCTTCGGAATTGTAGCGCTGGAGATAGCTTGTGGAAGAAAAGCCATTGACAATAAGGTCCCAGAAAGCCAGATGATACTGGTTCAGTGGGTTTGGGACCTCTATGGTACAGGACGACTGCTAGAGGCAGTGGATCAAAAGATTGGCACAGATTTTGACCTGCAAGAAATGGAAAGATTAATGATTGTTGGGCTCTGGTGCGCGCACCCTGATCACAATTGCCGGCCATCTATTAGGCAAGCCATTCAGGTGCTTAATTTTGAAGCTCCCTTGCCCATCCTTCCGGCTACAATGCCAGTGGCAACATATTATTCTTCTCCGTTAAATCCCGGTTTGGTTTCTTTTTCCTCTGGCGCCAATGTATCTCAGAGCAGCCAAATCCAGTATCCAAGCTCTAGTTACACAACTGATTCTTCAAATATCACCTCGTCTTCTGCAGCTTCTTCTCCATCTGCATCACTTTTGCATACAAAAGTACTATGATTCCAAGAGTATCTGGTACAATACTAAAAAATGTATTTGCTACATTTTTCTTTATAGTATGCATATATGTATGTTTATATATATATTCCTGCATATTGTGTTTAATTATCTCTCTCTTTGTTTATGTTTAATTTGTCTATTTTGAATACCTGCAGTGGGAACTAAAGTTTCAGTTTCATATCTTTGTTTGATATCATGGTTTTAGAGGCTTGAAACCAAGACCATAACTTCCCCGCTAACTAAGATTTTGCATTGTATATAACGATGAGATGAGAGATATAATGTTGACGAATACAGAAGAATAATTTAAAATAATATGGTAACATATTCATCTAGTCATTTGTAACTTGTCAAACCATAATTTTAAACTTCTCCAGTTATTCTCAAACAACATTAACTTGGGTCTCGGAAAAGACTGAGTTCTTCGTTCTTTTTTCTTTTTCTAAGTAAACGCCGTAAAGACTGGGTTTTTCTTCCTTTCCTTGTTCTAATAAGTAAACTTGGTAAAGACGCTCCGGTTCTTTCAATCGCAAGAATACTCTCACAGGACAATGTGAAGGTCTAGCTAGCTATATATTTACATCTAATAGGAACTGATCATCATCCCTGGAGAGATGGGAGTCTGCAACTCTTAGAACTTCCCCAGATCAGCTATTGATCTGCTGCTTCCTTTTCTCTTGGCTAGCTGTCTACTCGAAGAAAATTTTGGTTGGTGAGATAGATCATTAGAAATATGAGGGTGGTCTGTAATAGCTTCCCGACATCACCATCTAATATGATCCTTCTCCTGGTCCTGGGCAGAATCGCGGTTTGCAGTCTGCTTGCAGCCCCTTATTGTGCAACTGCGCTCAGATTCAATCTCACTAGTAATATTAGCAGCAGCAGCAGCATTGGGCCTCAGCTTGTCATCATTTCAAATGTAATTGAACTCTACGGAGATGCTAACATCTCAGACCAAGGCATCATCCAAGTCACCCCAGACGAGCAGGGCATATACCGTGAACAGAGAGCCGGCCGAGCCGTTCACGTCGACTCTCTTCATCTTTGGGACAAGCCTTCTGGGAATTTGGCAGATTTCAGCACCAATTTCTTATTTGTGATTGACTCAAACGGGAGCTCCAGATACGGAGATGGGCTGGCGTTCTTTCTTGCACCTATAAATGATGTTCCCAATAATATCAATCCGGGTGGAGCCATTGGCCTTCCTATGAATCAAATCAGCAACCACTCGTGGAAACCAATCACCTCATTTGTTGCTGTGGAGTTCGATACCTATCTCAATGGAATAGATCCACTGACATCATCCAGAACCCATGTGGGCATCGACATCAACACTACCCACTCGAACGTTACTCAAGAGTGGCTTAGCAACATTACCGGTGGAGCAACAAATGAGGCTTGGATTACTTACAATTCTAGTTCGAAAAATCTGAGTGTTTTTTTCACCCCTTATCTTGTAAATAACACAAGGGTCGAGGGAGCCCTTCATTTCTTGGTTGATCTACGGGACTACTTGCCAGAATGGGTTGCAGTCGGTTTCTCAGCTTCAACGGGATCATGTTTTGAGACAAACCATGTTAAATCATGGAGTTTTAGCTCGAGTTTGATTGTTCCTGACAAGAGTAAAAACAAGGGATCCGTAGTACTGGGACTGAGTATAGGCCTGCCTGCTTTGGTGCTTGTGTTCGCCTTAGCTGTCTTTGTCTTCTGGAAGAAAACTAGAGCAAAGGATGAATTTGATGTTGAACTGTCCATGGATAGTGATTTTCAGGCAGGTACTGGGCCAAAGAAGTTCTCTTATAATGAATTGTCCAGGGCAACGGGTAAGTTTGCAGAGGAACAGAAGCTTGGGGAGGGAGGACTCGGAGATGTTTACAAAGGCTTCTTGAGGGAATTGAACTGCTATGTTGCTGTGAAAAGGATAGCAAAGAGGTCAAAACACGGAATAAAGCTGTATGCATCGGAAGTGAAGATCATTAGCCGGTTGAGGCATAGAAACCTGGTGCAACTCGTTGGTTGGTGCCATGAGAAAAAACAACTCCTGCTTGTATACGAGTTCTGTTGGTTTTGTAAATAATTGAGCTAAGAACAGATAGCAAAGAAGAAGGAAAAGATAGAGGAATTTCAGCTGAAGCTTAAAAGCATGGAACGGAAGAAGATTTTCTCACTTATTGAGTTCAAAAGATTGTTTAAATACACAAGTCATCCTTATCTAACAATCTATTCAAATACTTCCTCAACTATAGGAGATAATTATCAAAACAAACTGCAGCTAAGACTAATCAAATAATTCAAAAACATAGGCTAAACTTTAGGAGTTTTAAATTAATACTTATCTGCTAAATTTTCTCTAACAAACCAGCTAAGAGATAGCTTTGAAAGCTATCTATTTGAACCTGTTTCAGCAGCTTATCAGCTGCCGAGGCATTCTTTCACAACACTCCTCCTTGCATCGGTTGCTGAACACACTCCCAATCTTGATCTTAGCTGTTCAAACTTAACCTTAGGTAGAGCCTTGGTGAATAAATCAGCCAGCTGATCCTCTGTTTTGCAATATAATAGCTTGACTTCACCTTTCTGCTGCACTTCTCTGAGAAAAAATAATTTAATGTTGAAGTGCTTAGTTTTGTTGTGAAATACTGGGTTATTCAAGATAGCTATGGCTGCTTGATTGTCCACAAATAGATTTATACTTCCTTCTTACTCCAGGTTTAAATCAGTTAGCAATTTCTTTAGCCACAATGCTTGATTCACTACTGCTGTAGCAGCAATGAACTCTGCTTCTGCCGTGGATTGAGCCACGATTTCTTGCTTTTTAGAGCTCCAAGAGAGTACCCCCGAGCCAATTGTAAAACAATAGCCTGAAGTACTCTTCATATCATCCAATGATCCACCCCAATCACTGTCAGAAAAACCATAAAGCCTGCATTCCTCTGTCTTATAAAACAGAACACCATAATCAAGCGTTCCTTTAATATACCTCAGCACTCTTTTTGCAACCTTATAGTGTTCTGAAGAAGCACAATGTAGAAATCTTGAAAGCATACTTACAGCTTGAAGAATGTCAGGTCTTGTAGCTGTAAGGTACATTAGATAGCCCACAAGACTCCTGTAAACGACTTCATCAGCTCTTTCAGTCCCATCTTTTTTGCATAATCTGGCCTTTTGGTCCATAGGTGTACTCATAGGTTTGCAGTTCTCCATCTGAAATTTTTTGAGGATCTCCTTAGCATATTTCAGCTGATGAATGAAGATACCATGCTGGAATTGCTGGATTTCCATGCCAAGGAAATAAGACATCTCTCCTAAATCGGTCATCTCAAATACCTTTATCATCTCCAACTTGAACTGATCTATCTCATTGAGTTTGCTTCCAGTTACCAGGAGATCATCTACATAGAGTGAGACAATCAATGAATTTGTAGTAGAGTGCTTAGTATAGAGAGTAGGTTTACTCAAACTTCTGTTAAATCCCAAACTTAGGAGATGCTCATCAATCCTTGCATTCCAGGCTCTTGGAGCCTGCTTCAATCCATATAAAGCTTTCTTAAGCAAGTACACCTTATTCTCATGTCCCTCAACAACAAATCCTTCCGGTTGCTCAATAAAAATCTCCTCCTTTAGATAGCCATTTAAGAAGGCTGATTTGACATCAAGCTGAAATATCTTCCATTTTTTTTTGAGCTGCAATGGAAAACACCAACCTGATTGTATCTAAACGAGCCACTGGTGCATAAGTTTCGAAGTAGTCCATTCCAGCCACTTGTGCATAGCCTTTCACCACCAATCTAGCCTTGTGCTTGTTGATTGAGCCATCAGGATTCAACTTTGTTCTAAACACCCATCTAACTCCAATAATCTTCCTATCATTTGGTCTGTCAACTAACTCCCAAGTGTTGTTTTTCTCAATCATGCTAAGCTCCTCCTCCATTGCAATCATCCAGTGAGAATCTTTCTTGGCTTCATGAAAGCTTTCAGGCTCTAACAAGGTTAAATTGCAACGGTTATAAATATCTGACAGCATTCTTGTACCTTTAACAGGAAAATCATTAATGTTTTCATCTTCCATTGATGGTTGTTCACTTGATAGATGTGCTGTAAAATTCTTTCATTTTTCTTCATTCCAGTTCCAGTGTTGATGCTCTTTAAATTGCACATCTCTCGTCATCTCAATTTTGTTTGTTTGAGGATGGTACACCCTATATGCTTTGGAAACATTGTTGTACCCAATGAGAATGCCTAGTTCAGCCCTCCTATCAAGCTTGTCCTTCTTAACCTGTTGAACATAAGAGAAACAAACACATCCAAACACTTTTAGGTTTTGCAAAAAAGGTTTATAACCATATCGGGCCTTAAAAGGTGTTCTCCCTTGCACAGCCGTAGTAGGAAGCCTATTCAGCAAAAACACTGAAGTGCTGGCTGCTTCAGCCCAAAATTTCTTTGGTAATCCTTTCTCATGCATCAAACACTGAGCCATGTTCATGATTGTTCTATTCTTCCTCTCACTGACACCATTCTGTTGTGGAGAATAAGGTGTAGTGAGCTGATGTTCAATGCCAGCTGCTTCACAAAAATTATTGAACTGGTCTGAGGTATACTCAGTCCCATTATCAGATCTTAGCATCTGAATTTTACACCCACTTTGATTCTCTATCCATGTCTTAAATCTCTAGAAAATACCAGCTACCTCAGACTTGAATTTCATAAAATAAATCCAACTAAATCTAGTTAGATCATCTATGAAAACAATGTAATACCTGCTTCCATTTAGAGATACCTCTGGTTTTGGTCCACTAAGATCAGTGTGGATGAGTTGCAATCTCTGTTTTGCTCTCCACGAGGCTGCCTTGAATGGAAGTCTTATTTGCTTCCCATAGTGGCAAGCCTTACAAACTGTCAACTCTTTATCTAGCAGTGGCAGACCTTGCACTAAATTCTTTTTGCTCATTTGAAACACAGCTTCATGATGGTAGTGCCCCAACCTTTTATGCCACAATTCAGTAGTGCTGATTGTTGCTATTTGAGCCACTTGCACATCATTCACTGGATTTAAAGGAAAGCATTTACCTCTCATCTTTACTCTGAATAATTTCTGCCCCTTAGCATCAAGTATCAAGCACATCTTGTCTTCAAATAAAACCTTAAAGCCTTTTTCAAGTAGCTGACCAACACTTAGTAGATTATGGCTCACATCAGGTACATAAAGAACATTTGAGATCATTTTTGTACCTGCACTAGTGTCTATGGCTATAGTGCCTTCTCCCTTGACTGCCATATAATCACCATTCCCAATTTTGACTTTAGTAGACTCAGATTTGTCAAGCACTTTGAACACCTCACGGTTGCTTGTCATATGATTTGAACAAGCACTATCAACCAACCAACTTTCATCCGAACTTTTTGTTGCAAAACCTGCTGCAACAAACAGCTGCTCTTCTTGTTGTTGGTCTGCTACCTTTGCTTCTACAACTTGTTGAGACTTATTCTTGCAAAACTTTGCAATATGCCCCAATTGTTTACACTTGTGGCACTGCACATCCGGCCGTTTCCAACATCTATATGGCGGATGACCCTTCTTTCCACAGTGTTGGCATGGAGGATACTCTTTCTTCCCACTGCTACTTGCTTTCCCATTATCTGCATCAACTTCTTTCTTCCAATGCTTCTTTCCTTTGTCACTTTGCTTTTGTTGAGACTTTACATACAATGCTCCCTCTATAGTTCCTTCCTGCCTCATAGATCTTCTTTGCTCTTGTGCTTGAAAAGCACTCAAGAGTTCTGCTAAGGTTAATTTTGACAGATCCTTTGTATTTTCTAAGGCTGAAATTGTTGTCTCAAACCTTTCAGGGACTGAAACTAGCAACTTTTGGACAAGCCTTGTGTCTGCAAATTCTCCTCCCAGTAATCTCACTTTGTTTGCAATCTCTTGAAGTCTATCAGAATACTCTTGAATGGCCTCTGATTCCTTCATTCGTTACAGCTCAAAGTCTCTAATTAAATTCAGCATCTGCATCCCTTTGATCTTCTCATCTCCTTCATACTCCTTCTTGAGAAAATCCCAGATTTCTTTTGTTGTCTTCAGAGTCATGATTCTTGTGAAGACTACTGGGGAAACAGCAGAGAATAGGCATGACTTTGCCTTTGATTTCCTCTGCTTTTTCTCCTTGTGATTCCTAAGTTGTGCAACTGTAGGATTGTCCGGTAATGGAGGAACTTCGTAATCTTCCTCAACCACCTCCCAGAGATCATTTGCATCTAGAAAAGCCTCCATCCTAACAGCCCAAATCTGATAGTTTGTTCCTTGAAACACCGGCGGTGCTATAGCAGTGAATGGTGCTTCGGATTGCATGATGATTAGGCTGAACAGGAAAAACTAATGAAAAACAGCTTGATAGTATCAAACTCTCTTTCAATCTCACAGGCTCCTCAAGAATATTAGCTCTGATACCAATTTGTTGGTTTTGTAAATAATTGAGCTAAGAACAGATAGCAGAACATATAGCAAAGAAGAAGGAAAAGATAGAGGAATTTCAGCTGAAACTTAAAAGCATGGAACGGAAGAAGATTTTCTCACTTATTGAGTTCAAAAGATCGTTTAAATACACAAGTCATCCTTATCTAACAATCTATTCAAATACTTCCTCAACTATAGGAGATAATTATCAAAACAAACTGCAGCTAAGACTAATCAAATAATTCAAAAACATAGGCTAAACTTTAGGAGTTTTAAAATTAATTCTTATCTGCTAAATTTTCTCTAACAAACCAGCTAAGAGATAGCTTTGAAAGCTATCTATTTGAACCTGTTTCAGCAGCTTATCAGCTGCCGAGGCATTCTTTCACAACAAGTTCATGGAAAATGGCAGCTAGGATTCCCACCTCTTCAAACAGAAAACCTTGTTGACATGGGCAATAAGGTACAAAATTGCTCAAGGCCTGGCCTCAGCACTGCTCTACCTGCACGAAGAATGGGAACAGTGTGTGGTCCATAGGGATGTGAAGTCAAGAAATGTTATGTTGGATTCCAATCTCAATGCAAAACTTGGTGATTTTGGATTAGCTAGGCTCGTTGACCACGATAAAGGTTCACAAACCACTATTTTGGCAGGAACAATGGGCTATATAGCGCCAGAATGTGTACTTATAGGCAATGCCAGCAAGGAATCAGATGTCCATAGCTTCGGGATTGTCGCATTGGAGATAGCTTACGGGAGAAAACCCATCGACCATAAGGTCCCAGAAGACCAAATGAGACTGGTTGAATGGGTTTGGAATCTCTATGGTACAGGACAGCTCCTGGAAGCAGTGGATCCAAAGATGGACACAGATTTTTGATCAGCAAGAAATTGAAAGATTAATGATTGTGGGGCTGTGGTGCGCTCACCCTGATCGCAATCTGCGGCCTTCCATAAAGCAAGCGATTCAGGTGCTTAGTTTTGAAGCTCCATTGCCCGCACTTCCGACAACAATGCCAGTGGCAACATACTTTAGTTCTGCTCCGCGAGTAGTGAATACTACTACTTCGACGTCTCCGGGCTCTTTTACCTTTGGCGCCTATGTTTCTGAGAGCAGTAGCCAAGGCCAGTCTTCAAGCTATAACGATGACTCTTCAAAGGTCACCTTATCTTCTTCAACTGCTTCTCCATCTGCTTCACTTTAATTTGCATGTAAAAGCAGGATGATTTGGACAGTAAATTAATCGGTTAGATCATGCTTATTTTAAAATAACCGTTTAGTTAATTTCTAAATCTTATATTAAGACTTAATTAGTCTTGAATTTAAAATGATTAAAATTAGATTCTTTCTAAAGGAAGAGCTCCACCTTCGGCTCAACCTTCAAAATCCAAATTATATTTGCATTACACTGTTATTGGGCCTTTAAGCCCATTTTAGCCTTTCTCTGCTGAGTAACCTTTTTGAGTTCATGGTACAGAAATCAAAGGTCTCATTCTATAAGAGTTTGAATTATTTTGCTTCAATTTGCTAGGTGGGTTTCCAATTTATGCAATTGGTTGAAGTTTGTCTATCTGGCCCTGCCCGGATCATGCCCGCAACCCAAGCTGCAACTGGGGCTTCAATTAGGAGAATGGATGTTTTGAATTCGTATTGTTTCAATATTATTCCTATTGGAGTTCAACCTACAAAAGCAGTAATTGGGTTGTTTTGGGTAATTGGGGATCGCATTGAACCAAGGAGGGAATTGAGTTAGTTGGGGTTCTGGGCTGCACAAAAACACTGAAATAATATTATTTTGGTATTTTTATTTTCGTGTAACCTAGACAATTAGTATCTCTTCATCATCAGTGAGCCTCTGTCATTATCAATCTCTCTTTCTTTTTCCTTTTTGGTAAGAATTATCAATCTCTCTCACTGTCTGTCTCTGTGAATAATTGGGTTCATTTATCATTGTCAATCTCTCTTTCACTTAGGCTGCGGTGTGAATTTTCCTATTGATATATAGCAGTGGATTAAGAGTTTAAAAAATAAACATATACACCCTTAATTCCTGATTCCAGATAGATTAATCTCTCTTTCACTTGGTTTACAATGTCACGCTTGACCATAACTTCCCCACTTTTCAACACAAATAAATTAGGCCCATTTTTCATCATCAATCAAGACCAGTTCTTCTGATCATTATCCACTCATTATTAGCTTTGTGGGTTGAGTTGAGAACTTGCGCCTTTCACTCACTCAATTAACCTGGCACTGTTTCTTTGTGAACAATGCAACGTCTTGAGTGGAAACAGACCACCCACAAGACTGGTTTCTTTATGTGTTTCTGTCTCTGTATATCAAGATTCTCAAACAACACTGTATAATAAATTTTGATAATTTATCAGTTATTTCAAACTAAATACATAATTATTAATTAATAATTTAAAAATTATATTTATCCAAACACATTATCAGTTTAAATATTATCTAACTTTTAAGTTTTATATAACTTAAAAACTAAATAATTTAAAAATTATAAAAAAAAAAAGGTAAAGCCAAACACCCTTAAGCATTCTAAGTTATAATTTTTTAAGTAATACATAAAAACAAAACATCCACTTGTATAATAAAATAAAATTCTTACCAAAATTATATATTCCCCCTTGTCTTGCATGCCAAAGTTACCCAAATATTTATTTAATTTGTGATTGCTCAACTTGGACTTAAAATAAGCTTAACTCCAAGTAGGTCCCATACCCAGTTCACCCACAGAACATCAAGTCCACGAGCGCGGTTTATAAGTTATTTAATATTTTTTTGTTAAGTGTTTGACAATATTAAATATTTTAAAAATTATGTAACTTAAACGCTAATATAATAACGTTTGAGAAAAGTTAATAGTCCACAGCTTTGGTGCTTATATATATATATGTATATATATATATAACAGTTATAAATATATATAATACATAAAATAATATTATATTAATATATTTTTAATAATTATATATAATTTATCAACATTTAATGATAAAATTTTACATTATTCAACATGTCTATTTTTATCTTTTTATCAAATTATAATAACTTATTAGTTCTTTCAAATCAAACATATAAATATTAACTGATAGATTAAAAATATATTTATCCAAACATATTATTAATTTAAACACTATCTAACTAAAATGTTATAACTAGCTTAAAGACTCTCTATGCTATAACTAGCAATCCCTTGGACTCTTAGTCTTGACCAGCGATCCGCTACTAGCGAGCTGCTTTGTTAGCTATTTACATGCATATATGTAACAAAATGAACAACAGAGGGATGTAGAGAAGAAAACACCCAGAAAATGGAGAGAAAAAAATTCTCAGATCTAATCTATTCAACACTGTACACTCAGTCATCCATATATAAATACAAAAAGAATTTTCTAACAACCTATAAAGGAAAAATACATTATTGTCCCTCTGTACAGCTTGGCAAAATAGAAATGTAAATAACGAAAAAATGGAAATTATCGTTCTTCAATAATGAACACTTTCCCTTTATCCAGATGTGATGTATTATGCTCCAATAATATATGTCATACATACGCTTTCCTTGCAACTTCCATTTCAAGGAAGAAAATTTTTGTTGGTGAGATATATCATCAGAAATATGAGGAGGGTGGTCCGCAATAGCTTCCCAACATCACCATCTAATACGATCCATCTCCTGGTCCTGGGCAGAATCGCGGTTTGCAGTCTGCTTGCAGCCCCTTATTGTGCAACTGCGCTCGGATTCAATCTCACTAGTAATATTAGCAGCAGCAGCAGCATTGGGCCTCAGCTTGTCATCAGTTCAAATATAATTAAACTCTACGGAGATGCTAACATCTCAGACCAAGGCATCATCCAAGTCACCCCAGACGAGCAGGGCATATACCGTGAACGCAGAGCCGGCAGAGCCGTCCACGCCGACTCTCTTCATCTTTGGGACAAGCCTTCTGGGAATTTGGCAGATTTCAGCACCAATTTCGTGTTTGTGATTGACTCAAACGGGAGCTCCAGATATGGAGATGGGCTGGCGTTCTTTCTTGCACCTATACATGATGTTCCCAATAATATCAATCCGGGTGGAGCCATTGGCCTTCCTATGAATCAAATCAGCAACCACTCATGGAAACCAATCACCTCATTTGTTGCTGTGGAGTTCGATACCTATCTCAATGGAATAGATCCACTGACATCATCCAGAACCCATGTGGGCATCGACATCAACACTACCCACTCGAATGTTACTCAAGAGTGGCTTAGCAACATTACCGGTGGAGCAACAAATGAGGCTTGGATTACTTACAATTCTAGTTCGAAAAATCTGAGTGTTGTTTTCACCACTTATCCTGTAAATAACACAAGGGTCGAGGGAGCCCTTCATTTCTTGGTTGATCTACGGGACTACTTGCCAGAATGGGTTGCCGTCGGTTTCTCAGCTTCAACGGGGGCAAGGTTTGAGACAAACCATGTTAAATCATGGAGTTTTAGCTCGAGTTTGGTTGTTCCTAACAAAACAGCTTCCAGCCCCTTAAGCAAGGGACTGGTGGTGGGACTGAGTGTGGGCCTACCAGCTTTGGTGCTTGTGTTGGCCTTGGCTGGCTATGTCTTCTGGAAGAAAACTAGAGCAGAGGACGAATTTGCAGTTGAACTATCTATGGATAATGAATTTGAGGCAGGTACTGGGCCAAAGAAGTTTTCATACAATGAACTATCCTGGGCAACTAGTAACTTTGCAGAGAAACAGAAGCTTGGTGAGGGAGGATTTGGAGGTGTTTACCGAGGTTTCTTGAGGGAATTGAACTCCTATGTTGCCGTGAAGAGGGTATCAAAGGGGTCAACGCAGGGAATAAGGGAGTACGCGTCAGAAGTGAAGATCATTAGCCGGTTGAGGCATAGAAACCTGGTGCAGCTCGTTGGTTGGTGCCATGAGAAAAAACAACTGCTGCTTGTATACGAGTTCCTGGAAAATGGCAGCTTGGATTCCCACCTCTTCAAACAGAAAACCTTGTTGACATGGCCAATAAGGTATAAAATTGCTCAAGGCCTGGCCTCAGCACTGCTCTACCTCCACGAAGAATGGGAACAGTGTGTGGTCCATAGGGATGTTAAGTCAAGCAATGTTATATTGGATTCCAATTTCAATGCCAAACTTGGTGATTTTGGATTAGCTAGGCTTGTTGACCATGATAAAGGATCACAAACCACAATTGTTTTGGCAGGCACAAGGGGTTATATGGCGCCGGAATATGTAGTTACAGGCAAAGCTAGCAAGGAATCTGATGTCTATAGCTTCGGAATTGTAGCGCTGGAGATAGCTTGTGGAAGAAAAGCCATTGACAATAAGGTCCCAGAAAGCCAGATGATACTGGTTCAGTGGGTTTGGGACCTCTATGGTACAGGACGACTGCTAGAGGCAGTGGATCAAAAGATTGGCACAGATTTTGACCAGCAAGAAATGGAAAGATTAATGATTGTTGGGCTCTGGTGCGCGCACCCTGATCACAATCTCCGGCCTCCTATTAGACAAGCAATTCAAGTGCTTAATTGTGATGCCCCGTTGCACATCCTTCCGGCAATAATGCCAGTGGCAACATATTTTGCTCCCCCACTAAATCCCTTGACATCTCTGGTTTCTTCTACCGATGGCACCAACTTTTCTGACGGCAGCCAAGTCCAGTCTTCAAGCTATAGTCACAACACTGATTCTTCAAAGGTCACCTCTTCTTCTGCATCTGCATCACGTTTGTATTCAACAGCATGTTGATTCTAACTATATCCGTATGCCACCTAAAATGTATCTGCTACATATATAATGTATATTGTATGATTATATGTATGTTGTTTCAAAAACTAACATTGCATTTTTGTTTTAGATAATAAGGTCTAGAATGGAATTGGAAGGTGGTGGTGGATTGGTGGGGACGGTGGTTGACTAGTAGAGCAATGATCAGTGATCAGATAGGGAGGAGTGGGGGTTGTTCTGTTTTTGTTGCTTGGTGTTTGGAAGACTCGAATATAGCTCTCATATGTGTTGGTCTTGTTCCTTCTTTATACAACCAGTGACTTCCTTATATGTATGATTATGTGTATGTTGTTTCAAAAGGGAACTGTTATTTTGATAACATCTTCTCTCGCAAGTCTGGTATAAAAAAAAGTATGATTGCCAGAATAGAATGTAAATCTCAAACGTGGACAGCTTTGATGAAGTATGTTCTTTTCTAACTTAGATTCAGAATCCATGAATATATATAAAGGACTCATTCAATCGCCCTTTCTCATATCTCCGTGTTTTGTTGTGTCAACTGAAAAGAGGTTTCTGATGTGAAAGGGGTAAAAGTTGTGTGGACTGTGATGTGTATCTCCTCTGGTGCCTATAATTGTCAATTTGGCATGTCCAGGACGAATTTGAGGAAAGGAAATGCTACTTGCACACTTTAATTTAACAATTATGGTGGCACTTATATATTAATATATTATATTGTGTTATATTAATATAAATGCAGTTTATATAGGCCTTGATTCTTCTCATTTCTCAATCTTCTAATGTTAATCTCGTGTGTGATTTAACGTATTTCAGAATTATTTTAAACGAGATTCTCTCTATTTTCTCCCCCCTAGATCTGCAATGAATCCCTCTACAAAGATTAAAAAGTTGAAAATTACTTTACTTCCACAATTCAAACACAGATTAGAGACTAATTTACTTTTATGATTTAAAGATAAAATAAACCTTAAGCAGCATCTTCTCCATACAAAATTAAATAAGATGATTCCAATAGCATCCGGTAATTCACAAGAAGTATCTGCTACATGGTATTCTCTGTATATCTGTATAATATGGCATTTAGTTTAAGCTAACAAGGTCTAGAAAAGAATTGGAAGGTGGTGGTTGGACTAGTGCTTGTGGTGGGTGTCTCGAAGATGAGTAAAGCAATGCTCAGACAGAGAGGAGACGTGGCTGTTCTGTTGTTGTTGCTTGTGTTTGTGTTGGAATTATATGAAGCTTCAACGGCATTGTTTTACAGGGGGCAGGATGGTCATTTGGCAACTCTCATTGGCTGTCTAAAACGTTGTCGTTTTGGGCCCATGAGTTGGACGGCCAAAACGGCAACCCTCCCCCCTGTCGTTTTATCAAGGCGTGCCTTCTCTTTCTTTGTCGTTTAGCCTGCTTCCATTCCGATCGTCGATGCTACTTTATACGATTGCATTCCCACCGCTATTTTTCTCTATTTATCTCTTATAGTGCCTCGAGATTAGATATGGACAGCCTCTGATTTGTATTGCCTCTTTTAGGGTTTGTGTTCATTCTCTGTAAATATTTTTCTCTCTTTATAGGTTTGATATGAATGTTTTCTCTTTAGGGTTTTGCCTTTAATCTATAATTTTTTTGTTATGGGGCAGTTTTGATCTAAGAGTTGTTTATTTGTACAGTGAGTATATGAGAGTGAGATTTGTATATTGTGTCTGTAATCATCTCTTTCCAATAGTATAGTGAACTCTCTTTGTCAGAACTTAACGTGACCATAACCCTTATTAACGGATGAACCACGATAAAACTTATTTATGTTCGTTTATGTTTTATTTTGCTATTCTGTTTATATGCATGTTTTAAATTTATCGAATACTCTGTGTATGTCTTGGCTCTATTTCTGGGTTCTGTTTTGAGCAGTGGCCGAATTTTGTCTCGACCCCAACAGTTTGTATAACTTGAATTGAGAGGTTGCATTTGTTGGTTTTTTCCCTTTCTTTATACAGTCCAGTAACTTGGTAGTAAACCTTAACTTCTGGCTTCACCACTCTTTCTCCGTTTGTTATGATTCCCATTTCCACTTATCTGATAGAAGCAAAGGAGAACCATATTCAGCAAATCTAAAATTAATTTCTGTTTAATTAAGAATGTAAGCATATGAAACTATACATCCATTCCTCCAATATATAAATCAAAGGGCACGTTACCTTTTAAATTCATACAACAGATATCACCAAACACAAATGTTACTAGATATCATACTCATGGTACTCTTACATGAACATTTATTGCCCTGATATTGGTCCATCCCAACCAAGAGATATTGTTGCAGAATCTGTGTTGGTCCAGCAGCCAGCTGGTTAGATGCCATCCTTCCCCATGTCATATACCCACCAACCATCAATTGCTTGACAGAGAGGCAGAGCCAAAGATTTTGATTGAGTGGGGGATGAATTTAAATATAAAAATATAATTTTAAAAATAAGATAATAATAATAATATTAAAATAAAAAAAATTTACAATTATTTCTCATATCTTTTCATACTAGAAATTATAATTATTTAAGAAAATTACCTTATTTATTTAAATTTTTAAACTCGTCATGAGTACGAAAGGCTAGTTTTGTCGTAGAAGAAATTGAATACAATCAATTAATACATTTAGACAAATTCAATAATCACACAGAAAACTATTTCAATCTTGATTCATTAAGATTTCGCAATTGTTTCAAATTTAATTGCGTACATTATTACCATCTCCAAGATAAACTTAAAGTCCATTTTTTTTTTTTAAATTACTGAACCAACCCTTCCTTAACAAAAGAATCACCATCTCCTTATTTTCCATTATTTATTTTAAAAAGATAACAATATAAACAAAATATGACATCTTTGTTTATATTATATTCCAATCAATCAATAAATTCATTGAATCAAATTGAAATGAATTGTCTTGATTTCAAGACTTACACATACTTCATTGCAAGTAGGCTCTTCTAATTTAATCTCAAAAGTTAATATTATAATTCATTATTGTAGTTTTTAATCCGGAATCTATAAGAAGTTGTGCAACATCAATTTACTTAATACTTATTTTGTTAATTTGTTTATTTTTTTTAATATAAATTTCTTCCATACTTACTTTCTTTACTTCAAATTTTTTTTCAATACTTACTTGTATTTGCATCATCATTGTAAAAAATTAAAATTATGAACAAATTATAAAAAATATTGTGATGGTTATTACGGGTCATTATATACTTATTTTCTTCAATATTCACTTTTTTTTTTATTTCTAATAGTAAAATATAATATATATATTTTTATTTTTAATAATAAATTATTATAAAAAAATAAAATTTAAAAAAAATCTGGCCCAGTGGGAACGGCCTCCGCCCATGAGTAAAATAAAACAATTTAATTGCCCCCACTGAACTTTACTTGACTCCGCCTAGTAGCGAGTAAAAAATAAAACAATTTCTCCTACATCCCACCTTGGTAGCACTCACTGACATGCAACAATTAGTCCCCAGAAACAATGTTCTGTCCCCAAGTCCCTCCATCTTCACCCACGAGAGCCTAGCCAAGTCAAGCCCATGAACCTCCACTCCACGCTGTCTACCACGTTAATCGATTTCCTTGAGATCAAGAACACCAGCAAGATTTCCCCCTCGGATTCGACCAGATACTCTTTGAAGAGCATTGAAGGTCCACAAGGAACAGCCCTGGGAGGTCCTAAGCCGGTGACTCTGAGCTCGGAATCGACATACTCGATAACTGCAAGAGTTCCCTGCAGGCAGGGGCGGAGCTACGCCCAGCCAATGGTGGACAACCCTGCTTTTTTTTTTAAAAAATGTTATTATATATATAATTTAATTTTTTTAAATTTTTTTCCTGAATATCAGTATAACCCCACCCCACCCATGCCCAATTTTTTTTTTTTTAATTTTTGGGACCCGTGTCCCTCCCTCTCTCTCCCTTAGCCCACCCATGCTCATAGCCTTCGAATAGCACCAATGGAATCTAAAGTCTCTGACATGACATTGTGGGCCATTTAATCAATTTTTAATTTTCAAGATTATATCAATAATCATTCTACATTTATATAAATACTTGTGTGCGTCTCTCTTGCAAATCATTTGCCATTAAATCTAAAACGCTATTTTTTTATCTTTTTTTTTTAAATCCAAACTCAATTTAATTTAATTCAATTGATTTAATATTACTTTATAAAAAAATTAATTTTAAATTCTTATCACAATTAATAATTAGTAGCTGGGATGTGAGTTGTATATTCTTTAACAATTGGAGAGCATCTTCGTCTTTCTCTCCACCATGTCTCCAGATTTCACTTGTCCACGTGTCTTTGAATTTCACTCATCTACATGTCTTCTTTTTCTTCTTCATCTGTCTTATTTATTTTCCTCATTCTCTATCTCTTCTATGAAAGCTCTGTAAATCACCTATTTTGCAAAATCTGATTGCTGGATCTTGAATCCAATCACATTATCACCGTAAAATCAATCCCGATGTACAACAAGATAAGCTTTTTAAATTTATTAGCTTTACTTTTAGTATAAATTCGTGAGATGTTTATGTATATATGCGCTATTCGGTTTGACCAAAATTTTAAGTTTAGATCTACGGAGTTTTGACCGTTGGATCTTATTGATTTTTGGGTATGTTAGATGAAGGGGGTAAGGGAGTCGAGTAGTGGTCTTGGATTGCTAGAATATGTTGGTTGTGGTGGCCGACGGCGACGAGCAGTGTGTGTTTTTTTTGTTTAGATCTGGCTGAAAATTAAAAACTAAATCTACAAAAATGTAGTCGTTAAATCTAATTTATTTTTAGATATATTAACATCTTTGGCTTGGCGGTTCTAATGTGTCGACGTTCAATTTCAGTCGACCGTGATTCGTTTTGGGCCGCGATGAGTAAATCCAAAATACCAAGAAGAAGAAAAGAACCCCAAATTCCAAACGTGAGTCAACACTGAAATTTTTACGTGGTTCGGCCAGAACGATGCCTACTCCACAATCGCACTCTGATTATTCTCTCAGAATGGCGGTATCTGATTATTCTCCTTGTCTCTCTCCCTACCTCTCATGATATCTATTATTCTTATTTATACTGAGGGGCTTTTACAATTTAGATAACATAAAGAAATATAATGAGTGTATAATAGGGGACAAACAACCCTTATTGTCTACACAAAACCGGGAGTGGGATCATCATTACGAGGGGTATGGGCTGCTATAGGTAAAGTGAATAGTCCCTACCTCTAACTTCTCAGTAGCTTTACCACTTATGTGAGCTGATGGTTTTAGGCCAGCGACCTAGGTGGTACAGCGAACTGAGGGTTTTATAGCGAACCCGTTAGTCGATCGTTGAGAGATCGCCAGGGGTTTTATCAGGAGCTCGTAAGGTGCTTGCTTTACAGGCTTTGGGCTTCGGTGGTGTACGGATTTCATTTGACGAGGTCGTTGGGATCTTCCGAGCTCTGGGTGATTGAGCCGGCCCATTGGACTGAGCCTGGCCCATAAAGGGGTGATGCTGGAATAGCGTATAACATAAGCCCCCCAGCTCGCGGTGCGATCTTCGCACTGGGGGCTGACGCGTGCCAACTGTTAACCTTCCGGCTCCTGCCCAATTGCTTTAAATTTTGTCGTTCCACGCAGCACGTCTTGTCGGCAAAGCATTTAATGCGCACTTTCCCCCATTTCTGCGCATGATTATGCCCGTGGGACCCACAAGCTGCCGTGCGGCCGCTAGATGTGGAGCATGTGATAAGTCGCTCGTTGATCTAATGGCTGGGATCGATTGTTCCATTGGTATAAATAGTAGGGGGTGTACCCCCTTTCCCTCTTTCACGCTATTTTTGAAACCTCTTTAAGCTTTTTGCCTTCTTCTCTCGAGCTTTCCATTACTGTTGTTCTCTCAAACACCGACCGTCTGATCTCGGTGCTCAATACGAGTCTCCGTATACACGACAGGATTTAGTGTTTGGTAAGTTTGATGTGACTGTCTTCTCTCTTTTCTTCTTCTTCTTGTGAGGTTGTCCGTTGTCGATTGGTCGTCGGTGGTTTGTCTGGTTTTGCCAACTTCGTCGGTGTCGTTTCCGTTTTCTGGGGAGACGACACGATTTGGTTGGTTTGGCATCTACCGCGCCTTCGGGCGCAATGACCTTAGGATTAGTTTCTTATGAGATATTGGGCTCGCGGTCGCAGCCCCTTCGCCTTAGGCAGCACCCCTTTGCAAAGCGCTCGGCCTGAAAGATTTAGGGGATGTTTTTAGGGTTTTTCTAGATTCTTGAGGTCTGGTTCGCGATTTGCCACCTGACTGTTCTTTCTCTTTCTTTGTAGATGTCCGACCACATCCGCGAGAATTTAGGTCAAAAGCGCTGCAATCATATCATAGGAGAAAACGATACCTCGAACTCCGAAGACTGTTTCGTGGTGGAGGGCCAAAACTTCGATGGTGCGATCTCGTAATCTCAGGAGATCGTTACAGTGACTTCTTTTGAAACCGACTTGGAGGATCAAAATCAGGTCGCTGAGGGGAGTTCGGGACGCAAGGTCTTCAAAAGACTTCCATCTAAGGCCAAGTACCATGACGTGGCGTCTTGCATTCGGGAGTTTCGCCTCCCCAAAAACTGCCTTGTATATGTCCCTGCTCCGAGCTCCCACACGGCCTACCCTCCATCCAATTTCGTAGCCATTAGCCCCCAGCATCTTGAGTCTGGCCTTATGTTCCCCGTAGCTCCATACCTTATTGTCCTTTTAAACGATGTTAAACTCGCCCCCTTCCAATTGACACCGAACTTGTATGCCCAACTAACCTCGCTAACCATTTTGTTTCTCAGGAACAGTCTTCCCCCTCCATCACCGAAGATAGTTAGATTTCTTTTTTCCTTTAAGAATGCCAAGGACGGGCTGTATTACTTGGCGGCTCGCCCTTCGCAGTATAAAACCATCCTTCCCCAAGGTAGGGCGAAGGGGAAATCCAACGTGGGCGACTATAAGTCCAGTTGGTTCTTTGTTTCTTGTCCTTCGTTTTCGTTGCTCAACAATTTCAGCTTCGTACTCACTCCAGGTAAGGGTGTGCTTAGTTGACATAGATCGCTTCGCTTCTTCAAATATTTCTGACTTTTATTTTTGTCATGCAGACCTCGGAGGCGAAAAACTGTTGCTATCAGCGGAAGACGTTGAGGTTCTGTACAGGCTCGTCGCCGCGGGCTTGGATACGGAGAGCTTCGAGATAACTGACCAACTGCTCAGGAATCATCATCTCGCCTCTCCACTCGATACTGAGGTCATCAAAGGAGACCGCGTCAGGGTCCTCGGTGCGAGAGTCCTCCCGTCAGCTTTTCAGGAGCCCAGCAGCCAAGCCGGAGGTATGGTGGATCTTGAGCTCGTCCAGCCGAAGAGGTCTAGGGCTAGACTAGGGGCCACTCCCTCCGCGACCCCGAGCTCGAGTTCGCAGGGGGCGAGGTCAGAGCAGTCGCAGCCACCGTCGTAGCCTCGACAGCAACAGCATTCACAACAACCCTAGCCTCAACAGCAAGGCCAGGGGCCGCCGAAGCAACGCCTCCTCCTTCCGCCGGTGCAACAGCAGTGCCCCTCGCAATAATCGGGGC
Source organism: Diospyros lotus (assembly GCF_014633365.1). Taxonomy (NCBI): domain Eukaryota; kingdom Viridiplantae; phylum Streptophyta; class Magnoliopsida; order Ericales; family Ebenaceae; genus Diospyros; species Diospyros lotus. The sequence goes on from NC_068346.1 coordinate 37,437,516, forward strand.
AACGAGCCTCTGCTTCTCAAGATCGCGACCCAAGCAGAAGTCGTGGAAAAGAGGTCGTGAGGGAAGTTCAAAGGGTCCCAGCTGCAGGTTCGAAAAGGAGATCCGACCAGCCTTCGTAGCAGGAGGACGACAGAAGGAAAAAGGTAAGGGTTCTTGAAGGGGAGCCGGCCTTGGAGGACTTGCCAGGTGGGATCTTCGTCGGCCCTCTTCTGGATTCCATACCCACCCTCCTGGAAGCAGCTGCGAAGCCCTTAGACGACTCGAGGGTAAAGGGGGCTGCCCTCTACGAGTATATCGCTCGTTATAGCTTGGTGGTAAGTTACTTTCTTTGTACCTCGATTTCACGGCCGCCATCTTTCTTGAGCTTAACTCCCTTTCTCTACAGCTTTCTCTCGCCTCCATGAAGCTCAAACAGCAGCACCTGGACTTCGACGCACAGCTGGATGCGATGAATACGACCTTCCAGGCTGACCTCGCGAAGCTTGAGGGTGAGAAGAAGGCTTTAGAGGCCGAGCTTTTTTCCGTCCGGAAGGAGGCTGAAGGCTCGGAGAGGCGCCTGAAGGAGGCGACGCGGAAAAATAAAGACCTTGACTAGGAGCTCCATCGATCAAAGAGCAAGTGGGAGTCAGCCAACTCGAAGCTCGTTGACGAGCTAAATAAAGCCAAGGAGCATTTGTAGGAAGTTCAGGCTAAGCTGAAAACCGCTAAGGCGGAGCGGAAGTAGGCTAATGAACGAGCAGTCCGGTGAGAGGAGATCGCAAAAAAGACCATCGATGACATTAGGGCGGAGGTGGGGGTTCGGATGGACTTAGCCCGTAAAGAGGCCAAGTCTAACACCTATTCGGGGTTCCTGTACACTTTCTGGCTGAATCATCCTGAGATGGATTTTTCCTTCTTCGGTGCGCAGGCCGTCGAAGAGGTGAAGAGATACGCGACTGAAGCTGTTGGGGACGCCGAGCCCACCACCCCGCTTGATTCATCGGAGGTTGTGGCGCCGGCTGCTGAGATCGAGCAGTCTAGAGCTGCCGATCCTCAGCCGACCCAGTCTGTTGATATCCCTCTGTTTGCTGAGGCCCAGCCTGTGACCGCACCCCCTAGCTAGGACTCCCCTATGTATTTTTTTTTTGTGATACGAGCTAAATTTAATGAAAAGGAACATTTGCTGAACTTGTGCATCTCACCCCAAATTTCTTTATGAACTCAGGCCAATCATACTTAAGTTCTAACGAAGTCCTGGCATAATAACCAATCTTTATGATATAACTTGAAAACTACTTCAGTAAATTTTTTGTGTACCTTTAGCTTGAAAGATTGACTCGAAAGAAGCCTTCAAGACTATAATTTGAGAACGAATCGTCCAAACATAGGTCTAGATAGATCCAAAGTTTTCCCAGCTCGTAGACTAACATGCTCGAACTAACTCGTTGATGATAGTCGCAATAATCAACACGAATACTTATGTTTAGGCAATTTCCAGGCAACCCCCATCTAGCATGTCTTGACAAAATAACGAGAACCTTACCGAGGTGTATGTAAAGGCAGATTGCCTTACGATCTCGGCTAACATATAGTGGCTGAGCAGCTCATGGTAGACGGTCAGGACGCGTGTCTGGTAGGTCGCGATTAGTCTTATTTAGCCAAATTAAGACGGACCTCAGCTGACATGGTTGAATATGCAAGATTTGATAGGATATGAGATTGTGTCGTGGCCTCGATTAGCATATTGAGGCTTTCGATAAGTTTTAATAAATTGGGAGTGAACACTTAGGTAGTGAAAACTCAATTTGTACCACCAAGTTATATGTTCAGGCGAGTCACAGAGCGACCCCAGTTAACATGTCATGGCTTGTTATTTCGTTGACTTGCATGGCCGAGATATGTGTCCAGGTAGGTCGCATTACGGCCTCAGCTAACACACAGTGGCTTCTACAAATTTTAATTGAACCGAGAGGGAACACCCACGTAGGTCACAGACCATGGCTTAAGCCAAGATAAAAGAACCTCGGCTAATGAACCCAAGCTCGTCGTTGCTTGTGGAAGTGATTGCTCAGTAGGTTCCAAACCATGACATTAAGTCAAGATGAATGGTTCTAAGCTCACAAACCATGACCTGAGGGAGGGACCGAGGCAAATGCTCAGTTAAGCCGTAAACCGTAACACAGTGGCTAGGTTACTTAAGCCCCAGCTCGCAAACCATGGTTTCTCAACCCCTCGTTCCAGGGGTATCCAATCAAATACCAATAAGAATAAAGTGCAATGAAAGTTCATAAATTCTAATCAGAATCATGAAGGTTACTCATAATGAAAAGATGAAGCATAGGCAAGAACAATTACATTTATTTGTAGTAAGGACAAAGGTGTTCCGCGTTCCAGGCTCGTGGGAGAGGGAAACCGTCCATGTTTGCCAGATGGTATGCTTCGTTGCTCAGATTTTCCTTAATGATAAATGGACCTTCCCACTTAGGGCCTAGGGTGCCGTCACTTGTCGCCCGAGCTCCTGGGAGTACCAGACGTAGTACCAGGTCTCCGATGTTGTAACGTCGGATCCGAACCTTCCTGTTGTAATATCGTGCCACCCTTTGTTGATAGATGATGATCCTTACCCGAGCTATATCTCTCAATTCCTCAAGCAGGTCCAGATTTCCTGCTAGTAGCTAGTCATTTTGATCTGAGCTGAAGGTGGCCCTTCGGTGGCTGGCCACTTCATTCTCAACGGGGATCATAGCCTCCGATCCATACGCCATTGAGAATGGGGTTTCTCCAGTGCTGCTTCGAGCTGTTGTTCGGTAGGCCCAGAGTACTGTTTCCAGTTCATCCACACAGGCCCCCTTTCTAGCCTCAAGCTTTGTTTTCAGGGTCTGCTTGATTATTTTGTTGGAAGCTTCAACCTGCCCATTGGCCTGGGGGTGATCAACGGCGGTGAAACTTTTTCGAATCCCCATTGATTCGCATAATTGGATGAATTGCTCGCTGGTGAATTGGGTTCCGTTTTCATTTATTATTTGCTGCGGCACTCCGAACCTGCAAATTATGTTATCCCATGTGAACGCTTGCGCCTTCGCACTGGTGATCTGCGCGAGCTCTTTGGCCTCTACCCATTTGGTGAAGTAGTCAACCGCCACTATGGCATGCTTGCACCCTCCGTGAGCTGTTGGGAGTGGCCCGATTAGATCCATGCCCCAAATGACAAAGGGCCATGGGCTGCTCATCTGTTGCAGGTAAGCTGGCGGAGCTCACGGAACCTTGGCGAACATTTGGCACTTTTCGCATTTCTTGACCATTTCTATGGCATCTTACTTTACGGTGGGCCAATAAAACCCTTGCCGGAGGGCCTTTTGCGCCAATGAGAGTGCCCCTGCATGATTACTGCATTGACCAGCATGGATTTCTTCGAGTACGGTCTGGCAGTCGATGCCGTCAATGCACCTCAGGAGCGGTGCTGAGAACCCCCTCCTGTACAATCTATCATCATAGATGCAATATCAAGCCGTTTGAGCTCGCAGACGACGTGCTTCCAACTTGTCTTCCGGCAGTTTCTCGTCTTGCAGGTACTCCAGAATGGGAATCATCCATGAGTTTTGGGGCGCCGTGATCACCAACATTTCAGCTTGTTGTTCTGTGCTCGGGGTGGCCAAAAAATCAACAGGTATATCTCCCAAGAATTTTGCATCCCTGGCAGTTGCTAGGCGAGCTAACGCATCCGCATGGGAGTTTTGGGAGCGGGGGATTTAGTGTATTTCATATTTTTCAAAAGTGGCTAGGAGCTCGCATACCTTTTGTAAGTATGCAAGCATTTTTGTATCTCTGGCCTAGTATTCTCCCCATACTTGGTTGACAACCAACTGGAAGTCACTGAAGATCTCCAAGGATTCAGCTCGTATTTCCTTTGCCAGGCGGAGTCCTGCTAATAAGGCTTCATACTCGGATTCATTATTGGTGGCCGAAAAACAGAACCTCAGGGCGTAGAAGATTTTGTGACCTTTGGGGCTTATTTGCATAACCCCTACTCCCGCTCCTTGTTCACTTGATGACCCATCGGCGTATAGTTCCCAAGACGATCCTTTCAAGTTCTCCGTTTCCTCGTCAATCGACCCAGTGAATTCGGCAATGAAGTCTGCCAACGCTTAACCCTTTATTGCCGTCCTTGGTTTGTATTTTATGTCGAATTGAGCAAGTTCGATAGACCATTTTAGTAAGCGACCCGAGGTATCTGGCTTTTGTAAGATTTGCTTCAGCGGGTATTTGGTCATGACTTCGATCTCATGAGCTTGAAAATAAGGTCGCAGCTTTCTTGATGCCATTATTAGACAATAAGCCAATTTTTTGATTGGTGCGTACCTTGTTTCTGCATCAATCAAGCTTTTGGAGACGTAATAAATGGGGTGCTGCACCCCCTCTTCCCCCCGGACGAGGGCCGCACTGAGAGCCTGTTGGGATACTCCCAAGTACAAGGTCAACTTCTCAACTTCCTTAGGGTTGGCGAGTACTGGGGCCCGTCCCATGTACTCCTTCAGTTGCTGGAATGCGAACTCGCATTCTTTTCTCCATTTGAAGTCTTTCTCCCTTTTTAGAAGCTCGAAGAACGGGGCGCACTTTTCAGTCGCTTTTGAAATGAAACGGCTCAAAGTCACAACCTGCCCATTGAGGCTTTGTACCTCCTTCTTCCTTATGGGCAATCTCATGTCGAGCAAAGCTTTTATTTTGTTCGGGTTGGCTTCAACTATTGTTTACCATGAACCCGAGAAATTTTCTGGAGGCTACCCCAAAGGCACACTTAAGCGGGTTGAGCTTTATCTGGTAGCTCCTGAGGACTCCAAACATTTCTCCTAGATTAGAAACGCGGTCCATCACTTGCTCAGATTTTATTAGCATGTCGTCAAGGTATACTTCCATGGTTCTTCCGATCAGTGTCTCGAATATCGTATTGACCAGCCTTTGGTAGGTCGCGCCAGCATTCTTCAATCCAAAAGGCATGACCTTATAACAATAAAGCCCCCGATCGGTAATGAACGAGGTGTGCTCTTGGTCAGTGGGGTTCATGGGGATCTGGTTGTAGCCTGAATAGGCATCCATGAAACTAAGGAGCCGGTGACCAGCTATTGCATCCACGAGTTGATCGGTTCTGGGGAGAGGAAAGCTGTCCTTAGGACAGGCCTTGTTCAGGTCAGTGAGGTCGATGCGGGTCCTCCACTTCTCATTTTTCTTTTTTACCAAGACCAGGTTGGCTACCTAGGCCGAATAGTGGGCCTCCTTGATGAAATTATCTGCTAAGAGTTTGTCCATTTCTTCTTTAAGAGCGGCATAACGCTCTGGAGTCATTGGCCTCCGTTTCTGGTGCACGGGTCTGTAGCTCGAATCTACGTTGAGCCTGTGCGACATGACTTCTGGGGCGATTCCCACCATATCCTCGTGGTTCCATGCGAATACATCAAGGTTAGCTTTAAGGAAATTTGTAAGTTGGGATTTTACCTCGGGGGCTAGATTCTTTCCTAGCTTGAGGTGCCTTTCTTCATCCACCTCGCTGACTGAGATATCTTCGAGCTCTTCCATGGGACCGGTGGGTTTGTTGTAGTCGACCTCACGGGGATCCAGGTCGTGAATAGCCTCTCATTAGCTGGTCAGTCGGGGGCCATCTTTTGCGATGATATTCACTTTCTTTCCTTTTGCTCCCATTTTCAGGGCGTCTTTATAACAACATCTTGCGAGGTGTTGTTCCCCCCGTACACATCCTACTCCATTGGGGGTCGGGAATTTCACTGTAAGCGTCCTAGTCGAAGTGATTAGATCCAGGTCGTTCATTACCGACCTTCCGAGTACGACATTGTATGCTGAGGGGTAGTCAATGACGAGGAACTCCGCCAAAGTAGTGGCCTGGCGATTTGTATAGAGGGGATCACTGCGTCCCCCGTGAATCCATAGAGGGGCTCTGGGGACGAGCTCAACTGTTCTGGCCCCAAACCCATCTGATCGAAGCACTCTCTGTACATTACATTTATCGAACTGCCCGTGTCCACCATTATCCTTCGCACTTCGGAGTTTTCGATTTAGGCCCGTATAACGAGTGCATCGTTATGCGGCCAATGAACTTCTTTAGCCTCTTCTTCCGAGAAAACCATGTTCTCCGGAGCTGGGCCACCCCTAGATCGCTTCGCAAGAACCAACTATTCGCCCGACCTCGCCAGCAAGACATGGTTAGCATCATGTACATACTTGTCGAAGGATTTATGGGAAGATCCCGCGAGGTGAGGTCCACCATGAATCGTGTAGATAGTTCGCACAGCCAATAAACGCTCATCATCGAAGAGGGGTGGCTGCTGTGCCGGTGGTTGGCTTGGTTGATTGGTCGGTCGTACCACGTAGTCTTTCAAACGACCTGTTCTTATCAGATCTTCAATGGCGTCCTTTAGGGCCCAACATTCGGAGGTGTTGTGATCCGCCTCGTTGTGGTATGCGTAAAATTTCTCTTTATTTTAGAATTTGTTGGGAGTTCTCAATGGGTTGGGCTTCCCGAACTCCTCTTTGTTTCTTTCCATGGCGAAGATCCTTTCTTGGGGGTTGGACATGACATAGTAGCTGTCAAAGCGCTGCGACCTATTAGGTCGCTCATCTCCATCCGCCTTGTGAGTTCGCTTGAAGGCTTCACTGTTAGCGCGCTCCCCTCGAGCTTCCTTTCCGGCAACCCCGTTATGCCTTCTCTTATTTTGGTTGGAGCCCCCAGCTTCTTCTCTCGACCCGATGGGTTTCTTTCACCCGAAGACATATTCCCATCGGATCTCCTTGGAAGCTCGTTCATAGAATTCCCCCAAGTCTTTAACCGGGGTCCTGTAGATTCTCTCATAGAGCTTCCCGTCTTTTCGGAGGCCGACGGAGATCGTCGTCAGGATACTTTCATCGGAGGGATCCTCGACGTTACTTACCTCGCGTCTGAATCTGGTAATGTAATCCCTCAGGGGCTTGTTTGCTTTCTGGAATACTGTGGCAAGGTGACAAGTGGCTGCACTCCCACCCTGCAATTAAAACACAAAACAAAACATAATAAAAAATTTATATTTTTTTTCTTTATTTAGGTGAGAGGTTTATACTCGTCAGTGTACGAGTGCAGTTGTAATCCAAATTTAAATTTATATTTTCTAAATGAGTCCAAGTCGTCCACTGAGACATTTATTTATGGCAAAATAAAAAGAATGTCACACACAAGCACACACGCATTTGGACAAATTGGCAATAAAGTTTTTTTTATGGTTTTTTAAACAACAGATACTAGGAAATAAATTAAGGCAGTAATTGAAATAAATACTTAAAGTGAGAATATAAAATTAGATAGTACTTGAGTTAAGACAATTTCAGTGCCAACCCGTTGATTTCCAAATTTTAACAGATAAGGTTAGTAACATTAATTTAATTTCAAATATAAGGGCTTGTTATTAAATGCAATTAGAGATGATGATAGTTCTAGTTTAAGCAATCCCCATACATGATATATAAGATTCTAATTTAAGCAACTACCATAAATCCAATTACAATTAATATACAAGACAACTAAATTAATCATCCGGCTTTGGATATGATAGCGTTTCCAGTTCTAGTAACTCTCATGCGTGACATGAAAGCTCTAAGTTAGGCTTACGCTCCAATCCAAACCTAGTGATTTCTCAATAATTAAGACACACTCATACTGAAATTTAAATTAATGTTACTCATTTAAAGCGCAGCTTTCTTTGGGAATCATTGGCGTTGGACACTATCTTTGCCTTAACCCAAGATTGGATTTAGCTACTCATTTCCATTTGAAAGTTAATTGACATGAATTTAAACGACGTAATTTAAATAACAGAATTTAAATGACAATAATTAAAATAGCAGAAACTAACCGGCCATTTAGGCGGTGGATAATTAAAATACAAGAATTAAAATTACAGAAATTTAAAGGCATAAACTAATCGGCCATTTAGACGGTGGATAATTAAAATGCAAGAATTAAAATTACAGAAATTTAAAGGCATAAACTAACCGGCCATTTAGGCGGTGAATAATAAAGTAACCATAAATGACATAAGAATTTAAAAGAAGAAAGAAAGAAGTAAGATCATAAGAGAAAACAATAGAGAAAAGAAGTAAGAACAAAAGCAATTCTCAAAGAGAGAATTCTAAGGAAATAACTAAACTTTGATTCAAGAATAATAATCACACTTACAAATACAATCAAGTGAGCTATTTATAGGCCACAATATACAATACAAACCACACAATTTCAATTATTCAACTAGACATAATTATATCTAATGGGCACTCCCACACTTAAAGTTAAATAAATTTTAGCTATAATACACACCTAATATTAAATGAATTTTAGCTAAAATACATACCTAATAAAGCACTCATAAAGTTAAATGGATTTTAGCTAAAAAACACACCTAATAAAGCACTCACATTAAAAAATAAAAATAGATTTCTATAAATTAATTTTTGATCTTCATTAGAATTAAAAATAATCCTTGAGCTTTCTCCAAATGATATCTTTCATGGATTGCTCAAGTTGGATCTTAATTCTTCATGGGCTTGATTCTTCATGGAGTTTAATTTTTTCATGGGCTTGAATTCTTCATGGACTTTAATTCTTCATGGGATTGAATTTTTCATGGATTTTAATTCTTCATGAGCTTAAATTTTTCATGGGCTTGAATTCTTCATGAGTTTGGATTCTTCATGGGCTTGAATTCTTCATGCCTACAAAAAAAAAAAAAAATTTAATGTTATTAATAAATTATATATTATATATATGTATTACACATGGCACATATATATATTAGATTATATTATATATATATATATTATATGCAAGCATATAATGATGTATATGTATTATATATAATTCTATATATTATTATTATTATTATTATTATTATTATTATTTTTAAATTTTACTTTAAAATTTCATTTTATTCATTTTTCAATTTAAACTTGCATATAACCATAAAATATATATTAATATCTAATTTAAACCATTTTTAAGATCAAAAGAAGGGTATAATTATAACAAAATTTTTACAAAATTAACCACTAATCATATCTCCCAACTTAAACATTGGTAGTCCCTTAGCAATCAGACTATACACATGCCAAGCTTTATTCACAATAACTGTATGAATGTAAAAATTTTAAATTCGAAACCGAAATGCATAAAATTGAATAAATAATTTAGCATTTTAAATCAAATTTTTGGTTAAAGGTCATACAATCTCAGAAATAACAATTAGGATAACCAACACACAGACTTACTCCCTCAAAGTTTTGACTTCAAACCTTACTATGGATTTTCCCTCCAATAAAAAGGATTCCTTAAGTGTACACACAAGGGGGTGCACCATTATAAGAGTAAATGCAGAACAAGTTCAAAACTCGGTATCATCCCAAATACAAGGAACGTATTTTCATGAAAGAACAAGGAAATTGACATAGTTTCATGATTGGAATAATGCTCTAGATGAGTAACTTCTGAATTTAAACATGATTCCCTACTCCAAACTCGAATTTTGAGATCACATGATTTATAGCATCAAAAGGGACCAGACTGGGTTGTAATGAGGCTATGAGGTTAATACGGGTTGTCAAAAAAAAGGTAGATTGTGCAAAGGGTGTGTCGGGATATATATATATATTTAGCATTTATTTTGAAACAATTATGCTGAATAGCAAGAGAATTTGCCCATTTTTTTCACTTTTTTTTTCTTTTTTCTCTTTTTTTTTTCTCTTTAAATATGAAAATAGATAAACAGACTAATTCCCAAAAACACACCAGGTTGGTCAAAATTCATATGGTTTTGGGTAAAACGAGGGTAGCGAAGGAAGTTGTACTACAAATGGCTCAAATGGGCTAGCAAGGGAGGTTAATTTAAAGAAAGAAAAAGGTTTAATAAACTCAAAATGAAAAAAATTGATCCCCCTATCATGCTTCTACAAAACGATGATACTCAGTCATCTAATTTAGAGTTTGAAACCAGTCAAACTTATCCGCTATCATACTAGACATTAAAAGCGAATTGATGTTTTGAGACTATTGAAAAGATAAGATAAACAATAAAGTATATTTAGAGTAAGTGTTATTTCACTCAGAATTAACGGTTATTAGGCTCAAACACTGACTTGGATAATAGTCTCCACTTCTTGTTGAGAGATCATACAGTGTACTAATCAGCTAATTACTGTTATCTTTGACTTTATGATCGATAACTAATTTTTAAATTTTGAATCCCTGATGAATGCAAATTACTTATTCTAATGCATATACGTTTTCAAATAAGAAATCAATGCATTCATGTTTCGTATTGCAAACTTAACCGGCTATCAGTGCATAACTTCAAAACTTTAGGAATAACATTATTTAAAACACATAATTTTTTTTTATTTTAATAAGAGTAGATAAAGATAATCAATTCACACAAGACTACAAACTAGCAATAGCAAACTCATAGTTAAATATGAACCAGATGATTCATAACTAGACCTTACACCCCCCAACTTGAATTGCAGTAATAAATTAGGGTTGTTAGGAATACCTGTAACTCCACAAGTCCATAGATTTGCTGTGAACTGCTAAAACTTAAACAACAAATGAGCATACCATATAGATATATATTTAAATTTTCACACCAAAATAAAAATTTCATGCAAGTCATAAGATAAGCAAAATCATCTCAAGAGTACAAAAAGTACTCCTTACTTAGCTATCTTATCAAAGACTTTGCTAACAACATTCCACAGTTTTGGTTTCTTTTTTTTTTTTTTTAAGAACACAACCAAGAAAAATCCTACAAGTTGTACAATAACTAGATGCGTCTCAAGAGTACAAAAAGTACTCTTTACTCAGCCATCTTAATAAAGAGCATTTCTCACAGTGATAAATCTAAATTAATCGGACCCCTTTGGCGCTTGTTACTAATTGCCTTACACCAGTCTATCCGAGGCTCATGAGGATCGTACTGTGGAACATAAGCGTGTAATTTCTCTAGCAGCTTATCAATGGTGGATGCAGAAATGAGAATCTTTCTTGCTGAAGGAGAAATGAACTGTTGGTCCACAGCCTGATCAAGAAAAGAGAGTAACCCATCGAAAAAATGGTTAACATTTAAAAGTCCAATGGGTTTGGTATGAAGATTACTCTTGGCCCAGGAGATTATACAAAAGATTTCTTCAAGTGTTCCAAAATCTCCTGGTAAAGCAATGAAGGCATCTGACTGATAAATCTTACAAGCCATGCGCTCAGACATAGAAGTCGTTTCTATAAGTTGACCGTGTGTAATCCCGAAAATATGTGGTTCAGCTAAAGGGATTGGCATTACACCTACCACAGATGAATTTTCAAGAAGTACAGCTTGTGAAACATAACCATTCAATCCACGACTTCCCCCTCCATATACCAAATTAATTTTTTTCTCTCCTAATTTTTTACCAAGTTCGCTCGCTACAAGTGCATAACAAATATCGCTCCCAAGTTGAGAGCCACAAAGTACACATATGGTATTGATTCGACGAACTAACTAGCCTTCCATGTTTGTTCCTTTTGTATGTCCTGAAAAGAAGTTTGGCGATCAAAAGTAGCTATACAACAATTCAATAAGAAATAAATACAAACAAAAATCATGCGTATGTATAAGTAGTTGTGAATGTGGCTCACATCTTCCTCTGGTTTTACGTCCAGAAACGGCTTAAACACTTTCTATGAAGCGGGGATAAACTTCCCATCCAATTTTCTTATAGATTGGCAAACAGGGTCGTTTTTAGTCAGATTCTCAAGACTATAGCGTTGGTGGTCACTTCTGAACTGGGTCCATAAAGAAAGAAGTTCTCTTTGCACTATTCCACATGGATGCGTCTCAAGAGTCAATCGAATATCATCCAAAGACTCCTTACTCAGTCCATCCTTTATGAAACTAATTTTATCTTCTCGATTTATGGACGTAAACCTCACAGATTTGCATCATGTGTTACAGGTCCATCGAGCACATTTGTAACAACCATTCACTCTTTTCGCTCTTCTTTTCTTCGCAAAACTACTCTTCCCTAAGCCTGGAAAGTGCTTAAAACTAGGTGAAGTTTCACCAGTTAATCGAACTTTTGTTTCGATCAACCAACGAATATGTTCAGGGATGTTATTACGCATCAACAGCCTAAGTCTTTCACACCTAGCAGCATAAATTTTTTTCAAATCATTCTGCGGGAGAGATGGATAGTACTTGTGAATTTTTTTAGAGATAAAGATCTTTTTTTTTAAAAAAAAAAAAAAAACTATACTAAGAAGAAAGTAAAGAACTATAAACTTTACAAAATGGATGAGAGTACCTGATCGGAGAATAACACGAAGGAGAGAAGATTGAGCTCAAGAATGGTGACTTGCCTCATACAGATATAGAATTTCTTATAGAGCAATGGTCATCACTATTCTACACTCGAGTCGAGGCATGCCATAATTGCACCATCAGGCTTGGCATATCTTTTTTTTCAACGCTTGGTGCCTCATTTTTCAACATTTGGCAGTGTGCCTTATCCTTTATAGGGCAGTGTGATTGCACTACCCAAAAAAAATGGCTATCACCAGCGTCAATTCTGTCTCTCTCAATTCAAAATTTTTTTATTTTTTATTATTATTATTATTATTTTTATTGTTTATTTTTTTTAATTTTTTTATTCTTATTCTTATTCTTATTATTTTATTTTATTTTTAATTTTTTTAATTTTTTTTTAATAAATGTTTTGTTTTAGGGGCCCAATAAAATCATACATACCACACAAGACAATATTATCGAGTCTAACAAAATTATTTACACAATGGATCAATTTCAAACACCAATAAATCAAGTACACCTTACCCCCCAACTTAAATTGCGCATTGTCCTCAATCGGCAATAAAATGATAGAAAGTAGACATATCTGGTGGTCTTCAATGCATGAATTCGTATACAAAGAATTTTATTTAGACTGCACACAGAGAAACACTATTTGAATCAAAGTTAATTAAGTAATGCAGAAAATGAACAACTTATATATATACTTTTATTATTATTATTATTTTATTTTATTATTTTATTTTATTTTTTTTTAATTTTTCAGATCTATAAACATTCATTTAACCTAAATGGAAAGGTGGTCTTTTAACGTCAGATTCCCATACGACATGAAACTTCCCTTATTTATCAGATGATGGTGGATCATCCAAATCCACAACTCCTTCATTCTCTTCAACACTACCCTGGTATGGTTTCAACCTATGACCATTGACTGTTAGAAGCTGTCCTGACTTCGGATTTTCTATCTCAAATGCCCCATATCCTGAGATGGACTTGATTACAAAGGGACCGACCTATCGAGACTTCAATTTTCTTGGGAATAGATGCAATCGAGAATCATACAAGAGTACCTGTTGCCTTACCTGAAAGCTTTTTCGAATGATGTGCCGATCATGTAAATCTTTCATGCGAACCTTGGCCAATCATGCATTTTCAAATGCCTCATTCTGAATTTCCTCAACCTCATTCAATTGGAGCTTCTTAGATAAGCTTGCTTCAGTTAGACTCTTGTTGATCTTATGAATTGCCCAATATACTTTATGCTCAATTTCCACCCGTAGATGACAAGATTTACCGTATACTAGCCTATAGGGAGACATTCCCAAAATTATTTTGTAAGCTGTCCTGTACGCCCAAAGAACGTCTACTAGTCTTAAGGACCAATCCTTACGATTAGCAGCAACAGTCTTTTCTAATATGCGTTTAATCTCCCTATTGGCTAGTTCGGCTTGACCATTGGTTTGGGGATGGTATGGTGTTGCAACCTTATGCAGTACACCATATTTCTTCATTAATCTTGCCACAACTTTATTACAAAAATAGGAACCCCGATCGCTGATGATTACTCGTGGCATCCCAAATCGACTGAATATGTTTTCTTTCAAAAATTTTACAACAGTCTTATGGTCATTTGTTCTAGCCGGGATTGCTTCGACCCATTTGGACACATAGTCGATAGCAAGTAAGATGTATTCATGACCAAATGTATTGACAAATGGGCCCATAAAATCCATACCCCAACAGTCAAAAACTTCTAACACTTGGATCGGATGTAATGGCATCATGTTTCTCCTTGACAGACTTCCTAACATTTGACATCGATCGCAACTTGAACAGAACTTGTACACATCTTTGAATAATGTCGGCCAATAAAATCCACTTTGAAAAATTTTTGCAATTGTTTTCTTGACAGAAAAATGGCCTCCACATGCAAGAGTGTGACAGAAATTAATGACACTTTGTTACTCATGATCGGGTATGCATCTAAGGATGATTTGGTCAGGACAATACTTAAAGAGGTAGGGCTCATCCCAAAAGAAGGTTCTGATTTTTCTAAAGAATTTATGCCTATCTAGCTTACTCCAATGGTTTGGGATCAGACCAGTTGCCAGGTAGTTCGCAATGTCGGCATACCAAAGGACAACAGATGATGCACGAATAACATTCACTTCAAATAGTTGCTCATCAGGGAAATTGTCATGAATTGGTTCATCAAATTGTGTGAGATCTTGACTTGGAATCCTTGACAAATGGTCAGCCACCACATTTTCTACTCCCTTCTTGTCTCTGATTTCAATGTTGAACTCTTGCAGGAGTAAGATCCATCGGAGAAGACGGAGTTTTGCATCTTGCTTTATGAACAAGTACTTCAGAGCAGCGTGATCAGTAAAAATGATCACTAGTGACCCTACGAGGTAAGATCGGAACTTGTCCAGGTCAAAGACAATTGCTAGTAACTCTTTCTCTATAGTGGTGTAATTCTTTTGTGCCTCATTAAGAGTTTTGCTAGCATAGTATATCACATGAGGTTTCTTATCCTTCCTCTACCCTAACACAGCTCCTACCACGTAATCACTAGCATCGTACATAAGTTCAAACGGGAGGGACCAATCAGGGGACTGAATGATAGGTGCTGAAATGAGTGCATCTTTCAATTTATCAAAAGCATTTTGACAGGAAGGATTCCATTCAAACGGAACATCCTAAGATAACAAATGGCACAAGGGCCTTGTTATGGTGCTAAATGAAGCAATGAATCTCCTATAAAACCCTGCATATCCTAAAAAACTTCAGATGTCTTTCACATTCCTAGGGGTGGGGAGTTTTTGAATTGTTTCAATTTTTGACCTGTCTACCTCCATCCCCCTAGATGAAACGATGTGCCCCAAGACTATACCCTATTTCACCATGAAGTGACATTTTTCCCAATTGAGTATCAGATTTGTTTCCTCACATCTTGCTAAAACCTTTTTCAGATTCTCCAAACAGGCCTCAAAGTTACTTCCATAAACAGAAAAATCATCCATGAATACTTTAACAATCTGCTCAACCATTTCACTAAAAATGCTCATCATACACCTTTGAAAGGTGGCAGGAGCATTGCATAACCCAAATGGCATGCGCCTGTATGCAAATGTCCCAAATGGACATGTGAAAGTTGTCTTCTCTTGATCTTCTAGTGCAATTTCTATCTGATTGTACCCTGAGTACCCATCTAAGAAACAATAGTAGGCTTGACCTACTATTCTCTCCGAAACTTGATCCAAGAAAGGTAAAGGGAAATGATCTTTCCTTGTCACAGAATTGAGTTTTCTATAATCAATGCACATTCGCCATCCTGTCTGGATGCGCGTGGGAATCAGTTCATTGTTCTCATTTTTTACAACAGTGACTCCAGACTTTTTGGGTACTACCTGTGTTGGACTTACCCACTTAGAATCAGAGATTGGGTAAATTATTCCAGCATCCAATAGCTTAAGCACTTCTTTTCTGACAACTTCTTTCATGTTGGGATTTAATCTCCTTTGCATTTGCCTAACTGGTTTTGCTCCTTCTTCCAAGAATATCTTATGAGTACAGATCAAAGGGCTAATACCTTACAAATCTGAAATGGTCCATCCTAATGACTTCTTGTGTGCTTTTAGAACTTCTATCAGTTGTTGCTCTTGCTGAGGTGTCAAACTTGAAGAGATCACTACTGGGAATGCTTCCCCTTCTCCTAGAAAGACATACTTTAAATCACTGGGCAATGGCTTTCTCTCAGGCGTGGACTGATGGCTATCAGGAGCCATGAGCTTACTGTCCAAGTTTCTTAATAGCTCTAAAGCAGGCATCTATGTAGACTTCTCACTTTCTTTGCCTATGACTTCCACTTCTCTTATTTCCTTAAGATCTTGATTTCCTTCTTTAGGTCTTCTCATGAACTCTTCAAAATAGTTATTGGTCAGTGTTTGGATCAAGTCTACCTCCTCCACTTCACTCTCAGTGTCCTGATGTTTGGCTATCCTGAAGATATTCATTTCTACAGTCATGTTCCCAAAAGATAACTTTAACACACCATTCCTACAGTTGATGATGGCATTTGATGTGGCAAGGAATGGTCGACCTAAGATGACTGGCACAGGAGGTTGAGGCCCCTGATGCGGCTGGGTGTCCAAAACGATGAAGTCCATTGGAAAGTAGAACTTATCGATTTGTACCAGAACATCCTCCACAATTCCTCGTGGAACTTTGACTGATCGATCAGCCAACTGAAGGGTCACTCTAGTGGGTTTAAGCTCACCTAATCCCAACTGTTGATACACACTGTATGGCAACAAATTGACACTAGCTCCTAAATCCAAGAGTGCCCGATCAACCTTTTGACTTCCTATGATGCATGTAGTGGTTGGACAGCCTGGGTCTTTGTATTTGGGAGGAGTTTTCAATTAGAGAATGACGTTAACTTGTTCGGTCAAGAATGCCTTTTCATGCACATTTGTTTTTCTTTTAACAGTGCACAGATCTTTCAAAAATTTTGTATATGAAGGTGTTTGTTTGATTGCATCCAACAGCGGGATGTTAATTCTCACTTGCTTAAACACTTCATATATATCTGCATTTTGTTGCTCTTTTTTCAAATGATTCAACCTTTGTGAAAAAGGTGGTTTGGGCCTGTATTGAATTTCTTTCTTATCTTCTTTTTGTTTTTCATTTTTCTCATTTTTTTTCATTTTTCTCATTTTTTTCATTTTTCTCCACGGTGGATTCATGATCTTTTGGTTCTTTTTCTTCATCAACATGTTGGTTTATCCTAGGATCAGTTGGTTTCTCAATTATTCTTCCACTTCTTAGGGCAGTCACTGCTTGCACTTGTTCATGAGTGTTGGTTTCACTATTTGAAGCTTCTACCTGGTTGGTTTGCCTAATTGGGTTAGGATTAGTTTGGGATGGAAACCTTCCGGGTTCTCTCACACTCAATGTTTGTGTTATCTTGGTCAACTGGCTCCTAATGTCTTATATAGCTCTATTTGTTTGGTCTTGATTTTTGACAAGCTAAGCAGCCTGATTGTTGATACCTGTTTGACTTTGAATGAACTGGTGCAAGGTATCTTCCAAAGATCTCCTATGAGGAGGTTGGTAAGTATTGGATGAAGAACCTTGATTTTGTTGGAAAGTGTGTTGTTGTGCAGGGAAGGGAGGTTGAGAATGATTTCTAGAATCATTTCTCCAAGAAAAATTAGGGTGATTTCTATTATTGGGATGGTATGAATTGTAGTTATGATTATTCCCATAATAAGCTCCACTCTGATTTTGATTTTGTCTCCCCTCAAAGTTGTGTGAATGATTGTTATTAGTGTGCCCATACAATACCTCCTTGAAAGCAGGTAGGGTAGGACATTCTTCAGTTGAATGATCTGTTGCATCACATACAACACACTTTACTTCCACTTGATTAATAGATTGCACTTTTTTGGGTTGCATGTTTTCAACTTTCTTTGTTAAAGCAGTTAGTCTTGCATTTAAATCGTTACCCTCACTCAGTTGGTATCTCCCTCTAGGTTGTGGATTTTCTCTTGAATCAAGAGGAGATATTGGACCAACTTCCCAGTTCCTTGTATTCTCAACCAATGTGTCAAAGAAGTGAAAAGCTTCTTCTGGAGTCTTCTCATAGAATTCTCCATTGCACATTGTAGAAACTAGCATTTTCAATTGGGGAGTGAGTGAATCATAAAAAAAACTGACCACTCTCCATTGCTCAAAAGCATGGTGCGGACAAGTGTGAAGAAGGTCTTTAAACCTTTCCCACGCTTGAGCAAAATTCTCATTTGGTTTACAGGCAAAGTTCATGATTTGTCTTTGGAGAGTAGCAGTTCTGTTGGCAGGGAAGTATTTTTTTAAGAAAGTTGTTTGCATTTCTCTCCAAGTTCCTATAGATCTAGGTGGGAGAGTGCTTAACCACATTTTTGCCTTATCTTTCAGTGAGAATAGAAAGAGTTTTAATCTTATGACATCCTCATTTACTGTATGGTCCATGCAAGTGCTACATATTTCCTCAAATTCTTTCATATGAGTATATGGATTTTCAGAATCCATGCCATGAAAAGTTGGCAACAATTGGATTGTGCCAAGTTTGAAGTTAAACCTATGATGGTTAATGGGAAGAATAATACATGAGGGGGTTGTCTACCTAGGAGGATGAAGATACTCCCTAAGGGGTCTGATCATACCCTAATCAATGGGATCAGGGTCACCGTGGTCACTACCATGTGCAAACATGTTGTGTGCAAGTGGCATGTTCTCGTTGTGTTGAGACATGAGTGATTGATATTCTATAGTTCTACCTGACCTAAGTATCATACACTATGCACAAATAAAAATAAAGTAAAAAGAAACAAAGTTACCAAATTTATCAGGAGATGCTTCTTCTTATATATATTTTTTTCTCTTTGTTTTTGCCTTAATCTCCTCGGCAACAGCGCCAAAATTTGGCTACACTCCCACCCTGCAATTAAAACACAAAACAAAACACAATAAAAATTTTATATTTTTTTTCTTTATTTAGGTGAGAGGTTTATACTCGTTAGTGTACGAGTGCAGCTGTAATCCAAATTTAAATTTATATTTTCTGAATGAGTTTAGGTCGTCCACTGAGAGATTTATTTATGACAAAATAAAAAGAATGTCACACACAAGCACACACGCATTTGGACAAATTGGCAACAAAGTTTTTTTATGATTTTTTAAACAACAGATACTAGGAAATAAATTAAGGTAGTAATTGAAATAAATACTTAAAGTGAAAATATAAAATTGGATAGTACTTGAGTTAAGATAATTTCAGTGCCAACCCGTTGATTTTCAAATTTTAACAGATAAGGTTAGTAACATTAATTTAATTTCAGATATGAGAGTTTGTTATTAAATGCAATTAGAGATGATGATAGTTCTAGTTTAAGCAATCCCCATACATGATATGTGAGATTCTAATTTAAGCAACTACCATAAATCCAATTACAATTAATATACAAGACAACTAAATTAATCATCTGGATTTGGGTATGATAGCGTTTCTAGTTCTAGTAACTCTCATGCGTGACATGAAAACTCTAAGTTAGGTTTACGCTTCAATCCAAATCTAGTGATTTCTCAATAATTAAGACACACTCATACTGAAATTTAAATTAATGTTACTCATTTAAAGCGTAGCTTTCTTTGGAAATCATTAGCATTGGACACTGTCATTGCCTTAACCCAAGATTAGATTTAGCTACTCATTTTCATTTGAAAGTTAATTGACATGAATTTAAACGACGTAATTTAAATAACAAAATTTAAATGACAATAATTAAAATAGCAGAAACTAACCGGCCATTTAGGCGGTGGATAATTAAAATACAAGAATTAAAATTGCAGAAATTTAAAGGCATAAACTAATCGGCCATTTAGACGGTGGATAATTAAAATACAAGAATTAAAATTGCAGAAATTTAAAGGCATAAACTAACCGGCTATTTAGGCGGTGAATAATAAAGTAACCGTAAATGACATAAGAATTTAAAAGAAGAAAGAAAGAAGTAAGATCACAAGAGAAAACAATAGAGAAAAGAAGTAAGAACAAAAGCAATTCTCAAAGAGAGAATTCTAAGGAAATAACTAAACTTTGATTCAAGAATAATAATTACACTTACAAATGCAATCAAGTGAGTTATTTATAGGCCACAAGATGCAATACAAACCACACAATTTCAATTATTCAACTAGACATAATTATATCTAATGGGCACTCCCACACTTAAAGTTAAATGGATTTTAGCTATAATACACATAATATTAAATAGATTTTAGCTAAAATACATACCTAATAAAGCACTCATAAAGTTAAATGGATTTTAGCTATAATACACACCTAATAGTTAAATGGATTTTAGCTAAAAAACACACCTAATAAAGCACTCACATTAAAAAATAAAAATAGATTTCTATAAATTGATTTTTGATCTTCATTAGAATTAAAAATAATCCTTGGGCTTTCTCCAAATGATATCTTTCATGGGTTGCTCAAGTTGGACCTTAATTCTTCATGGACTTGATTCTTCATGGAGTTTAATTTTTTCATGGGCTTAAATTCTTCATGGGTTTGAATTCTTCATGGACTTTAATTCTTCATGGGCTTGAATTCTTCATGGATTTTAATTCTTCATGAGCTTGAATTTTTCATGGGCTTGAATTCTTCATGAGTTTGAATTCTTCATGGGCTTGAATTCTTCATGCCTACAAAAAAAAATAATTTAATGTTATTAATAAATTATATATTATATATATATATATTACATGCAAGCATATAATGATGTATATGTATTATATATAATTTTATATATTATTATTATTATTATTATTATTATTATTATTATTATTAAATTTTACTTTAAAATTTCATTTCATTCATTTTTCAATTTAAACTTGCATATAACCATAAAATATATATTAATATTTAATTTAAACCATTTTTAAGATCAAAAGAAGGGTATAATTATAACAAAATTTTTACAAAATTAACCACTAATCAACAAGGTGGCGCGAGCTGCCTCCTTAGAGCCCTGTATTGGTTAAGGAATCTCTGTTGGCATTCCTTCCAGCTGTTGATGCTGCGAGGCGGAAGACTCCTGAACCAAGCTCGGGGGATGTCACCTAAGATTGCCGGGAAGGCGCGACATTTAACCAGCGAGCTGGTTGTCTGTAGATCCATTTGCACATTGTACGCATCCAGGTAATCATAGGGGTCGCTGTCCCCATTGTATTGTGGCATGCTTGGGACCTTAAATCTCTGGGGGAGGGGTTCGAGTTCAATCTCCCTGGTGAACGACGTTCTGTCCCCACAACCATTATTCTGGCTGCGGATTCCTTGTCGTTCTTCCAGCTATCGTACCCTTTGATATAGCTTATCCATGGTTGAGTTCAGGCCTGCAATCGCCTACTTCTTTCTCGAACTGGGGAGTGGTGATTCGAGAATGGATAGTTATCCCTGATATCCTCTTCTGTGGGCGGGGGTCTCTCTTCTTTCTCGAACCGTGGGCAGCTCGCGCCTGTGCTTGGGCCAGAATTTTGACCGTATCAGCAAGTTGCATTACTGTATTCTTCAATGGTTCCTGGCACTGCTGCCAGTCCCGGATCGTCTATGTTCCAGCGATTTGAACAGTAGGTTGGACAGGGAGTCGCGGTGGTATGCCGCCGGCGTCTCCGATTGGCGATGGTAAAGGGATATCTGCTGTCGAGGCAATGGGTCCTCCATTTGGTGGAAAGTCTCACGGTCGATCGTGGTGATTTTCAGGTGGGTCGATCGCCGCCTCGGAACTTCGAGTATTTCTTCCTCTAGCCATGGCTATTGATCAGAGCGGCCCCTTCCTCTAGCGCCAAAATGTCGACGTTCAATTTCAGCCGACCGTGATTCGTTTTGGGCCGCGGTGAGTAAATCCAAAATACCAAGAAGAAGAAAAGAACCCCAAATTCCAAACGTGAGTCAACACCGGAATTTTTACGTGGTTCGGCCAGAACGATGCCTACTCCACGACCGCACTCTGATTATTCTCTCAGAATGGAGGTATCTGATTATTCTCCTTGTCTCTTTCCCTATCCCTCATGATATCTATTATTCTTATTTATACTGAGGGGCTTTTACAATTTAGATAACATAAAGAAATATAATGAGTGTATAATGGGGAACAAATATCCCTTATCGTCTACACAAAACCGGGAGTGGGATCATCATTACGAGGGGCATGGGCTGCTGCAGGTAAAGTGAATAGTCCCTACCTCTGACTTCTCAGCAGCTTTACCACTTATGCAAGCTGATGGTTTTAGGCCAGCGACCTGGGTGGTACAACGAACTGAGGGTTTTATAGCGAACCCGTTAGTCAATTGTTGAGAGCTCGCCAGGGGTTTTATCAGGAGCTCGTAAGGTGCTTGCTTTACAGGATTCGGGCTTCGGTGGTGTATGGATTTCATTTGACGAGGTCGTTGGGATCTTCCGACCTCTGGGTGATTGGGTTGGCCCATTGGACTGAGCCTGGCCCATAAAGGGGTGATGCTGGAATAGCGTATAACATAATGGTAGGCTCGAATCGTAGAAACCTCCAGCTGGTGGCATCGGCGAGGCTGGTTCAGGTTGTTTTTTAGAAAAAAAATTAAGTTCAATTTCTTTACGGTTGATATCTTATCGTGCCATTTCAAGGTCTTGAGATTTAACGAAACTGTGGTCTTCATAAAAGAGATCTCTTTCTTATTAGAAGAATTTTTATATATCGTCCGTGTTCGTTTCTATATTCTAGAAGTTCTTTAGCTTATCCTTTCTCATTTTCTTTAGAAACAACTAGAAGATCATGTCAAGATTGGATTTTCCATGCGGTGCCTGCAAGTACTTGAGAAGAAGATGTATTCAAGGTGCATCTTTGCCCCTTATTTCTGCAATGAAACAAGAACTACTGATTTTGAAGCTATTTACAAGGTTTTTGGTGCTAAAAATGCCTTCAATCTCCTGACACATCTTCCGGTAAGAGACCGTAATGAGGTTGTCGCTACAATCTTATATGAAGCTCAATCTAGGATTCAAGATTTGATTTACGGTTGTGTATTTGAAATTTTTGCCTTCCAACAGCAAGTATGATGAACTCTTAATCCTTAATTTTTTTGAGTTTCTAGACTTAATTTACTAACTATGTGTGATTTTTAGGTTAACAATCTGCAAGTTTATTTAGCCTTTTTAAAAAAGTTTGTAGACTCTTATGCAAATCTTCAAAATGTTCAAAATCGATTTCACTCAGAAACCAACTCTATTCCAGAATTGGATTCGAGCATCGCCGGTGATTTTGTCGATGAACTCAGATCAATCGTGTTCGGCAGACATCAGCATTGAGTGTGGGTGAATTAGATTTTTTTTTTTATTATTTGTATAATTTATTAAGCTGTAATAATGAGAAATGAGTTGAGAGAAATGAAGACCTTTTCCAAGATGTTGTTTTCATCAATCAAATATATTTATTTAAATTTTAAATATATAAAATAATTTAATTGGTGAAAAATAAAATAAAATTAGCATTTATAGCGTCGCAAAATTTATTAATTTAATAATTAAAAATAATTTTTATGATTATTTTTTAAAAATTATCGTAAAATTTAGAAAATAATTTAATAATTAAAAATTAAATTAAATAATTTAATTTTTTAGTCTTTTTTAATATTATTTTATCTTTGCCCATCTTGCCTAAAATTCTTGGCTGTGTCCCTTAAAGGCTCAGGGCATAGAACTTGCCTTGGGATCCAATAGCATTAGTAAAGTGCATAAGTTGTCGTTTGTTAAGAATAGGGGGTCAGCGAGCTTGCAAACTTGCTTGCACCATTTCTATCCACAAAAACTCGGATCTCCTTCCTAGCTTTAATAGAGTACGACCTGTTTTTTTATGCGCTGATGCTTGGGAAATTCGAACCTGATTCATTTCCAAGTATTTCATCTACTGATACAGATATTTGAGACGGTGCAATTGTTGAAACAGGAATACAAATTGTATACTAATTGCAGTAAATACAGCAACCCACAAAACAAGGAAATCCACCGCAATACACTACAATATAACAACAGCAAGGGAACAGAGTTGCAAACCTAGATTCCGGCGGGGCAAGAGGCAACCGGAGAACACGGGTTCAATGGAAACACCATCGGAAAATTCACATGGTAAGAAGCTAAGAGAATCCGACAACCGAGACACGCTGGGAAGCGTTGTTCTGAAGATAGAAATGCCATGTTCCGATCATTGGCAGGCTCCAACAACTCTCAACACATGATACAATAGTCTACTCCAGCGAACAACAACCACGATTGGCCAGATCTAGCATAACTCTGGAAAGAACTTGGTCCTTGTGATAGAATGAACTCCGAGGGAAAATCCAACACAAAGAAACTCTTAAATGGGCGATGAGAATAGCAAGGCTCAACTAGCCTTTTATAGCTGGGTCGAGGGCACCAAACAGTTGCTGCCTTCAAGGCAACATTGATCGCCAGAGTAAATGGTCGACGCTTGAAGCAATCGAAGCAGTCAAAAAAATTAATTAAGGATAAACCAAACCATCGCTAGAAACCCCTGGAGGGCAAAAAAAAAAAAAACAATAATTTTGATTTTCTATATATAAAAATAAATATATAAATCAACACCCAACCTGACATGAATGATGGCGGCGCACGAGGGCCCAAGAATTCGCCCGTTCACAAAATCTAGGTATCCCTTAGTGCCTAAACCTGAGTAAGAGAAAGGAGTATAAATACTTACTCCTATCTATTCGCACAACTAATGTGAGACACAATCATACTCATACTTAGAGCATCTCCAACGGGGAGTGGCATCTGGGGTGCCATCCCCATAACTGTCGAAATGGCACTCTAGATTAAAAATCAACCACTCCAATAGGGGTGACATATGGGGTTGCAAAATGGCAACAACCCTCTTGCGGTGTTATTTTTACAACCTCTACAGAGAGAAAAAGAAATAGATGTAAACTCCAATTGTCATTTCCAACGGCCCAATTTCAACTTATATTATAAAATAGAAATAGATTATCTGAAGCAGGGGTTTTCAGGCGAGGCGTGTGATGGAGCAAGAGAGAGCCAAAGAGGCAACGAGGGGCGAGGCCGAGGCTGAGGCGGCAACGCTGGCGAGCAACAAAGCGAGAAGAATCGAGAGATGCAACAAGCGAGAACAAGGCAAGCGACCAATGAGAGAGCCGACGAGGGCAAAGGGTGAGGAATGACTGATCGAGGACGAGGGCGAGGTGACGACTGGCAAGTAGCGACTGGCGAGGGCGAGAGGGGGTGAGCCGTCGAGGGGAATGACGCAAGAGGAAGAGGCGCAGAGAAGGGAAAGGAAGAGGCGCAGAAGAGGGAAATGAAGTTTCTAGGGAGGCGTAGAAGGCTATATATAATCAATTATATATATAATTATTTTTATTTTAGTTAATTAATTATCAATTATATATAAAAATAAATATTTTGATTTTAGTTAATTGTTAGAATTTAAATTGATTATTTTATGTTAGAATTATATATTTTGATTTTAATTTAAAATAAGTATTTTAGTTAATTTTTAGAATTTATTTTAATTGATTATTTGAATTTAAAATTTGATAAAAAAATATTAAATTGACACTCCAATTTTGATACCTATTATTGAAGCAAGTTTATCTTTTAAAGGTATTATAACACTATTTAAAATTACAAATAAATAATTTAACACGTCAAAATAACACTCCCTTGAAGATTCACTCTTAGAGTTACACTCGCAATTACACACAAACCCACAATATACCAATTAAATCAATAATTTAGTTATGAGGAGCAAGCTGACTCGTTGGGTCATTTTCAAAGTATAGTGATGAAGTTGGCTTCAAAACAAAAGTACAGTAGTCTTTTATTTGATCCTTCACCCCTTTATTTTAATCAATTTATAATAATAGAATTTTATGAAATATTTTTAAAATTAATTAGGACATTGTGGTTATTTTTTTAACGCTCAAATCTAAATTTTGTATTAAAAAAGATATTAAAGAAGTTCTTAATCAAAAAGTAAACTACAAAAAGATTAAGCGTTCTCAGTTATAAATTTTTAAAAAATACATAAAAACAAAGCATCCACTTGTATAATAAAACAAAGTAAAATTCTAACCAAAATTATAAATAGTTTTTATAACTTTATAATAATTATTAATATAAATTAAAAAAAGCAGCCATTCATTGAACCCTCTTGAGTAATGTTCAGTACAGTCCACTACAAATTTATATATTCCCCCTTGTTCTCCCCATGCTGTCTTGCATAGAAAAGTAACCCAAATATATTTATTTAATTTGTGATTGGCCCAACTTGGACTTAAAATATTTATTTAATTTGTCTTGCATTATTGTCCCAAACTTCCCCTTGGAGTTTTTGTGCCCCCAGCTGGTCAAGTGCCTCCAGCTGTGACCAGTCACAGCTGAGCTACCATGTGGGCTTGTCTTGCATTATAGTTGTCAAAGTTTTGGGGCACTCGCTTTACATAAAATAAGCTTTACTTCACGAATTACGAGTCCTTGATTTGAAACATCAAGTCCACGAGGGCGGCTTGGTTGGTTTGGTTCAATTGCGAGACCCTTGCGCTCTTAGTCTTGGCCAATGATCCGCTGCTAACGAGCTGCTTTTGTTAGCTATTTACATGCATATATGTCATACATAAACTTCCATTTCAAGGAAGAAAATTTTGGTTGGTGAAATAGTTCATCCGAAATATGAAGAGGGTGGTCTGCAATAGCTTCCCAACATCAACATCTAATATGATCCTTCTCCTGGTCCTGGGCAGAATCGCGGTTTGCAGTCTGCTTGCAGCCCCTTATTGTGCAACTGCGCTGAGATTCAATCTCACTAGTAATATTAGCAGCAGCAGCAGCATTGGGCCTCAGCTTGCCATCAGTTCAAATATAATTAAACTCTACGGAGATGCTAACATCTCAGACCAAGGCATCATCCAAGTCACCCCAGACGAGCAGGGCATATACCGTCAAAACAGAGCCGGCAGAGCCGTCCACGCCGACTCTCTTCATCTTTGGGACAAGCCTTCTGGGAATTTGGCAGATTTCAGCACCAATTTCGTGTTTGTGATTGACTCAAACGGGAGCTCCAGATATGGAGATGGGCTGGCGTTCTTTCTTGCACCTATACATGACGTTCCCAATAATATCAATCCGGGTGGAGCCATTGGCCTTCCTATGAATCAAATCAGCAACCACTCATGGAAACCAATCACCTCATTTGTTGCTGTGGAGTTCGATACCTATCTCAATGGAATAGATCCACTAACATCATCCAGAACCCATGTGGGCATCGACATCAACACTACCCACTCGAACGTTACTCAAGAGTGGCTTAGCAACATTACCGGTGGAGCAACAAATGAGGCTTGGATTACTTACAATTCTAGTTCGAAAAATCTGAGTGTTGTTTTCACCACTTATCCTGTAAATAACACAAGGGTCGAGGGAGCCCTTCATTTCTTGGTTGATCTACGGGACTACTTGCCAGAATGGGTTGCCGTCGGTTTCTCCGCTTCAACGGGGGCAAGTTTTGAGACAAACCATGTTAAATCATGGAGTTTTAGCTCGAGTTTGGTTGTTCCTCACAAAAGCAAAAACAAGGCACCGGTAATACTGGGACTGAGTATGGGCCTACCTGCTTTGGTGCTTGTGTTCGCCTTAGCTGTCTTTGTCTTCTGGAAGAAAACTAGAGCAAATGATGAATTTGATATTGAACTGTCCATGGATAGTGATCTTCAGGCAGGTACTGGGCCAAAGAAGTTCTCTTATAATGAATTGTCCAGGGCAACGGGTAAGTTTGCAGAGGAACAGAAGCTTGGGGAGGGAGGATTCGGAGATGTTTACAAAGGTTTCTTGAGGGAATTGAACTGCCATGTTGCTGTGAAAAGGATAGCAAAGAGGTCAAAACAGGGAATAAAGCAGTATGCATCGGAAGTGAAGATCATTAGCCGGTTGAGGCATAGAAATCTGGTGCAACTCGTTGGTTGGTGCCATGAGAAAAAACAACTCCTGCTTGTTTACGAGTTCATGGAAAATGGCAGCTTGGATTCCTATCTCTTCAAACAGAAAAGTTTGTTGACGTGGGAAACAAGGTATAAAATTGCTCGAGGCCTTGCCGCAGCATTGTTCTACCTGCACGAAGAATGGGAACAATGTGTGGTTCACAGGGATGTGAAATCGAGCAATGTTATATTGGATTCCAATTTCAATGCAAAACTTGGTGATTTTGGATTAGCTAGGCTCGTTGACCACAACAAAGGGTCACAAACCACGATTTTGGCAGGAACAATGGGCTATATAGCGCCAGAATGTGTATATACAGGCAATGCCAGCAAGGAATCAGATGTCTATAGCTTCGGAATTGTCGCATTGGAGATAGCTTGCGGGAGAAAACCCATCGACCATAAGGTCCCAGAAGACCAAATGAGACTGGTTGAATGGGTTTGGAACCTCTACGGTACAGGAGAGCTCCTAGAAGCAGTGGATCCAAAGATTGGCACGGATTTTGATTGGCAAGAAATTGAAAGATTAATGATTGTGGGGCTGTGGTGCGCTCACCCTGATCACAATCTGCGGCCTTCCATAAAGCAAGCGATTCGGGTGCTTAGTTGTGAAGCTCCATTGCCCGCCCTTCCGACAACAATGCCAGTGGCAACATACTTTAGTTATGCTCCCCGAGTAGTGAATACTACTACTTCGACGTCTCTGGACTCTTTTACCTTTGGCCCCTATGTTTCTGAGAGCAGCAGCCAAGGCCAGTGTTGATTTTATGTGATTCAAAATATGTTTAATGTTTTATCATAATGATGACATGCTGTTATGATATTGAGATGAATTATTATATTTATTCTTGAATATAATTGTGACTCATATTAATTGTTGTTACATGTTGTTAATTATCATGCATATTTTTATTATGGGCTGTTGAGTTTTATTATGGGCTGAGCCCATATTCTTCTCGGTGGTGTTTGTCCATTGCTAGCCCAAGCCCATTTCCTGGTCCAATTGGCTTTGATATATAAGGGCTGCGAGATGCCCTAATCTATAGAACATTCTGATATTTTCTCGTGCTCTCTCTCTCTCTGAAATCCTAGTTGGCGATTTCTTGAAGCGAGACACATCCCATGAATCTTTCGTTTGGATCTCTGTTTTGATCGGTTGGTTGGTTGTTTCTATGGTAAGATCAGTCGATAAGACAGTTTATTGTTTTATCTCTATGTTGTTTTAAATGCCTGAGGCATGAGAGATTGATAGAACAGATTCTTATCTTTGATCCCGAGATCGGTATAGAACAAATCTACTCTTGTTCTTGTTTTAGTTTCTGCTTTTCAGTTGTATTGCAATACTGTTTCATTTTTCGTTTTATGATCTTGTAATCGATTATAAACTTGAGATCTAGTGGATTGACTAGAGGCGGAGCCTCTATCGTGAGTAGGATATATTGATCCGAACATGTATATCGATGTGTCTTGTGTGTGTGAGTTGTGGTTTAAAGCTTTCGATTTTTACTATTTATTACGCTTAATCTGTGTTTGGCCGAGATAATAGGTTGGTTAAAAACCTACAAGTGGTATCAGAGCCATGGGGATCCAAGATCCCGGTCAAGCTGTCTCAGATCCAAAAGGTAAATCATACTCTGTTTTTCCCTAATTTCCTGTACGAATATATATGTCTACTTTACTCTATTAGATATATGCTGCATGCCCTAATTTTTCTGTACATTCTTGATCCTGAACAAGTAATCTCTGGCTTATCTTACTTTGTGACATTCTCTATCGTGTGTTCTTGTTTGTATTTGAAAAACCTATTTTAGGTTTAATTAATTAATTTTTGGAAAATTAAATTTCTTCAAAATTGTTTGATCTCATATCCAAAACCTAAATAAGATTGATATCTTATTTGTCTCCCATATATGCTGTTCCTATTTCTGCTTTAATCCTGTCTGATTAGTCTTAGTAAATCTCAAATATCACCTGCAATTACCATTCTGTTTTATTGCTTATATAAATGGCTCCATCTAAGTATGAATTAGATAAGTTTGATGGTAATGGTGATTTTTCGTTATGGCAAAAGAAAATGACCGTCGTATTGGTTCAAAACCAGTGCTTTGAAGCACTGGATAAACCTTCTATAATTGAGAAAGATAAAGTAGAACCCCCTTCTACCCCTGAAATGCGTAAAATGGATAGATTAGCCTATAGTCTAATTATTTTAAATCTTTCTGATAAAGTCCTTAGGCAAGTTAATAAAGAAAACACTGCCTTAAAGGTTTGGAATAAGTTAGAATCTCTATATTTGACTAAATCTTTAACAGTAATGTTGTTGTCAAAATACAACAATTAAAATTTATGATGTGCGGTCCACTTGAGCTTGTTGTCGGGTGAGATTAGGTTGCCGTAAGAAAAGTTGCTTTCAAGGGCGTTTGCCACAAGGATTTTACC
Organism: Diospyros lotus; assembly: GCF_014633365.1. Lineage (NCBI taxonomy): Eukaryota > Viridiplantae > Streptophyta > Magnoliopsida > Ericales > Ebenaceae > Diospyros > Diospyros lotus. The sequence goes on from NC_068346.1 coordinate 37,467,887, forward strand.
ACAAGGCTTTGTCACTAGCTCTTTCGCCACTAGCTCTCACCACAAAGCTTCGCCACTAGCTCTCGTCACAAGCCTTAGCTACTAGCTCTTTCGCCACTATCTCTCGCCACTAGCTCTTTCGCCACAAGATTTTGCCACTAGCTATTGTCACAAGATTTCGCCACTAGCTCTCGCTACAAGATTTTGCCACAAGGCTTCGCCACTAGCTCTCGCCACAAGATTTCGCCACTAGCTCTCGCCACAAGATTTCGCCACTAGCTCTCGCCACAAGATTTTGCCACTAGCTCTTGCCACAAGGCTTCGCCACTAACTCTCGCCACAAGGTTTTGCCACAAGACTTCACCATTAGCTCTTTCGCCACAAGGCTTTGCCACTAGCTCTTTCGCTACAAGCTTTTAGCTTCTCTGCTAGGTTCGCCGCAAGCTTTTGTCATCACCGCAAGGATTTACCTCTGCCACGAGGTCTCGCCGCAAGCTTTTAGCTTTACCGCTAGGTTCGCCGCAAGCTTTTGCTTTTGCCGCTAGGTTCGCCACAAGGATTTGGCCCTGCTGATGCTCAAAAAATAGATTAGAAGGCTCGCGAGAATCTTCTCCCGCGAAGACCCTCCGATGCCAAAGTCAGTCTCGAATCCCAATGACTATTCACGAAAACAGTAAAGGTGCATTCAAAGTGTCTCGATTTTACTAAAGTTTGAGGTCTTTTTCAATGTCCTGTAGCTAGGTATTTATAGGGCACAATTCTTAAGGATGCTTAGTGCTGACACGTGTCATTTGTTGAATGAACCATGTTCGAGATGTGTGATTACAATCAAGTATTTGATGCAAGGTCTTGCCACAAGACTTGCCGTTAGGTTTTGCCTTTACCATAAGGTCTCGTAGCAAGGTTTTACCTCCACCACAAGATCTCACCGCAAGGTCTTGCCTTTGCCACAAGTCTTGCAGCGAGATTTTGCCTTCTCCACAAGGTCTCGCAGCAAGATTTTGCCTTTGCCATAAGGTCTCGCCGCAAGGTTTTACCTCTGCCACAAGATCTCGCCGCAAGGTTTTTCCTTCGCCATAAGGTCTCGCAGCAAGGTTTCACTCTTCCATAAGATCTCACCGCAAGATTTTTCTTTTGCCACAAGGTCTCGCCTCAAGGTTTTACCTCTGCCACAAGGTCTCGCCGCGAGGTTTTGCCTTCGCTACAAGGTCTCGCCGCAAGGTTTTACCTCTACTACAAGGTCTCACCATGAGGTTTTGCTTTTGCCACAAGATCTTACCGCAAGCTTTTACCTCTACCACAAGGTCTTACCGCAAGGTTTTACCTCCGCCATAAAGTCTCGCCACAAGGTTTTACCTCCGCCACAAGATCTCGCCGCAAGATTTTGTCTTTGCCACAAGGTCTCGTCGTAAGGTTTTACCTCCGCTATAAGGTCTCACCGTGAGGTTTTGCCTTTGCCACAAGGTCTCGCCACAAGGTTTTACCTCCGCCACAAGGTCTCGCCGCAAAGTTTTGCCTTTGCCACAAGGTTTCATCGCAATGTTTTACCTCCGCCACAAGGTCTAGCCACAAGATTTTGCCTTTGCCACAAGGGGGCTCGCGGCACACTTCCGCAAAACTACTACTGCAAGTGGGCTTGTGGCACACTGCCGTGAGCGTTTTTATTCTTTCTTTAAAAATTCTCATTTTTTCTCAACCTATTTTCTATGGCACAACAAGTAAGATTTATTTGAAAGGAAAATTATTTGGTTTTAAAATGAATACCTCTAAATCTCTAGAAGAAAACCTAGATGACTTTAATGTCATTGTAATAGGTTTAGAAAATATAGATGAGAGTATTTCTGAAGAGAACCAAGCTGTAACCCTTTTAAATGCTTTGTCTGAGTCATATAGAGATTTAAGGACTGCAATGCAGTATGGTAGAACTTCTTTATCCTTAGAAGATGTAGTGTCTGCCTTAAGATCTAGGGATCTTGAAGATGATAAGAAAGACAAGAAAATAAATAGTGCTGAAGGCTTAAATGTAAAGGGTAACTGGAAACAGAAATCTAAGAATAAAGGCAAAGGGAATTCAAGGGGTAGAAGTAAAACGAGGTCAAATTCAAAGTCTAGAGGATCTGGTAGGAAATCCTCAAAAACTAGAACATGTTGGTATTGCAAGAAAGAGAGTCATGTAAGAAAGAACTGTTACAAAAGAAAAAATGATCTAGAAAAAGAAAGCTCTAGTAATCAAGATGCAGCAAATATTTTTGATGGATATGATAGTGCAGATGGCCTAATTATGACAGAACATACCATAGGTGATGAATGGATTTTAGATTCAGGTTGTACTTTTCACATGACACCTAGGAGAGACTGGTTGTTTAACTTCCAACATATAGAAGGTGGTAAAGTCCTAATGGGGAATAATCAATCCTGCAAGGTAACTGGTTTAGGGTCAATTTGGTTTAAGATGTGGGATGGAGCATATAGGACTTTAGATAATGTGAGATTTGTGCCAAATCTTAGAAGAAATCTTATTGCCCTAGGTATGTTAGATTCAAATGGGGGGTCTTATAAGTCAGAAAATGGAGTCCTTAAGGTGTTTAAAGGATCCATGTTAGTTCTTAAGGGAATCCACAAGTAAGGACTGTATGTTCTTCAAGGAGAGTCTATCTCTGGTAGTGCTGCAGTTTCAACTTCTGAAATTGATGACACAGTTTTGTGGCATAGGAGACTAGGTCATATTGGAATGAAAGGTTTACTAGAGTTAAGTAAGCAAGGAATCTTAGTTCCTAGGAGGATTGGTAATCTAGACTTTTGTGAGACATGTGCCTTGGGCAAGTCTCACAGGTTGTAGTTTGTTGTTGCAACTCACAAGTCCCAAGATGTTCTTGAGTATGTTCATTCCGACCTTTGGGGATCTACCCAAGTCGCTAGCTCCCTTTCAGGCACCCAATATTTCCTTTCCTTTATAGATGACTATTCTAGGAAGGTTTGGGTCTATTTCCTTAAGCATAAGAGTGAAGCTTTTGCTAAATTTAAGAAGTGGAAGACCTATGTAGAGCTGCAATCAAGCAAGAAAATAAAGATCCTTAGAACAGATAATGGCATGGAATTTCGTAATAAAGAATTCTCAAATTTCTGTAAACAAGTAGGCATTGCAAGGCATAGAACTTGAAGCAAAACACCTCAGCAAAATGGAGTTGCTGAATGCATGAATAGAACCATCTTAAATAAAGTTAGATGTTTTTTGAAAGACTCTAACTTGCCCAAGAAATTTTGGGCTGAAGCAGTTTCAACTGCTTGTTACCTTATAAATAGATCTCCTTCCTCTACCATAGAATTTAGAACTCCTGAGCAGTTGTGGAGTGAGAGAATCCCATCTCTAAACCACCTTAGACCTTTTGGATGTATTGCTTATGTCCATAAGAAAGAAGGGAAGTTAGACCCTAGAGCCAAGAAGGCTGTATTCTTAGGATACCCTCAAGGGGTAAAAGGATATAAATTATGGGTGATTGAGGAAAAGAAAACTGTTATCAGCCGGGATGTAGTATTCAAAGAAACAGAATACTATACCCCAAATAAGGTGAAAAATCCTAAGGTAGACCAAACTAATAAATTCCAGTCTGAGGTGGAAATGGGGTAGCATTAATGATAAGGTAGAAGAGTCTAGCCGAGAGAGCCCTCAAGAGTCTAGCTCTCAAGATCTTTTCTAAAACTGAAATAGAGAGTGAGGATAATGAAAATTCAGCTGAAATCATTCCAAAATTGGATGATTATGTCCTATCTAGGGATAGGGTAAGGAGGGAGATTAAACCTCCTTCTAGGTATGCTTATGTTGATGTGATGCCTATGCCCTTAACATTGGAGATTCAATAAAGCATAAAGAACCTCTTAGTTATCAAGAGGCCAGCTCCAGTAAATATAGAACAAATTGGTTAAAGGCAATGAAGGAAGAGATGGAATCTCTTCAAAAGAATAAAACCTGGATTCTTGTAAATAAACCTAAAGACTAGAAAGTTATAGGTTGTAAATGGATATTTAAAAGAAAGCCAGGTATCCCAGGTGTAGAACTAGCCAGATTTAAGGCTAGGGTAGTTGCTAAGGGTTTTTCCCAAAGAGAAGGCATAGACTACCATGAGGTGTTCTCCCCTGTAGTAAAGCATACCTCTATAAGGTTAGTTTTAGCTTTAGTAGCCTTAAATGATCTAGACCTTGAGCAATTAAATGTTAAGATTGCTTTTCTCCATGGAAACCTAGAAGAGAAAATATATATGGATCAACCTATAGTTTTCATAGAAAAAGGTAAGGAGAATAAGGTTTGCTTGTTGCAAAGATCTCTTTATGGTCTAAAGCAATCTCCTAGACAATGGTATAGGAGATTTGATGAGTTTATGCTCAAAGAAAATTACGCTAGGTGTAACTTTGACCATTGTGTTTATTTTAAACAGCTTAAAGAAAAGTTGTTCATATATCTCCTTATCTATGTAGATGATATGCTTATAGCATGTAAAGAAAATGGAGAAATAGATAAATTAACTCAAGCCCTAAAATCAAAATTTGAAATGAAAACCCTAGGTGTAGCCAGGCATATTTTAGGGATAGATATCACTAGAGATAGGAAAATAGGTACTTTGACCTTGTCTCAATCTGGTTATTTAAGGAAAGTGATAAGTCTCTTTGATATGGAAAGTTGCAAACCTGTTTCAACCCCTATTTCTCCCCATTTTAAGCTTCAAGCTGTAAAAGGAAATTTACCTAAGGAAGAAGCCGAGTATATGAAGAAGGTTCCTTACTCTAATGCAGTGGGAAGCCTCATGTATGCCATGATAAGAACTAAGCCTAATATAGCCTATGAGGTTAGCCTAGTAAGTAGATTCATATGCAATCCTTCTAAGGAACATTGGTCAGCTGTTAAGTGGGTTCTTAGCTATTTAAAGGGGACAATTAATACGAGTTTAGTGTTTAAATCAAATGTTGAAAATTCTAGCAGCATTAAGGGTTATTGTGGTTTTGATTTTGCAGCTGATTTGGATAAAAAAAAATCCTTATCAAGATATGTTTTCACTTTGGGTGGAAATGTGACAAGTTGGAAAGCAAATCTCCAACACATAGTGGCTTTATCAACCATTGAGGCTGAATATGTTGCATTAATAGAAGCTATGAAAGAAGCTATCTGGTTGTAGTGAATAGTTAGAGAATTAGGTTTAGGTGACCAAATTTTTAAGATATATTGTGATTCCCAAAGTGCAATTCATCTCTCAAAGAACAGTGCATTTTATGAGAGAACCAAGCACATAGATGTGCGTCTTCATTTTGTTAGAGATATTATAGCTAAAGATCAGGTTAAGATAGAAAAGATTTCTACTCTAATAAATCCTGTAGATATCCTAACTAAATCAATTCCTGTAGTTAAGTTTGAGCAGGCTCTAGATTTGCTCAATATTCTTCCTACGTAGCTATGGAAGATTTGTAGGGGTCTCTAGTCATTATCCACTATTAAATCCATTCTTGAATCAAGGTGGAATTTGTTGATTTTATGTAATTCAAAATATGTTTAATGTTTTGTCAGAATGATGACATGCTGTTATGATATTGAGATGAATTATTATATTTGTTCTTGAATATAATTGTGACTCATATTAATTGTTGTTACATGCTGTTAATTATCATGCATGTTTTTATTATGGGCTGTTGAGTTTTATTATGGGCTGAGCCCATATTCTTCTTGGTGGTGTTTGTCCATTGCTAGCCCAAGCCCATTTCCTGGTCCAATTGGCATTGATATATAAAGGCTGCGAGATGCCCTAATCTACAGAACATTGTGATATTTTCTCGTGCTCTCTCTCTCTGAAACCCTAGTTGGCGATTTCTTAAAGCGAGACATATCCCGTGAATCCTTTGTTCTGATCTCTGTTTCAATCGGTTGGTTGGTTGTTTCCATGGTAAGATCAGTGGGTAAGACAGTTTATTGATTTATCTCTAGGTTGTTTTAAACCCCTGAGGCGTAAGAGGTTGATAGACTGATAGAACAGATTCTTATCTTTGATCGCGAGATCGGTATAGAACAGATATACTCTTGTTCTTGTTTTAGTTTCTGTTTTTCAGTTGTATTGCAATACTGTTTCCTTTTTCGTTTTATGATCTTGTAATCGATTATAAACTTGACATCTAGTGAATTGACTAGAGGCGAAGCCTCTGTTGTGAGTAGGATCTATTGATCCGAACACATATATCACTATGTCTTGTGTGTGTGAGTTGTGGTTTAAAGCTTTCGATTTTTACTGTTTATTATGCTTGATCTATATTTGGCCAAAATAATAGGTTGGTTAAAAACCTATAGCCAATCTTCAAGCTATAATGATGACTCATCAAAGGTCACCTCATTTTTTTCAGCTGCCAGGATAATTCCAAGAATAAATTAATCGGTTAGATCCTGCTTATTTTAAAATAACCCTTTAGTTAATTTCTAAATCCTGTAATAGGACTTAATTAGTCTTGAATTTAAAACGATTATGTCGTGACAATGTATAAAAACGAGAAGCAAACAAATAGATAATAGACAAATAAATAAAAGATTTATGTGATTCAATCATAATGTATGATCTACGTTCACGGGCAGAGACAAATAATTTTACTATGAAGAAAACGAAGCAATACAATCTCTTGATTTTTCTCAAACTCAGAAATCTTGATTACACCCTTAATCCATTTTCATGACACTTTTAATTACATGAATGAGAATATATATATATATATCGGAGATTAGGACTGCCACCACAGCTCCCAAGAAAAATTTACATTTGGGTTTTATCTCAAATTATCCAAATCGAGTCAAATAACAAATTTCGTTACGAAAATCAAGACATATTTCAACAAATTAAAAATCAAGACATATTTCAACAAATTAAAACTTGATTCTGTCCGAAGAAGGGTTCCACCCTTGGCTCAATCTCCAAAACCAAAATTATATTTGCATTACACACTATTATTGGGCCTTTAAGCCACTTTCAGCCTTTCTCTGCTGAGTAACCTTTTTCAAGTTCATGTACAAAAATCAGAGGTTTCATTCTACAAGAGTTTGAATTATTTTGCTTCAATTTGTGAAGTGGGTTCCAATTTTGCAATTGGTTGAAGTTTGTCTCTCTGGCCTCTGCCTGGATCATGCACGCAACCCAAGCTACAACTGGGGCTTCAATTAGGAGAATGGATGTTTTGAATCCTTATTGTTTCAATATTATTCCTATTAGAGTTCAACCTACTACAGCAGTAATTGGGTTGTTTATTTCAGATGATTGGGGATAGCATTGAATCTAAAAGGGCAATCGAGTTAGTTGGGGTTCTGGGGTGCATGGAAACACTGAAACAGTATCATTTTAGTGTTTTTGAAACATTTTTCATTTTCATTTTCGTGCAATCTAAACGACTAGTATCCCTACATCATCATTGATGTTTTACATTTGATATAATTTTGATGATGAAAAACAATTGTATTTTGATGATGAAATAAAGTTATGAGATTTCAATGTTAAAGAATTTTATGATTCAAAATATTCTTTTTCATGTTATCATTTATCGTTTCAGTTTTTATAAAAAGGATAGTCGACTATGTTTTTCATTTTGTTGACTATGCCTGAGAATAGTCGACTATGCTGTTAAGGATAGTCGACTATATTTAAGGATAGTCGACTATCATGTAAGGATAGTCGACTATGGCTTTTCATCTGTCGACTATTTTTGTTCATAAAATTCAAAAATCTCTTCATATTTTTGCAATAGTCGACTATACATATGTATCTGTCGACTATGAAATTTTTGTGTTATAAGATAGTCGACTATGCGTTTTTGTCTGTCGACTATGTTCTGTTTTATTTGTAAAAATAGTCAACTATGCATTTTCTTCTGTCGACTATATCTTTTACAGAAAGCTTCCAACGGCTAGTTTTTCAACTCCAACGGTCACAAACGGCTACATTTCTTCTCAATCTTTTGGGAAGCCTATAAATACAAGTCATGGATGATCAAGAGAAGACTAATGGATGGGAACGAGTTGATCTAAAGAGTTCAAATTATTTTTACTCGAGCTTATAATATTTGCGCCTTCACTGTTGTATTTTCTCTCTTCAAGGCTTTGATCCTCACTTGTATTTATTTACTTCAAGCCTTGTATAATTTTTTGAGAGACATTGTAACTAAGAGATTTATCTCTTAGATCCTCTCTTTGTTATACTTGTTGTATTTCCTAGCTTGTGTAGCTAGAGGGCCTACTTGGTTTAAGTAGGAGGGTGTATTTCCTAGCTTGTGTAGCTAGAGGGCCTACTTGTGTAAGTAGGAGGTTTTAGTGAATTGGTTTAAAATCCTTAGTGGGAGCTAAGGTAGTGGATTAGGCTTGGTTTAAGCCGAACCACTATAAATTCTTTGTGTCATTTATCCTTCTTGCTTTTACATTCATTGAGCGTTACATTTGTCATTTTATATGTTCTATGTTTTAAATCACTAAAACCTCAATTGGGTCAAAAAGTTTTCAAGTTCTATCAAGATTTTTTAAAATATCCAATTCACCCCCTCTCTTGGTGTGTGCCATAGAACCTACTGTTCTAACAATTGGTATCAGAGCCTTGTTCCCACTGTTTTTCATTGGTTTAACAACCTAGGGAAAAAGGTCTTGTCAAATGGCACATATTTTCGGCTCATCAATAGTTGAGGGTCAAAGTACCTCTCGTCCACCTTTCTTTAATGGTACTAACTTTAATTTTTGGAAAACAAAAATGCTCATCTATCTTATGCAGGATACAAGCCTTGTGCAAGTGATTAAGAAAGGGGTTACGTTGGCCAATATGGAAAATATGGAGACTTGGACAATAAAGGAAAGAAGAGATATGGAGATAAATGCAAGAGCCATGAACACTTTGTTTTGTGCTCTCTGTGTCGAAGAGTTTAACCGAGTCTCAACATGCAAAACGGCCAAGGAGATTTGGGACAAATTAGAGGTCACTCATGAAGGCACCAATCAAGTCAAGGAATCAAAGGTAAATCTACTAATTCATGAGTATGAACTTTTTTCTATGAAATCTTGGGAACCTATTAATGAGATGTTTACTAGGTTTAATAACATTGTCACAAATTTAGAGGCCTTAGGTAAAACATTTACAAATGGAGAAAGAGTTAGAAAAATTCTAAGAAGTTTACCTAGATCGTGGGAATCCAAAGTCACTGCCATAACAGAAGCTAAAGACTTAGATAACTTATCTTTTGATGATTTGGTTGGATCTCTCATGACTCGAGATCATGTTGAAGAGAGATAATGATGAGATAAATAGAGATAAGAATCTTTTGTTCAAAGTTTCACACTCATCTAGTGATGATGATGATGATGATGATGATGATGATGAAGATGAAGATGATGATGATGGTGATTTGATGATAATTACTAGGAAATTCAAAAAGTTTCTTAGTAGAAAAATGTTGAAAGAATTGGAAAGAAGAAACCTAAGGAAGAAGAAAGATAAGTTTGAGGGGGAGAAATATAAAAATGCAGTTAAATGTTATGGATGTCAAAAGTATGGGCATATCATATCCGAATGTCCATCATTTAAGAGGTATGGAAAGAAGTTCAAGAAGAAAATGTATGATTCATCCTCTAGTGACGAATCTCAAGTGGAGGAAGTGGTCAACCTATGTCTTATGACCAACATAGAAGAGAATCCTTCCCATTCTAGTGATTTAATTTTAAGTTTTACTCTTGATGAATTGCATGATGCATTCAATGATTTGATGAATGAATTTGAAAATATCAGTATAAAAAACAATGTCTTAAAGAAGAAATTAAAATCTTTAGATAAAGAAGTGAGCTTATTGAAAGAAGAAAAAGATTCGTGGAATAATGAGAAGAAAATGTTGAAAGCTCAAAATGATGAACATCAAGAGAAAAATAAATGTTTAAAATTATCTCTTGAAAAAGCTGACAAAGAGAAAGAAGATTTGAAAAATGCTCTTGAGATTCAAAGAAAAGATTTTCATAAAAGAAGAAAAGGGCTAAGTGGCTTTGTGAAAAGAAAACAAAATTTTGCCTCACATTCTAAAATCACTTGTCATTATTGTGGTCAATGTGGGCATTATGTAAACAAATGCTTTATAAGAAACCATCCTACAAGATATAAACAAATATGGGTTCCAAAAGGAATTTTCAATGCTAACTATGGTGACCCCAAAGTGGTTTGGGCACCAAAAGCTTGTGGATGATTTATCTTTGCAGGTTGCTTGTCATTCAAATGAAATTCAAGAAAAAAAATCTATGAATGAATCAAGCATGAAGAAAAGAGTAAGTGAACAAGAAGATCATTCCTCATTCTACCAACCAAGAGTAAGAGAGTTTGCTAAATTTAATCTTGGTGGTATATTTTCTATCCCTAAATTCTCTGTGTTTATAAGTTTTGATGATCTTGAGTTATAAGTGTGGCTTTATGATTTTGTTGAAAACTTATATTGGTTTCTAAAATTAAGGGGGAGAATAAATCTTTTTGATATGTGTTATTAAGGGGGAGTTTGTAAAAATTTATCTTTTCTTATGTACTCTTACCCCATTGATGTTTTGCCCAATCCCCTCTTAATCTTGTGTTAAAATTCTTTCAAATATATCCTTTTTGATTTATGACAAAAAGGGGGAGACTTTTGGGTATTTCATAAAATGTTTTGTCATCATCAAAAAGGGGGAGATTGATGCTTTACATTTGATATAATTTTGATGATGAAAAACAATTGTATTTTGATGATGAAATAAAGTTATGAGATTTCAATGTTAAAGAATTTTATGATTCAAAATATTCTTTTTCATGTTATCATTTATCGTTTCAGTTTTTATAAAAATGATAGTCGACTATGTGTTTCATTTTGTTGACTATGCCTGAGAATAGTCGACTATGCTGTTAAGGATAGTCGACTATATTTAAGGATAGTCGACTATGCTGTTTTCATCTGTCGACTAATTTTCAGTCTGTCGACTATCATGTAAGGATAGTCGACTATGGCTTTTCATCTCTCGACTATTTTTGTTCATAAAATTCAAAAATCTCTTCATATTTTTGCAATAGTCGACTATGCATATGTATCTGTCGACTATGAAATTTTTGTGTTATAAGATAGTCGACTATGCGTTTTTGTCTGTAGACTATGTTCTGTTTTATTTGTAAAAATAGTCAACTATGCATTTTCTTCTGTCGACTATATCTTTTACAGAAAGCTTCCAACGGCTAGTTTTTCAACTCCAACGGTCACAAACGGCTACATTTCTCCTCAATCTTTTGGGAAGCCTATAAATACAAGTCATGGATGATCAAGAGAAGACTAATGGATGGGAACGAGTTGATCTAAAGAGTTCAAATTATTTTTACTCGAGCTTATAATATTTGCGCCTTCACTGTTGTATTTTCTCTCTTCAAGGCTTTGATCCTCACTTGTATTTATTTACTTCAAGCCTTGTATAATTTTTTGAGAGACATTGTAACTAAGAGATTTATCTCTTAGATCCTCTCTTTGTTATACTTGTTGTATTTCCTAGCTTGTGTAGCTAGAGGGCCTACTTGGTTTAAGTAGGAGGGTGTATTTCCTAGCTTGTGTAGCTAGAGGGCCTACTTGTGTAAGTAGGAGGTTTTAGTGAATTGGTTTAAAATCCTTAGTGGGAGCTAAGGTAGTGGATTAGGCTTGGTTTAAGCCGAACCACTATAAATTCTTTGTGTCATTTATCCTTCTTGCTTTTACATTCATTGAGCGTTACATTTGTCATTTTATATGTTCTATGTTTTAAATCACTAAAACCTCAATTGGGTCAAAAAGTTTTCAAGTTCTATTAAGATTTTTTAAAATATCCAATTCACCCCCTCTCTTGGTGTGTGCCATAGAACCTACTGTTCTAACAATCATCAGTGAGCCTCTGTCATTATCAATCTTTCACCGTCTCTGTAAACAATTGGGCTCATTTATCATTATCAGCCTCTCTTTCAGTTAGGCGCCTGTGTGAATTTTCCTATCGATATATAGTAGTGGATTAAGAGCTTGGAAAATAAATATATACAACCTTAATTCCTGATTCTAGATAGATTAATCTCTTACAACTTTGTTTACAATGTCACGCTTGATGTTGAAAAAATAGAGAAGCAATAATTGAAACAAGGACACAAAGTGATTAAAAAAACCAGCATACTTCTTTCATTGATTGTAGTCTTTATATACAAGGAAAATAACCAACTTTCCTAAAGACTTGCCACTAAACATAGTGGGTAAAACTGATGAGAAAATGCTGCCATTATCTGAGCCATACGCAGCCACTAACTTCAGAAAAATAGCAACTAACTTTGACAAAGTCAAAAGAGAAAATGAAGGGAATAGAAACTGAAAAAACTGATAAAAAATAATAAACCAATATGATGAAATTAAAATGCCAACTGTCTAACACTCCTCCTTGGCATTTTGATGACAAACTCCAATTTTTTGTCTTAAAGCTTCAAACCTTTCTTTAGGCAGTGGCTTGGTAAAAATGTCCACAAGCTGTTCTTCAGATGAACAGTGAACAAGCACCACTTCATTTGATTGTTGGGCCTCTCTGATAAAGTGAAACTTAATCTTGATATGCTTGGTTCGTCCATGAAAGACTGGATTCTTAGAAATTGAGACTGCAGAAATGTTATCACACATAATCATGGTTGCTTCAGCTTGCTCATGTTCCAAATCCTTCAACATCTTCCTCAACCAGATAGCCTAGTTGACAGCTGAGGGAGCAACAATGTACTCAACTTCTGCAGTGGACTGAGCCGTTGTCTCCTGCTTCTTTGAGCTCCAAGTGAAAAAACTAGAACTTAGAGAAAATAAGTACCCTGATGTGCTTCTTGAATCATCAACAAAGCCTCCCCAATCACTATCAGTGTAGCCAATTAATTCCAAAGCTTCTCCTGGTGTTTTTGGAAAGAAAATACCAAGAGCAATAGTACCTTTGATGTACCTAAGTACACGTTTTGCAGCTACGAAGTGAGTCTCCTTTGGTGAATGCATGAATCTTGAAAGAACACTCACAGCAAATAGTATATCAGGTCTGCTTGCTGTGAGATATTGAAGGCTGCCAATTAAGCTTCTATACAAGCTTTCATCCACCTTCTCAGAATCATCATCCTTACTCAGCTTGATACTGGTTGTCATAGGTGTCCCCACTAGTTTACAATCCTCCATCTTAAACCTCTTTAAGATATCAGAAGCATATTTCTGTTGACATGTAAAAATGCCATGACTGGATTGCAACACTTCCATTCCAAGAAAATAATTCATAATTCCAAGGTCAGTCATCTCAAACACTTTATGCATTTCTTTCTTGAACTCTTGGATCAATTCAAGTTGACTTCCTGTGATAAGCATATCATCAACATAAATAGAGACAATTAAGAGATGATTACCACAGGATTTCACATACAAGGTTGCTTCATTTTGACTTTTGTTGAATCCAAGCTGCATAAGGTGGCTGTCCATCCTGTTGTACCAAGCCCTTGCTTTAAACCATATAAGGCTTTCTTAAGAAGATACACATGATCCTCTTTCCCTTGAACAACATATCCATCTGGTTGCTCTACAAAAATCTCTTCAGCAAGAAAGCCATTTAAGAAAGCCGACTTGACATCGAGTTGATGAATCTGCCAAGAGTTGGAAGCAGCAAGAGCAATAAGAAGTCTGATTGTATCATACCTTGCTACTGGAGCAAATGTCTCTTGGTAATCTATTCCATATTGTTGAGCATAGCCCTTCACAACCAATCTGGCCTTGTGTTTACAAATTGACCCATCTGGATTGAGTTTTGTTTTAAAAACCCATTTAACTCCAATCACCTTGCGATCCTTAGGCCTTTTAACTAGCTGCCAAGTTTCATTCTTGTTGATCATTTCCATTTCTACTTCCATTGCTCTCCTCCATGCTAGAGAATCTTGAGCTTCAGCATGGCTGGTTGGTTCAATGATTGTTGTATTGCACTTTTGGTAAATATCCTCCAAGGTCCTTGTACCCTTTACTGGAAGATCATCCACCAAATCATTAGCTTTAAGTTGACTCTGGACATCAAATGGAGAATCAGAACGCACATTTTCCTAATTTTCCCAATCCCATGTTGTCACTTCATCAAACTTCACATTTCTGCTCAAGATGACTTTTTCTGTTTGCAGACAAAGAATCCTGTATCCTTTGGTTGCTATTCCATAGCCCACAAGAATGCCCTTCTGAGCTTTGTTGTCAAGTTTACTTCTTTTTGACTCAAATATTTGAAAATAACAGATGCTACCAAACACTCGAAGATGATCTACAGCAGGTTTGACACCATTCCAGACTTCATACGGTGTCTTGTTCTCTAATGCCTTAGTAGACAATCTATTCAGCAAATACACAGAGGTATTTACTACCTCTGCCCATAGTTTGTTTGGTATCTTCTTCTCAAGTAAGAGACATCTAGCCATCTCCATTACTGTTCTGTTCTTCCTCTCACACACACCATTTTGTTGTGGTGTGTATGGTGTGGTAAACTGATGAACTATGCTTGTACTATTACAATACTCAACAAACTGATTTGAAGTATACTCAGTACCATTGTCAGATCTCAGACATTTAATCAGCAAACTACTTTGATTTTCTACTAGAGCCTTAAATCTTTGAAAAACAGTAAACACTTCACTTTTGAGTTTAATAAAATAAGCCCAACACATCCTAGTATAGTCATCAATGAAAAGAATAAAGTATCTGTTACCACAAAGTGAGGCTGTTTTCATAGGACCACACACATCAGTATGAATGAGTTGAAGCTTTTGACTGGCTCTCCATGCTTGTCCTTTAGGAAATGGTAGCCTTGACTGCTTGCCAAGTTGACAAGTTTCACATATTTGAATTTCACCAACAACTGCAGGCATGTTTTCAACCATTTCCTTTTGCTTCATATATGAGAGACTCTTCTGATTAAAGTGGCCGAATCTTTTGTGCCAAAGATTTGAAACCACCTGAGTGGTGTTGGAGTAAGCATGTTCAAAAACCTTTTCCCAACCAACAGCAAAACTTCTGTTCTTCATCTTCACACAAAATAATTGTTCTCCAAAAGGATCAAAGATAGTACATTTATGATCCTTGAAGTGAAGAGAGTAATTTTTCTCAAGCATTTGACCAACACTCAATAGATTTTGACTGATTTCAGGTATAAGCAGAACATCAGGTATAGTTTGATACCTGAACTTGTTTGAACATTGACTGGACCTCTGCCTTTGACTTCCAGAAACTCTCCATTACCTATTTTCACTCTGGACTTGTAAGTCTCATCAAGATTTCTGAACATCTCAGGATCATTGCACAAATGATATGCGCACCCACTGTCAATGAGCCAAGCATCAGATGAATCATTTGTTGAGAAGCAAGAAACTATGAATAGTTGCTCCTCTTGTGCATTAGCTGCATCTGCTAAACGAGTTTGTTGAGGTTTTGAGTCTTTAGTTTTGAATTTACAGACCTTTGTAATATGCCCTAACTGCTTGCAAATCCCACAAGTTACATCAGGCCTCCACCAACAGTATTTCTCAGCATGCGTGGTCTTCTTACAGTGTATGCAAGGAGGAAAATTTTTCTGTTTTGAACCTTCATTGCTGCTGCCACCTTCATTTTTGCCTTTGTTTTTCTAGTTGAATTGCTTCTTGCCCTTACTAACTTGTTTTTGCACATGGAAAGCACCTTCAGCAAATTTTTCCTGCCTAATAGTCCTTCTTTGCTCTTGTGCTTGAAGAGCACTCATAAGTTCACCTAATGAGATCTTGCTTAAGTCCTTGGATTCTTCAAGGGAGGAGATCTTTGATTCAAACCTCTCAGGAAGAGTTACAAGCACTTTCTCCACAATCCTTTTTTCTGCAAATTCCTCACCAAGTCATCTGATGTTATTAACAATGAAGGAGATTCGATCAGCATACTTACCAATTGTTTCATCCTCTTGCATATTCAATTACTCAAATTCTCTTTTCAGATTCAACACCTGCATTTGCTTTGTTCTATCACTACCTTGGTATTCTTCTTTCAACCAATCCCAAGCCACTTTAGCAGAATCACATGCCATAATCCTATAGAAAACACAATCTGCCACTGAGTTCTGAATGAGTGACTTGGCCTTAGATTTCTTTGCCTTTTCTTCACTGTTGAATTTGATTTGAGCCATGGTTGGATTTGCTGGTAGAGGAGCAATTGGTTTATCTTCAGTCACAGTTTCCCAGAGGTCATACGCTTCAAGATAAGCTTGCATCTTCACTGACCAAATGTGGTAGTTTCCACCAGTGAGAATGATAGGAGGGTTTAAAGTTAGGCTGCTGGATGCCATCTGTATTTTGGGTTGAAATTGGTGTTTTGGTCCTATAAGATCAATTGTAGCTCTGATACCAGTGATGAAAAAATAGAGAAGCAATAATTGAAACAAGGACACAAAGTGATTAAAAAAACCAGCATACTTCTTTCATTGATTGTAGTCTTTATATACAAGAAAAATAACCAACTTTCCTAAAGACTTGCCACTAAACATAGTGGGTAAAACTGATGAGAAAATGCTGCCATTATCTGAGCCATACGCAGCCACTAACTTCAGAAAAATAGCAACAAACTTTGACAAAGTCAAAAGAGAAAATGAAGGGTATAGAAACTGAAAAAACTGATAAAAAATAATAAACAAATATGATGAAATTAAAATGCCAACTGTCTAACACTTGACCATAACTTCCCCACTTTTCAACACAAATTTAGGCCCATTTTTCATTATCAATCAAGACCGGTTCTTTTGATCATTATCCACGTTATTAGCTTGTGAGTTGAGTTGAGAACTTGCTCCTTTCACTCACTCAATTAATCTGTCACTGTTTCTTTGTGAACAATGCAACTTCTTGAGTGGAAACA
Organism: Diospyros lotus; assembly: GCF_014633365.1. Taxonomy (NCBI): domain Eukaryota; kingdom Viridiplantae; phylum Streptophyta; class Magnoliopsida; order Ericales; family Ebenaceae; genus Diospyros; species Diospyros lotus. The sequence continues at coordinate 37,484,783 of NC_068346.1, forward strand.
GTCCACCCACAAGACTCGTTTCTTTATGTGTTTGTGTCTCTGTATATCAAGATTCTCAAACAATGTCTAGTTAGCTGTTTACATCAGATAAGAATTCAAGTGCAATATCCTTTGCATGCAAATATGGGCGTCAGCAACTCCCAGATCACCACCTATTCAGGTATTCTGCTTTCTTTTCTCTTGGCCTTGAGTAGAATCACCACTTGCTGTCTACTTGTAGTTGTAACCCATTACGCAAATGCACTGACCTTCAATCTCACCAATATGATATCAAGCTTCATCATCTCAATGTCAATATAACACCTTATGGAGATGCTTAACAAGGCCTAGATAAGAATTGGAAGGTAGTGGCTGGAGTTGTGGGTGATAAGTAGAGCAGTGATTCGCAAAACTTGAAGAGAAGAGAGCTCCCGTTTGTGTTGGTTTTGCCCTTTCTTAATACAAGCGAAGCCTTGGTACACCGTCAGTTGTTGCTGCTGGTGCTGGTGCTGGTGCTGGTGCTGTTGCTTGTGCTGGTGCTGGTGCTGGTGCTGGTGCGTAACTATAGTTGATTTGACTTGTATTAGCTTATTTGGGACATCAGTTTCCTATGCAACTGGTTGAAGCTTCTCTCTCTAGGTCAGGCTCGAAAGCAGCAAATCGGCTCCAACGAGGAGGATGGGGTTGGTTTGAGAAAGAGGGTGGGTTCGGGTTCAGCCTTTTTCTTGATTTCGGATTTGACAAGAGGGTAAGATTCTATTTCGTGTTCTCTTTTGACTTCTTGCTTCAAATTGGTGGCTTTTTGGGAAATTCAGCAGCCACGCTTGACATCAATTGGCACACGGGATACAAATAATGCATGCCCTCATCTGACTCCATAAAATATAGTTATTTCATACCATCATGAATATTGACTATTGACAAACTAACCACCATATTTCTTTCTTTAAATCATTTAAATTTACACTATAATCTTTTTTGTTGAAACATCATCTTCAAGGCGCTCGGCAAAGATTGAAACTTCTTCGGTTGAAACAGTCCACGGAGACTGGGTTTTCGTTCTTCAAAGGCCAAGACTCCAGAGCGATGCCTTCTCTGGATAAGCTATAGGTAATTATATCTGATGGCATGGATTCAGCTGCAAACTTTAAGAATTTTTGAGAATATGGGGATCTGCAACAACTCCCCTGCAGGATCACCCAAGTATATTGTCATTTATTTTCTCGCCATTTGCTGTGTGCAGCTTGCAGATGAAGCACCTTGTGCAAATGCCCTGAGCTTCAATTTCACCAGCATTAGGTCTCAATATCAAAACGTCAATATAACAACCTACGGAAATGCTTATATCTCAGATCAAGGCATCCAAGTCACAACAGACGACCGCGGCGTAGACCGTTCCCAGAGAGCCGGCCGAGCCACCTATTTCGAGCCTCTTCATCTGTGGGATAAAACTTCTGGGAATTTGACAGATTTCAGCACCTATTTTGCGTTTGTGATCGACTCAAGTGGCAGCTCAGACTATGCAGATGGGCTGGCCTTTTTTCTTGCCCCCACTGTTGATAGTCCCAATAATATCACTACGGGTGGAGCCATGGGCCTTCCAATCCACCCCGTTACAATACAACCACTCTGCCCATTTCTTGCTGTGGAGTTTGATACATATTACAATTTATGGGATCCTGTAACAGGATCGAAAACCCATGTAGGTATTGACATCAACTCTCTCACATCAAATGTTACTCAAGAGTGGTTTAGCAACATTACCGGTGGAGCAACAAATGAGGCTTGGATTACTTACAATTCTAGTTCGAAAAATTTGAGTGTTGTTTTCAGTACTTCTCCTGTAAATAACACAAGGATCGAGGGAGCCCTTCATTTCTTGGTTGATCTACGGGACTACTTGCCAGAATGGGTCGCAATCGGTTTTTCAGCTTCAACAGGATCAAGTTTTGAGAAAAACAATGTTAAATCATGGAGTTTTAGTTCGAGTTTGGTTGTCCCTAACAAGACAGCTTCCAGCCCCTTAAGCAAGGGACTGGTGGTGGGACTGAGTGTGGGCCTACCAGCTTTGGTGCTTGTGTTGGCCTTGGCTGGCTATGTCTTCTGGAAGAAAACTAGAGCAGAGGACGAATTTGCAGTTGAACTGTCTATGGATAGTGAATTTGAGGCAGGAACTGGGCCAAAGAAGTTTTCATACAATGAACTATCCTGGGCAACTAGTAACTTTGCAGAGGAACAGAAGCTTGGGGAGGGAGGATTTGGAGGTGTTTACCGAGGTTTCTTGAGGGAATTGAACTCCTATGTTGCTGTGAAGAGGGTATCAAAGGGGTCAACACAGGGAATAAGGGAGTACGCGTCAGAAGTGAAGATCATTAGCCTGTTGAGGCATAGAAACCTGGTGCAACTCGTTGGTTGGTGCCATGAGAAAAAACAACTCCTCCTTGTATACGAGTTCATGGCAAATGGCAGCTTGGATTCCCACCTCTTCAAACAGAAAACCTTGTTGACATGGCCAATAAGGTATAAAATTGCTCAAGGCCTGGCCTTAGCACTGCTCTACCTACACGAAGAATGGGAACAGTGTGTGGTCCATAGGGATGTGAAGTCAAGCAATGTTATGTTGGATTCCAATTTCAACGCCAAACTTGGTGATTTTGGATTAGCTAGGCTTGTTGACCATGATAAAGGATCACAAACCACAATTGTTTTGGCAGGCACAAGGGGCTATATGGCCCCGGAATATGTAGTTACAGGCAAAGCTGGCAAGGAATCAGATGTCTATAGCTTCGGAGTTGTAGCGCTGGAGATAGCTTGTGGAAGAAAAGCCATTGACAATAAGGTCCCAGAAAGCCAGATGATACTGGTTCAGTGGGTTTGGGACCTCTATGGTACAGGACAACTGCTGGAGGCTGTGGATCCAAAGATTGGCACAGATTTTGACCAACAAGAAATGGAAAGATTAATGATTGTTGGGCTCTGGTGTGCGCACCCTGATCACAATCTCCGGCCTCCTATTAAACATGCAATTCAAGTGCTTAATTGTGAAGCCCCGTTGCCCATCCTTCCGGCAACAATGCCAGTGGCAACATATTTTGCCCCCCCACTAAATCCCTTGACATCTCTTGTTTCTTCTACCTATGGCACCAACTTTTCTGAGGGCAGCCAAGTCCAGTCTTCAAGCTATAGTTACAACACTGATTCTTCAAAGGTCACCTCCTCTTCTGCATCTACATCACTTTTGTATTCAACAACAAGATGATTCTAACTGTATCTATATGCCACCTAAAATGTATCTGCTGCATATATAATGTATTTTGTATGATTATATGTATGTTGTTTCAAAAACTAACATTGCCTTTTAGTTTGAGATAATAAGGTCTCGAATATAGCTCTCATGTGCGTTGGTTTTGTTCTTTCTTTATACAACCAGTGCCTTCATTATATGTATGTTGTTTCAAAAGGGAACTGTTATTTTGATAACATTTTCTCACGCAAGTCTGGTATTAAAAAAGTATGATTGCCAGAATAGAATGTAAATCTCAAACGTCCGCAGCTTTGATGAAGTTAGAGAGCTGAGCAACCTTAAAGACATCCAATGTGCAGGAAACAGATCATAGAAATCCATTTCTTTTCTAACTTAGATTCAGAGTCCATGAATGTATTTAAAGGAGCTCATTCAGTCGCCCTTTCTTATCTCTCTGTGTTTTGTTGTGTCAATTGAAAAGAGCTTTCTGATGTAAAGAGGTAAAAGTTATGGACTGTGATGTGTATCTCCTCTCTTGTTTTCTGGTGCCTATAATTGTCAATTTGGCATGTCCAGGACGAATTTGAGGAAAGGAAATGCTACTTGCACACTTTAATTTAACAATTATGGTGACACTCATATATTGATATATTATATTGTGTGTCATATTAATATAAATTCATTTTATAGACCTTGATTCTTCTCATTTCTCAATCTTCTAATGTTAGTCTCGTGTGTGATTTAAGCTATTTCAGATTTATTTTAGACGAGATTCTCTCTATTTTGTCCCCCCTAAATCTGCAATCTTCTTTTCCTTTCTCCAAATCGGGTCGAGACACATCAAGAAGAAAGAGAATCCCTCTGCAAAGATTAAAAAGTTGAAAATTACTTTATTTTCACAATTCAAACATAGATTAGAGACTAATTTACTTTTATGATTCAAAGATAAATTAAACGTTAAGCAGAATCTTCTCCATACAAAATTAAATAAGATGGTTCCAATAGCATCCGGTAATTCACAAAAAGTATCTGCTACATGGTATTCTCTGTATATCTGTATAATATGGCATTTAGTTTAAGCTAACAAGGTCTAGAAAAGAATTGGATGCTGGTGGTTGGACTGGTGCTTGTGGTGGGTGTCTCGAAGATGAGTAACAGAGAGCTTGAAATCTAACAGAGAAACACACGAGAATTAAAGGCTTCACTGACCCACTTTATTGATAGAGATCTCTGTCTTAAATATGCCCTAAAACTAATACACAAATTACAGAAATGTCCTTGAGACAAAAAATACAGAAACGCCACAAAACATGAAAATACAAATGTAAGCTATTACAATACAAAACAGAATATAACAAAAAAAATACAACTCTATTACAACTCTATTACTCCCCCTCAAGATGAGCCATGAATATTGATGATGGCCATCTTGGACAATAGCAGAAGAAGATGAGAAGCTGGGAGAGCTTTAGTAAAAATATCTGCCAGCTGGTGTAGTGAGCGAATAGGTAATAGCTTGATTTGTCCAGCAAGAATTTTGTCACGAACAAAATGGCAATCTAGCTCATTATGTTTGGTACGCTCATGAAAAACCGGATTAGTTGCAATATGAACAGCAGCTTGATTATCACAAAAAAGTAAGGCAGGAAGGGAAAAAGGAACCTGAAAATCCGATAAAAGTTGAGTAAGCCATGTAAGTTCACTGGCAGCAGAAGCCAAAGCACGATACTCAGCTTCAGCGGAGGAACAGGAAACAGTGGGCTGCTTCATAGAATGCCAAGAAATCATAGATGCTCCAAGGAAAACACAATATCCAGTAACAGAACGACGAGTATCCAAGCACGAGCCCCACTCAGCATCGAAAAAAGCACGAAGTTGTAATGAAGAAGTGGCAGAAAAAAATAATCCCTGACCAAGAGCAGCCTTCAGATACTGCAATAAGTGATAGACAGCATCCAAGTGAGGTTTCCGAGGATTAGATACAAATTGGCTAAGTTTGTGGACCGCATAAGTGATATTCGGCCAAGAGACGGTAAGATATAGTAAGCGGCCGATAAGCCGACGATAGAGAGAAGCATCCTCAACCAAATCCCCTTCATTAGCACTAAGCTTTAGATTAGGAATCATGGGAACAGAAGCGGGTTTGCTGCCTAAGAGACCAGAATCTTCCAAAAGTTGCAAAGTGTAGTGCCTTTGAGAGAAGAAAATCCCTTTGGCAGATTGTGCAATCTCTAGACCAAGAAAATAACGCAAACAACCAAGATCCTTAAGCTTGAAATGACTATGTAGAAAAGATTTCAGATCAGCAATAACTGAAAGATTGGGTCCTGTAAGTATGATGTCATCCACATAGACCAAAAGAGCTACAAATGAAGAACCACTACCTTGGTGAAAAGGGAATAATCTGATTTGGACTGTGTAAAACCAAATTGAAGAATAGCTTGAGAAAATTTTGAGAACCACTGCCTGGAAGCTTGTTTTAGCCCATATATAGACTTATGTAACCGACAAACTAATTTCTCCCCCTTATTACCAACCGAGTAAGAGGGCTTATACCCAAGTGGTAAGTCCATATAGACTTCCTCAAAAAGATCCCCGTTAAGAAAAGCATTATTCACATCCAATTGAGTAAGAACCCATTTATGGCTGGCAGCTAAGGCAAGTAAAACTTTAACAGTCACCAATTTTGCTACAGGAGAAAATGTATCAAGAAAATCCAACCCCTCTTGTTGTGTATATCCTTTAGCTACCAAGCGGGCCTTGTACCTTTCTATAGAACCATCAGATTTGTATTTAATTTTATAAACCCATTTACACCCAATAGCATGCTTGTGAGAAGGCAAAGAGGTAACACTCCAAGTGTTATTAAGGTGCATGGCATCTAATTCAGCTTTCATTGCATCTCTCCAATGAGCATGCTTTACGGCTTGATGATAGTATTGAGGTTCAAAATCAGTGGAGACTTGAAGAAGAAAAGAACCATGAGTAGGAGAAAGTTTAGAATAAGAGACATAATGATGTAAAGGATAATAGGTGTTGGTCAAAAGAGGTGGGTGATGAGATAAAAGACTGCAATGAAAGTCTTGTAGATAAGAAGGTGGTCGAGTAGCCCGAGAAGACCTACGGATGAGAATGGGAGAGATGGATGGAGATGAAGATGAATCAACAACAGGATCAAGGCGATGATTAGAAGATGAAAGAGATGGTTCAACAGCAAGTTCATGTACAGGAAGTGGTAAAACAAGATTAGGAAATGGGTCCAATATCTCATCAGATGAGGTTATAGAATGAAAGGGGAATATGTGCTCATGAAATTGAACATCCCGAGAGATGAAAATAGATTTTGCTGTGAGATCATACAGCTTGTAGCCTTTGATGTTTGGTGGGTAGCCAATAAAAATACAAGCCTTGGCCCTAGGATGAAATTTGGATCTATGCGAGGGCAAGGTAGAGGCAAAACATAGACTACCAAAAACTCTAAATGAAGAATAGTCGACGGGAGTTTGATACAACAATTGATAGGGGGTTTGGGAGTGTAAAAGAGGGGTAGGAGATCTATTAATCAAGTATGCAGCCATAAGGACACAGTCACCCCAAAATTTTATAGGAACCCGAGACTGAAAACAGAGTGCCCTAGCCACATTTAAAAGATGTTGATGTTTCCTTTCAACAACAGAATTTTCTTCAGGTCTCTCGACATAGGAGAATTGATGTATGACTCCCTTAGAGGCAAAAAAAATCAGCAAATTTCAATTCAGGGGCATTATCAGACCGAAATTTCTTAATCACCTTGTTAAATTGAGTTTCAACCAAGGAAAAAAACTTAGGAACAATAGTCTTGGCCTCAGATTTATGTTTCATAAGGAAAACCCAAGTAAACCTCGTACAATCATCAACTAATGTGAGAAAATATGTATGTCCAGCATATATAGGTGTATGATACGGTCCCCAAGTATCACAATGAATTAAATCAAAAGCACACTTTGACAATTGATTATTTGAGACAAAAGATAACCTTCGTTGCTTAGCCAATGGACACACAGAACAAACATCATTGTTAGCATCATGAAAATGTAATTGATCCTTTATTAATTCCATTCGCTTAAAAGAAAGGTGTCCTAGTCTCTTATGCCATGTGATTTTATTAACAACATTAGCTACCATGGCATGATGAGCAGATTTTACAGTTGTACTAACTGACATATCAGTTCTAGCTTTAAGGACATATAGGCCTCCAACCAAGTCACCCTTGCCAATCATCTTCAAAGTGCGTATATCCTGAATAACACACGCATGAGGAGCAAAATTGAGACTCATTGTATTCCTTTTAACCAATGCGCTGACAGATATGAGATTGAACTTAAATTGAGGCACATAAAGGACATTGTCTAATACCAAATTTGAGGTAAGTTGAACACAACCCATATAGAATACTGAGATCCGTGTATGGTTAGGAAGGGTAACATAAGTGTTCTGAATAGGTTTTACTTCAACAAAAGACGATAGACAAAAACATACATGACTAGTAGCTCCCGAATCCAAAATCCAATATTGAGGGTCACTAAGTAAAGAGCCAACAGACACAGAAAAACAGATACCTGAAGCCTGATCCGAAGTGGAGGCCTCAGGAGCAGGATCTACACTTGTAGTCTTAGCAAATGTGAGATGTGAACTTAACATACTCAACAAATTTTGATATTGCCGAGGATTTAGCGACTGCATAAAACCTTCAACACCCTGACTCTGAGAGGAGTTAGAATTTGATTCAGAAACTTGACTCACAATAGGATTTTTCAGCTGGTTATAAGGGATCTGATTAGATGTAACATTTCTCTGCCTAGGCCCATACCCGGGAGGATATCCATGAAGCTTATAGCATTTGTCAATTGTGTGCCCAGTAAAACCACAATGACTACATATGGATCTTTCCCTCTTTTGAGATCTACCTTGATTGGGCCTATTATTATCATGTTTGACAGAGAATGTGACTGGATCATTAACAACAGTATAAATGTTCCTTTGATTTTCCTCTTGAGTAACTAGGGCAAACACCTTATTAATGGGAGGAATTGGATCCATTAGCAACAGTTGTTCCCGAACTTGTGCATAAGAATCATTTAGGCCCATCAGAAACGACATTACATATTCAGTGTGATAATGTTCTGCTAAAGCCTTTATACCACCACATAAGCATCTTCCACAAGAGCAGTTTGGCCTATAATTGCTAAGTTCGTCCCATATGGTCTTAAGTTTTGTGAAATAAGCACTAACAGATAACTGACCTTGTGTTAGATTCATCAAATCTCTCCTAAGCTGAAATATCCGAGAACCATTAGACTGTTGGTATCTTTCCTTAAGATCATTCCAAATATCATAGGCAGATTCAGAAAATATCACACTTGTAGATATTTCTTTAGAAACAAAATTTAAAATCCAGGAAATCACAATATTGTTGTTTCTGATCCAGGAATTGAAAAGATGATCATCACCTGGTGGCCGAAAAATCAAGCCACTAACAAAACCTAATTTGTTCTTTACCGAGAGAGCAATAAGCATGGCACGGCTCCACGACGCATAGTTGTCTCCGGTGAGCGGTTGAGATACTAGCAGCAATCCAGGATTATCAGAATGATGTAGGAAATATGGACTCGAGGCATTGTCAACAGCAGAGGTGCTCAGTGATGGAGAAGAAATTTCGGGAAATGAAGTCGCCATAGAACAAGTATGAGCGATCGATCAGATAGCAAAACAAATGAAGACAGTGACGGAATAAGATCGCAAGGTTCGTGATCTAAAAAAAATATGAAGGAAAACGATGAAGACGGTAATACCGATTTGCAGAACTCCGAACAATGGAGATCCACAATGACACCGAAAAAAACAACACACAGCGTCGTCGATTTTGAAAGGAAAAGAAGCGTACCTAGAACTCACGGCGTCGGAGACCGATGAAGACAAGAATCGACAGAGGTGGAGGCTAGGGTTTGCTCTGATACCATAACAGAGAGCTTGAAATCTAACAGAGAAACACACGAGAATTAAAGGCTTCATTGACCCACTTTATTGATAGAGATCTCTGCCTTAAATATGCCCTAAAACTAATACACAAATTACAGAAATGTCCTTGAGACAAAAAAATACAGAAACGCCACAAAACATGAAAATACAAATGTAAGCTATTACAATACAAAACAGAATATAACAAAAAAAATACAACTCTATTACAACTCTATTAATGAGTAAAGCAATGCTCAGACACAGAGGAGACATCGCTGTTTTGTTGTTGTTGCTTGTGTTTGTAAAACTTGAATTGAGAGATTCCATTTGTTGGTTTTTCCCCTTTCTTTATACAGTCTGGTAACTTGGTAGTAAAACCTTAACTTTTGGCTTCACCACTCTTTCCTTTGTTATGATCCCCATTTCCACTTATCTGATAGAAGCAGAGGAGAACCATATTCAGCAAATCTAAAATTAATTTCTGTTTAATTAAGAATGTAAACAGATGAAACTATACATCCATTTCTCAAGTAGAGCATTCCTCCAATATATAAATCAAAGAGCATGTACCTTTTAAATTCATACAACAGAAATCACCAAACACAAACGTTACGAGATATCATACTCATGGTACTCTTACATGAACGTTTATTGCTCTGATATTGGTCCATCCCAACCTAGAGATATTGTTGCAGAATCTGTGTTGTTCCAGCAGCCAGGTGAGATGCCATCCTTCTCCATGTCAAATGCCCACAAACCATCAATTGCTTGACAGTAGCGAGTAAAATAAACGCAATTTCTCCTACATCCCAACTTGCTAGCACTCACTGACATGCAACAATTAGTCCCCAGAAACAATGTTCTGTCCCCAAGTCCCTCCATCTTCACCCACGAGAGCCTAGCCAAGTCAAGCCCATGAACCTCCACGCTGCCTACCACGTTAATCGATTTCCTTGAGATTAAGAACACCAGCAAGATTTCCCCCTCGGATTCGACCAGATATTCTTTGCAGTGCATTGAAGGTCCACAAGGAACAGCCCTGGGAGTTCCTAAGCCAGTGATTCTGAGCTCGAAATCGACATACTCGATAACTGCAAGAGTTCCCTGCAGGCTCAGGGCATAGAACTTGCCATGGGATCCAATAGCATTAGTAATGTTACAAATAACAAGAGATAGCAAACACTCGATCAAGCCAAAATCACACACTGCTGAATAAACACAGACGGCCGAGAGTATAAAAAGTATATAACTCAACACACCAAAAATCAAAAACAAAAATGTAACAAAAGGTAACAGATTTATAGTGGTTCACTCCAAATAGGGGTTACGTCCACTTGAACTCCGGTGAGAAAAGCTCACTGCACTATATGAATAAATCCGATTACACCCATATAATTAAGATCAAGATTGGACAACCCTAGTTCTCTAAAACACTCAAAAACTACTTAATACAGGTTAAGAGCTTACCTTAAACGAACTAAAGAACACAAAAGAACGAAAGGAGGACGAAGACTATACAAAGTATTTACAGAGAGAGAAAGAAGAATAAACCCTAACAAAATGAACAACTCTTGGCCACCCCCTCTCTTTCTTCGTCTTCTGATGCCTTCACCAATCTCGAGGCCACGCGATAAATAAGGCAACTGGACAGCTGCGATGGAATAGCATAAAGGCAACAACAATAGCTGGGATGATATCGTGCAACACGATCTACAGTTAAAGGACTTGGGCTTGGGCCAAAAAAAGGCTGCCAAAGTGACCATCCAATGGGTGCCCAAAGAGCAGCCCACGATTGCCAAGTGACCTCCAATCCTTTTGGCATCATTTGATGCTTCAAAAAAAACAAGAAGTAAAGTGCATGAGTTGTCGTTTGTTTGAAGAATAGGGGTCAGGGAGCTTGCACCATTTATATCCACAAAAGTTGGATACTAGTCTGTAGTACACGAAAGCAGGATGATGAGTGCCTGTCAAGACCAACATTATACAGTTGCGATTGGTACGAGGTGTTGAAGATAGAGCAGCATATTTGAATGGAATGTTAGTATCCCATTTTGGAAGTATCCACAAGGCAAATAGTACACCATGTGAGAACCCCATTAATTTTTTGCAAGGATCATCATGAACGCACGGGAATCGCCTCGACCAGCACAAAAACCATTCAGGGCCGGGGCTGATGCCTAAAATTTCTGTTTAAAGCTGGGTGTTATCGCCAACTTCCAAGAGTTGATGATGGAGAGGCCATAGTGACTTTGCAGCTGGGCTGCTGTCAGGGCTGGACCTTTCATGAGGCCCATGAGGCAGTTACCTCAGGGCCCATGAAAATCTGGCTATTTAGGGGGCCCATAAATTGGAAACCCCTCTTTTGGAAAGGGCCCAGCTGCCCACGATCTACCCTCTCCCTCTGCAAGCTTCACTTTCACCTTGCCCTTCTCCCTCTCTCGCTTTTGCTTTTCCTGTCCTATCTCGCTCTCTGTCACTCCCTCTGTCGCCCTCATCCTTGCCGACTCGCCCTCGCCATCGGTGGATCGCCCTTGCTCTCACCTTTAACTGGTCCATCGCTCGTGCCTCTCTGCTCCGTCGGCCTTCGCTCTAGTCGGGCTTGCCCTTCGCCCTCGCTGGGCTCGCCTCTTGTTGTTGTGTTCAGTCGACAATCACTCGACGCTCGCCTTCGTGGCCGATCACCGGTGGCTCTCTCACACGGTGGCTCGCTCACACTGCCCTGCCTCGCTCTCCGTCGCTCACTGCCTTAGATTCAATCTTTGTCTTTGAAGCAAATCTGCTTCTCAAAAGCCCTAACTTCAGTATCTAAATCTGCTTAGCTTCATTCAACTTTTAGCGGTTAATTTCTCTTTCATTTCATTTCGTTTATGAAATAAAATTATGATACATTCGGAGATTTGGATTATTGGATAGCTTGTCTATGTCTATTTTATTGATGTTGGCTGAATCTGGCGAAAGAAAATTTAATTTTATTGATATCTTCATTTTGTTTATATACATGATAACTGTTTGTTTTCTTCTTAGAAAATAGAACTAGAGTCTAGAGATTCCTTGTTCATTTTATTTTTTTTATTATTATTACAAGTCTAGATATAGAAATTAAGTTTAAGATTATTATTGCTTAAGTGTGTATTGGATTGGCTATATTGTCTATTGAAAAAAAAATGCTCAAACAACTTGATTATGTAAACTTGATTGATTTTTTTACTTCTAAAATTGTGTAGTTTTTAATTGATAATTTAGAAAAAATTTAATTTTATTCTTTGATATGGTATAAATATTTATTTATTTTGTCTTATTATGAAAAATTAAAATTTAAATGTATTTTACGATTCAGGGGCCATTTTTATATTTCGCCTCAGGGCCCCCGAATCTCTGGCTACTGCAATACTGCCTTGGGGATGCGCTCAATGACTTGGTGACCACCCAAAAACCAATGTCTTTCATGGGGAGAGCCGATTGCCTTCCTATCATGCTGAGTAGTTGCTTTGGAAGATGGGGCATTGGCATGGCCACGGGGCTTGTGGCTTGACCTTTCCTTGATGCACAATAATATTTGTTGTTTTTTGTTTCCCAAAGAGGCCCAAGGCTATGACGAAATATTCGGGTTTATCTTCATAGGCTTCGGCCCGGGATTGAAGTACCGTCCAAAATACCACCCATTGGCAGCCCATTAAAAGTCGGGCCATAAGCCCTTAATTAGGCCTTTTGGAGGAGAAATGGGCTGAGCCCATTTGCTCAAGGCCTAAGGAAGCCCAAACCCAAGCCAAATGGCCCTTTGCAATCGTGCCCTAGTACCACCATATAAAAGGCATCTTTTCTGCCTTCTTTGTCCTCATTTGACGGCCTCTCTCTCTCTCTCTTCCTCTCTTTGCTCTCCCGATCCTTTCCTTCGATGTTTGAGATCCGTAAGCTGGTTCTTTCCTTCTTCGGTCAGATCTCATCTTCTTGGAGTGATCTTCCTTTCCTTTGGGAAGCCGATGGTCGGTCGGTGAGTAGCCTCTATTTACTTGGCGCAACAGATCCGTTTGAGGTAAGCTCTCGGATACTGTTCTTCGTCTCATATCTCTGTGATCGTTCTTGTTCCTTGGTGGATCTTGTGGTGAACGTTACCTATGTGGTTTTGGGAGAAGATTGGTGTACTGGCCGAGAGGGTATAGGGTTCCGATTTGGGGGTCTTGTGTGGCTTGTCCCTTGTGAGCTTCCGTGAGGTTTGGTGTCCCTATTTTGGTGTTATCTGGGTGGTATAATCTGGACTGACCCAGATCTAAGTCTTGACAAGTTATTTACAAGAAATTTCTCTTGCTCTATCATGTTTTTGGCTGATTTGTTCGATATCTATTTGGTTTGATTATATATTGCTCTAACCTCTTTTCTGTTTTGAATTAATTATCTTCCGCAACAATATTGCTAGTCTTTCTTTGACTTTAGAGCCGTGTTTGAATTAATTAGATGGTCCCGATGGATGGATGGAGCAGCTTAGCTAGCAGGCATTAAGAAGCACTTGGAGACTTGGCCTCCAAGTTCTGTCTCTTTTATTTATTCAATTATTTCAATTCGGATTAAATCTGATAATGTAGAGAGAACTCAGTGTTAGGTTGACCACCTTGGAGCACGAAAGTAAATTACACGATACAATCTAATTAATTCAAGTCAATTGGAATTTAACACTCCATCTTTGTTTGGAAACACATTATTATGGCTACATGTGGTACAGCTAGAAGACGGAGGGAAAGGGAAAGAGAATAGGAATAGAATGACTACTCAATTCCATTACCATGTTTGGTATGGGTAGAAATGGAATGGGTGTGTACACAGAGAATGGGGTGGGACACGATGGGTTTAATCAAATTTGTGGGTAAAAGACGAAAAGTTGTAAAGATGGTGGTTTTTAGTGAGTTTTATCAAGGGATGCAGCGGTGTCGACAATAGAGGAGGGACAGATTTGGATGGATTTCAGCTAGATCTAGTTTTGAAGAGGTTGTAAAGACCGTGGTGGCTGCTGGCGGATGAGTGGTGGTGGTTCTCAGCTACATCTGGTTCAAAAGAGGCAAAAGTTCACTCTGACTAGCAATGAAAATATTGAAGAAAAGAAAAAAAAAATTAAGATAAAATATTAATTCCATTCTATATTAGTGGTATCAACCCATTCCAGACCCAACCCGTTCATGGAACGAGCTGAGTTTGACTCTAGTTGTTAACACAAAATAGGGATTGACTTCTATCTGTGAGTCCACCTAGAGCGGGCCAAGTCGAGCCTAGGCTTGCGAATCCTAAATCAGATTAATCTATTTTTAAAATAATTTTAGAAAATATATTTATTTAATATGGGATATAAATATTTATGATGTATGAATTCATATTATTAATTGATAATATTGTCGATATATTTATAAAATATTAAAGTTATTAAATTAAATATCAACTATCCATATTAAAATAAAAAATATTTATAGTTTTATGTTTTTATAAAATTAAAATTAGTTAAGTCTAGAACTTTTAGATATATCAAACTACGAGCCCAAAAATATTATGCTTCATATACAACTAAGTATTATGTTTCGATTATACTTTTAAAATTAATTTTTTATTTAATTTAATCTCTATACTTTAATTTTTTTTTTTTGTGGTAATATGATTTTTTTTATATTTTGATTACACTTATAAATTTGTATTTTTGAATCAATTTAACCGTTATACTTTTATATATATAAAAAAGATAATAAAATACATATTACATTATGTCCATGTGTTAAATTAACTCTAAAATGTAAATTCAACGGTATAATCAAAATAAAAAAAATAAAGTCTAAATATTAAAATTAATTTAAAAATATAAATTTAGAGGTGTATTTAAAATAATAAAATAATTAATAATTATAAAAAAAATATAAATATATAAATATAAATTTAGTCAAATTTTATATAAATGACAAGTAAAGACTAGTCGAGCTCAACCAAAGCCCATGGGCCCTTTCGACATATCTTGCGCGAGGTGCCGTGGCAGTAGAATCGTTACAGTGGATGTTTGCCCCTCAATGAAAGATTTTGGCAGCGGAATCAAGATGATTGGTTGTCGTGACTCGAAAATGACACGTGTCCTTATAAATCGCCTGTGAAAAATAATCAGTCCGTACTTTACAAAAATATGAGGAAAATTCTATTTGTAACCATCATTTTTCTCTCCGTAATCCACTTTTAATATCCCTAAAATATCCTCAAATGAAAACTCATATTTACCCTTCATTTAAATTGTTTACGATCAATCATTCACCATTACTCCTCAAGCGCGTGCACCCACTTCCTCACCCACCATCGCCACAGCCATTTTATTCTATTATTCAAATAGCAACAATTATTAATAGATCGATATAAGACAGTAGAAAATTATTAATATTTTTAAAAATTAAAATAATTTCTCAATATTATCAAATAACATGCATCTATATAATTTATTTTTTAAAAATAACATAATTTATAACATCAATCACTAGTTAAATCACATAATTTACCTACACTACAGATGAATTAAATCACATAATTTACTTGCACGACAAAAGAATTAAAAAAATAAGATTAATTAAAAAATAAAAAATATTTTTCGGGGGTGCCTTCAAGCCCCGAATCCTAAGGTTCGAGACTTGGGAAATGCCCCGAACCTTGGGATTCTGGCAATTTGGAGTTTCCCGAATCTCTGAGTTCGGGACATCTCCCAGCCCCCGAACCCCAGGGTTCGGGACATCCCTCAACCTCTGAACTTTAAAATTGTCCGAAGCCCCGAACCCTAAAATTCGGGGGCTGGGGGATGCCCCGAACCTTGGGATTCGGGCAATTTGGAGTTTCCCGAACCTCGAGATTCGAGGTATCTCCTAGCCCCCGAACCCTATTGTTCGGGGCATCCCTCAACTCCCGAACCTCAAAATTCGAGAGGTTCATACAACTCCAAATTTATAAATTCGGAGAATATGAGATTCGGGAGAATTCAATTCTCCTGAACCTGTGAGGTTCAGGAGAATATATATATATATATATATTTTATATATTATAATATATATAATAGTTTATGTAATATAATTATGTATAATTATAATTATATATATGTATATATATAATTATAATATGTATGTATATATATAATAAAATTTTAGTTTTTTCATAAAATAAAATTATAATATATATAATTATAATATTACAAATACTGTGAGAATGATTTCATATTACATAGTCATACATATATATTACATATATATATTGTGTTTTTTTTGAATTCATTGATTTAATTCATTCGTAGTATGTAAATTAGGTTATTGAACTAGTAATTGATATTATAAATTATATTATTTTTAAATATAAATTATATAGATGTATGTTATTTGATAATATTAAAAAATTATTTTAATTTTTAAAAATATTAATAATTTTCTAATATCTTATATCTATTTAGCTATAGTTGCTGTTATTTGAATAATAAAGTGGGTTTGTTGTGCGTGGAGGTATCTTTTGAGGGATGGGTGTTTGGAGGGTATATTTGAAATATGGATGGTTGCAAAAAGAAATCACTCTGGTTGTAAATAGTAAAAATTAAAATTTTACTTTACGCTGGTTACGAAGAGTAAAAATTATGGTTGCAAATAGAATTTCTCAAAATATTAAATCGGCCCCCGAATTTAGACTCTCTGTCACATCGACCCCATCCCTAGCTCAAATCCCCATGTCCAGAGGTCTCTCTTTTTTTTTTTTTTTATTACAGCTTATTACTAGATCCTCAGTCATCCGCCCCTAAAATTATATTGAAAAAGTAATTCCTTCATCTAAACACTATTAATATTAGTCTTAAGGTCCTCCCAAAATAAAGCATTCTGCTTTCTTCAAGAATCGAATTCATACTAAAAATCTTCGGATAAACTTATCTGCCTACCCTTTTACCACTCGTCTAGTCCCGGGGCGGTCTCCCTCTTTCTTCTCTTGAGTGTGAGCTGCTGCGATTTCCCTCAAATTTTACGCCTCTCCCCAAGACTCCACCCGCCATCCCCCACCCTCTCACTGTAGTTTCTTACTCAAAGCTGTAGCAACGTAAGATTGTTCTTCCATTTCTATGGGCAAATGCGGCGCCAATCAAGAGCTTGTGTAATGTTGCGTTTGAATGGTTCAAATTTGGATTAAAGAATCCGTAGACCCAATTCCCCCAGATGCAGAATCTGGGTCACTTCTTTTACTGCTGACTGTTTTCTCTGTTCTTGACTTCTACCTGACATTTTTGCAATACATTTTTGGGTTTCCCTCCATGGACTGTGTTTCATGCTTCAAGTTTTGTGTCAGAGTAGTGGATTCTTGATATCTGAGTGTTTCAGCCAATTGCTTAATGTGCTGGGTCTCTTCTTGCTATTCAGTTTGGCCCTGAAGGTTCTGCAATTTGGTTCTCATTATAAGGGCGTCACTCAGTTGCTATGTGATTTGAGAAATGGGGGGGGTGTTTATTCCAGTAACTGCTGTGTGAGAAATCCAACCGAAAGACTAGCTTATTGGGACCTTGGAAGAACTCAGAAATAAGAAAGGATGGCAATGGTGATGATACTAGTAAAGAAGGAGAAGAAGAAGAAGTTGATGTATTGGCATTGCAGAAACTAGTCAAGATTGGGAGGGAGAGGGCCAATGCTGCTAATTTGGAACTTGAGGAGAGGATGGCAGCCGCCACTGCTGCCCATAAGGCAATGGCGATGATTTTACACCTTCAAAACGAGAAAAGCTTGATTGAAATGGAAGCCAATCAGTACCGTAGGTTGGCCGAGGTAAAGCAGCTTCATGATCAGGAAGTGATTCAATCATTGAGATGGATTGAGATGAAGCATGAATCTGAAAGGAGTCTTTTGGAGCTCCAATTGAGTTCTTACAGGCGAAGATTGAAGCTACTCACCAAGGGTGGTGACGAAGGGGATGAATCCCGTTGTATCAATCATGAATCCCTCAGTTTTTTCAATTTCACCATTGAGGATAGTCCTGCTGATGCACTAATTAACTCACTTGACATGGATTCATCATCTCAGCAGAAGTTCTAACTTTGATATCGGCGACTGATTTCCTTCGTCTTCGAGCTCATTAGCGACGTAGGCAACGACAGTCGAAAGTGGAGTAAATGCATGCCAACGCCCGATGCTGCTGCTGGTGGAGGTCCGACAGCGGCAAGAACAAGCATCGAATGACTCGGTCGGAGGTGAAGAAGACGCAGTGGAGAAAGAGACAAAGACAAAGATGGAGATGCAATGGAGAGAGACACTCGGTCTCGTCGATGGTGAGTGTGATCGGGTGGGGCAAGGGGGTTGCTCGCCACAGATGGAAGGGCGACGGCGAGTGGGGGCGGGGCAGTTGGCGAGGGGCGATGGCAGTCCAAGCGGCAGTGTAGGGGGCGATGGCAGTCTGTGGCTCGTGGTGGGAGCGAGGCGATGCATTGCTCGTAGTAGTGGGGGGCAAAACTGGATGGTGGGGGGAAATAGTGGTGCTCGGGGCAAGGGGGCGACGGCGAACGATGTTCACGGCGATGGTGGGTTTGAGAGAGAGAGTGTGGGAGAGATAGTAAAAGAGGGAGAGAGAGAAAGAGACAATGGAATAATTTAATTTTTTTAAGTTTAATTTATCATAGTATTTTGATATCAAAATATCATGATAAATTGAGATTGTCAACTTGTCTAAGAGAGTTGTTCTTGTAGCATTGTCCAGCTCATCCAACATTCAAAGGTCTATCATGGCAGGCTCATTGCTAAACCATTTATTTCGTAATTTTTTTTAATTTAAATTTTTTGTATTTGTTTGTGTGTTTGATAGTTTAATTGTGATTTATTTTTAATCTTAAAATTTAACAGTAAAATATTAAATCTTAAATTTAAATAATAAAATATTAATGTCATTTATAGTCCCTAAACTTAGGCTACTTTTGTTCATATTTGGTTTGTGACAATCATGATTTCATAATTTCTTTTACCAGAAATGGAAGCATTAGGAAGGCAATAAATAATTTGGTTGTGGACCAGGTTTATTTTAAATTAGTTAGATTTAGATTTGGTAACTAATGAATGGGTCTAAATTCATTCGAATTTCAATTGCTTCTCATGAATATGGATCCAGATTTCATGGATCTGGATTCAAATTCATTGTTCCTTATAAGAAAAATTACAAACACTTCATCTTTCTTTTCTCTCATCCAAAAAAATATTTTTTATTGGTTAATTTTCTTATAATAAATATATTTATTTTAACACATAATAACAAAAAATGTCCGCACCTATACATGAATATAATAAATACATTTTGTTTTAGTAAATGCTTCTAAAACAAAATATGCTTGTTTCTATGAGTAACATGCCACATGAATGATCAGTTGACAGTATTTGAATATATTAACTGGTTTATTGTATTCTTTTAATAATTAAAAAATATAGTGTTTGATCCTTAATGTGCAAAAATGTCAAGATTTCATATCTTAACTGTAACACCCCGAGAGCCCAAAGAAGGGTAGTATATATTGAGGATAAGTAAGAAAGGAAACAACATTAGTTGGATACATTTTGAACTGAATATAGGTAAAGAACTCATGGGTTAAGGATGGATGGTTCCCTAAGAAGTTCACGTAGACCCACCAGGGTAAGTTGTTCCAGTCCTTTCTATCGCTTGAAGCGGGATGCTACATTAACTATTAAAAATTATTATTTTAAATTCTTATATTGATTTAGAGTAAACAAAGTTGTTATTTATATCATGTAAAACATATACGTAGAAAAGAAAAAGTATCATATCATAAAAAAATTACGTTAGCGAGACATATCAGATTAAAATTTACCTTGATTGGGAAAAGACCAAATTATCTATGGTTTAGAAAAAATCATAAATCTCCAACTATTGAGTTTTTCCTACAATCGACCAACACCACAAAAAACTCGACAATACCACGAACTCAAAGAAACAATCAGAAAACGTAAACCAGAAATCACAAGAACAAACCATAACCATATACGTGTTCGGATCAAAAAGATCCCACTCACGGCAGGGGCTATAAACCCCTAGTTAATCCACTATGAAACGAAACAAATGATTTACAATCTTTGATTACAAAGAAATAAAAGATAATAAAGTAACCCAAGAAAAATAGATACAAAAGCCACCAAATCAAATGCTGAACCAAGAGTACACAACGCATAAAACCAGGCATGAACCAACACTCTCACAAAGATCATACCTCTCGTATACACCACTTACTAGAGAGAGAATCTAACACACAAACCAGCAAGAACGATCGGAAGCCTAGGGTTTCTTGGAGCTCTCGGGAGCTTCTTTTCATTTCGTCGGAATGCACATGAGAGAGATAGAATGCTGAATATATATGAAGGGGCTTTCTTATCTTGGCCATTGGATCAAGAATGACATAGACCAATGGATCACATAAAAACAGACAATAAGCTATTGATTTAATTAAATCAACAACATTTCATCTCTAATTAAAGTGCAAAAACATTCAAATAAATTCTAAATTTCACATAATCAAAAAATAGAAATATTAATTGTAAACCATTTTGAATCACATATTAACAAATTTCACCTTGATTCAAGAATGGATTAAATAGTGGACTTGACCAGAGACCCCTGCAACTCTCCCAACTACAACGGGAGCACATTGAGCAACGACAAAGCTTGCTCAAACTTTTGACTCGAGACAAACTCAACTAACACATGCCTCACCATGGGCAACAGAAACCTCTATCAAGACTTCTATGAACAAGACATCAGGACTATAACACTAGGACTTTCATTAGACTTGGAAATTTCTCAAGGTTCTACCTTAAGGTTGACAAATTTCCACCTTAAACTCTACATTATCAGTTTGTTCAGGTTCGTCTAATTCTACAAGACTAGGCATACCAACATCTAAACCTACATCAGTTCTTCAAACTTAATTTTCTTCCTGTTCAATATTCAAAGACTTTCCACTTCTTAAACTTCTCAAAAGGTTCGCTTTTACACCTAAGAAAGAATTCCCAAAATCTTTACAGAATATTTATCAACAAAGAATAGAAAATTATCAAGCTCTAGACAGAAAACAAGGACTTGGGAAAACCCCCACAACAAGAGAAAGAAACATTCCAATAATAGGATTTACCCGTACCATAGGCATCCATGGGATCCACCCATAACACAAGGCATCTATTGGGATTTACACAACCCATAGGATTCACAAAAAATACTAAGTTACCAACCTATCTGAATCCAATCATACCTAACATGCTTAACTCTAACATCCCTCTTGTGACCAATGTGCCCTAGCCTATTCATGCCTAGAAACCAAAGATAAACTTCCTGTCCCCACTCTCACATCTCTCTAAGAGATTTGCATTTTCTTTTTTTTTTTTTTGCCTCGAATGATAGTTTCTCCTAAGATGACCTTCTTTCTTACAAAACCAACAAGTCACCGATTTTGAATTCTCTTTACCCTTTGACTTTGACTCACCCTTACCTCTAGAAAAAGATTTCTTATTTGACTTATCCTTAACATATAAACCTTCAACAAAACTAGATTTTTGTTCACTCTTAGTTTCAAGGTCTCTTGATCTTAAGGCTGATAAGACATCTTCTAGAGTTAGAGAAGTTCTACCACATTCTATTGCAATTCTTAAATCTCTATAGGATTCTGGAAAAGAATTCAACAGAATAATTGCTTGATTTTCATCTGATATTACCTTATTTATGTTAGCCAGACCTATGGTAATTACATTGAACTCATCTAAATTTTCTTCTAAAGACTTTGAGGAGTCCATTTTAAAACCAAACAAGCTTCTTTTCAAGTGAATTTTGTTAGTCAAAGATTTTACCATATAAAGAGACACAAGTTTTCACCATACCTTTGCAGCATGTTCATACCAGTGTTCATACCATTTACCTGTCGTAATACCTTGTCAGCTAGGTTTAGGATGATAAGGCTATAAGCCAATTCATCCATTTCCTGGCTTTCCACGAAGGGAGTAGCATCATTCTTATCCTTTTCATCCTTTGGCACAACCAGTGCCTTTGAGCACCGGTTTTGAACCAAAATGGCCTTCATTTTCTGTTGCCACAGCCCAAAGTCACTATGACCATCGAACTTTTCAAGTTCCATCTTTATAGGTGCCATCTTTGGTTTTGTTCTTGCAAGGAAAACAAAAGACCAACAGCAACACAAAATGGAATAAGAATAACACGGGATAAACAGTATACACAGAACACAGACAACAAGGAGAAAATCACAACCACAAGAACAGTACAGGGATCAGATTGCAAAGCTTCAAGAACACTAAGCAATGCAATCAACCTAACTAATTTCTTAGAAACAATCAATTGATATACACTTGTAACAGGAAGTAAACAGAAATGACAGTAAACTAAAACAACAGTAACAGAAAACAATTGAAAGAAGTAATCCAATCCAGAAACTACAAAACTGTCTCTCTCAAATCCTATCTTGATTTCTATTAAAAATTTCAAGAACACAGTAAGGATTATGGCAAATAAAAATGCTCGCTACAATCCTAACTAAGATCAAGAACAGCAAGAAATCAATAGCAATGAACAAATCTCATAAACAAAATTAGCAAGAACAGGAAGCAGAAAAGGATAACAAAAAATCAATCCAAGATATCTTACCGAAACAAAGAAATCAAAGGATACCAAATACTTACATAATCGGATAACCGATTGTGGCCTTCGATCTTCTGTAAACGACACGACCTTTCATATCTTACCGATCGCCTTCAAGATCAAGTTCTCGGATCTAATCACCGATGGATCTGGTTCGTCGTCGAGTGGCTCTGATACCACTTGTTGAGTTTTTCCTACAATTGGCCAACACCACAAAAAACTCGGCAGTACCACGAACTCAAAGAAACAATCAGAAAACGTAAACCATAAATCACAAGAACAAACCACAACCATATACGTGTTAGGATAAAAAAGATCCCACTCACGGCAGGGGCTATAAACCCCTAGTCAATCCACTATGAAACGAAACAAATGATTTACAATCTTTAATTACAACGAAATAAAAGATAATAAAGTAACCTATGAAAAATAGATACAAAACCCACCAAATCAAATGCTAAACCAAGAGTACACAACGCACAAAACCAGGCGTGAACCAGCACTCTCACAAAGATCATACCTCTCGCATACACCACTTACTGAAATTTCTTAGAGAGAGAATCTAACACACAAACCATCAAAAACAATCGGAAGCCTAGGGTTTCTTGGAGCTCTTGGGAGCTTCTTTTCATTTCGTCGGAATGCACATGAGAGAGATAGAATGCTGAATATATATGAAGGGGCTTTCTTATCTTGGTCGTTGGATCAAGAATGACACAGATCAATGGCTCACATAAAAACAGACAATAAGCTATTGATTTAATTAAATCAGCAACATTTCATCTCTAATTAAAGTGAAAAAACATTCAAATAAATTCTAAATTTCACATAATCAAAAAATAGAAATATTAATTGTAAACCATTTTGAATCACATATTAACACCAACATTTAAATCTTTGAATCACTAACCCTATGTTTTTCTATTTTCAATCATAAAATATAATAAAACTAATTTCCATTCTTTTTTTCTTTTTTTTATCTTTGATAAACTCAATTCCATTTTTTTTTTCTTTCTTATTTATATCTTTTTTTAATATCTTAAGATAAAAATTTAAAATAATAATTTTTAACAATTGAGATATAGAATTTTGATATTTTGGACATTAGGGAGAAAATGTTGTATTTTTTACTTGTTAAGGGAGCACAACAAATCAATAAACCTATTCAAATGCTGCTAACAAATCATTCACGTGCTGTGTCACTTACAGAAATGAATGCGTTCATATACACGTTAATATTCTGTCATGATAAGTATTTAAAATAATAATTCTTTTAATAATTAAAATATTAAATCTTTAAGTTTTAGAAAGTAGAAACTAAATACTATATATTTTAATGGTTGAAATTTATAAATATGGGTGGAGGAATCTCAATGTATTTAATGTGGAAGAAAATTTCATTATTGGAGGGGAAAAAGCGGACGTGATCTCCTCTGATGGTCCTTATCGGACTGATTAATGAGGTAGATAAGTGATCCACACGTCATTCAATGGTTGGGGAACCATGAAACCTAGAAATATCGTCCAACATTCAAAGGTCCACATGGCAGGCTCATTGCTAAACTAGAAAAGTCTTGGGAGCCCGAGAGGGTTACCGAGAGTCTTACAGAAAGGGGACAAAAAGATAAAATTACCCCTCAAACTTTAAAAATTTGCAAAGCATTGCCCCTGCCCCTACTCTACTCGCTCCCCTCCCATGGTCGGGCCTCCGCTGCTTTCTCCTCTCCGCGTCGCCTCCCTGCCGTTGCCTCGCCTCCATAGCCTCGTTGCCATCGCTGCCTCTCCTCACCTCGCTGACTGTCGCTGCATCTTCCAGCGACGGTCGACGAGGCGAGGAGAGGCGGCGATGGTAGCGAGGCGACGGTCGTGAGGCGATGAGGCGCCGCAGAGAGGAGAAGGCAGCGGAGCGACGACCATGGGAAGGGAGCGAGCAAGAGCAGGGACAGGGGCAGTGCTTTGCAAATTTGCAAAGTTTGAGGGGGTAATTTTGTCTTTTTGCCCCTTTTCTGCAAAGCGCTCAATAAGCACGTCTGGCTTTGTAATAAGACCCTGCTAAACCATTTATGATGTCAGACAATATTTATGAATAATAATGGATAAATATGTATTAAGCTTGGGGGGGAGGACAAAGACTTTGATGCGTGTAGAATGAAGACTTTGATTCTTCTGTTGAAACAGTCCATCAAGACCTGTTCTTTGATATCTATCGCGGTCTAATCACTTAACTTTGTATCCTAAGAACATGCATCCACTCATTACTTAAAACTTTACGTAGGGGCATAATTCTAGAAGGCCATGAACATGCAACAAGCCTATTGAAATTATGTTATCTTTTCATATTATTAAAAAGTAGGATAAAATTATCTTTAAAGTTAAGATAATTTTAAAATATTTTTTAAATTAAAATAGAAAATAATTAAAATAAAATTAAAAATTATTTTAAAATTTTTCTTAAATTATTTTTTAATTTTTTAAAAAATATTAAAAAAATATATGAGTCAATTTTTCTTATTTAGAGGCTATTTAGCTTACCATTTTTTATTAGAGCTTTTAAATTAGTTAGTTTTTAGCATAAAAATTATGTAGTGTTTAAGTTGATAACATATTTGGATAAATGTGCTTTTGAGTTATCAGTTAATAGTTATGTATTTGGTTTATAAAAGCTGATAAGTTATTAAAACTTGACAAAAAAATTAAAATAGACATAATGTTGAATAATATAAATAAATTTTATAAAAATACTATTTTTTATCAAAAAATTATAAATTGATTTCTAAATATTAGATAAATTATACATACTTTTTAAAAAATATATTAATATAATATATATATATATACATCTTTTATTATTAATTTTGACATGGCGAATCCTTCACCGCAACCCAACACTAACCAGCATATACACATTAGATAGATAGATAGATAGATTTAGGTAAACTCAATTAATTATTAATATATTTAGATATATTCAAATACTATTAATAAGTCATTCACGTCACGTATCACTTACAAAAATAAATATGTTCATACACAACACATTCAAATTATTAATTTTGAGTAGATTTGTTCACATAAAAGTAAGAATACAGTAATTTTCAAAATTTATTCTAAAGTGGTCAATCGATCCTTATTTAGCGACAAGCACTAATCTTGGAATAAGGCAAAGGAGGAAGGTTGCCTAAGGGGTCTGAATGCAAATAAGCTCGGAGCAGCACTAATCTTGGAATAAGGCAAAGGGGGAAGGTTGCCTAAGGGGTCTGAATGCAAATAAGCTCAGAGCAGGGTACCCTAGGAGTGGGCTTCGTCTGCTGAAGCTCCATTTATTCCTTGTTCTTCATTGTCCTTCATTATCATGATAATGAAGGCCAATGTACAAACAATCCCACCACCAAAACAGGCAGGCCCACACTCAATCCCACCACCAGTCCCTTCTTGTTGCTGGTACCTCCACTCTTCTCCCTAGGAGAAACTGCACTAGGCCCTGGGCTGGAAGCTGTCTTGTCATGGACAACCAAAGTCGAACTGAAACTCCATGATTTAACAATGTGTTTCTCAAAAAGTGATCCTGTTGAAGCTGAGAAGCCGATTGAAACTTATTCTGGCAAGTAGTCCCTTAGATCAACCGAAAGTTTAAGACCTCCCTCGAACCCTGTGTTATCTACAAGATTACTGAAAACAACACTCAAATTTTTTGAATTGGAATTGTAAGTAATCCAAGCCTTATTTGTTGCTCCACCGGAAATCTCACTAAACCACTGTGAAGTAACATTTGATGTGAGAGAGTTGATGTTGATACCTACATGGGTCTTCTATTCAGGATCCCATGGATTGTGATATGTATCAAACTCCATAGCAAGAAATGGGCTGAGTGGTTGTAGTGTAACAGGGTGGATTGGAAGGCCCATGGCTCTACCCGAAGTGATATTATTGGGACTATCAACAGCGGGGGCAAGAAAAAATGCCAGCCCATCTTCATAGTCTGACCTCCCACCTGAGTCGATCACAAACGCAAAATAGGTGCTGAAATCTGTCAAATTCCCAAAAGCTTTGTCCCATAGTTAAAGAGGCTCTTTGTAGACGGCTCGGCCGCTTCTCCAACTGGGGTTTGTGCAGCGCTTGTCAGGTGTGACTTTGATGCCTTGATTTGGGATATTGGCCCCATTTGTTGCAGGTTAATTAGAGAAATTATAGTTTTCAACTTATTAGATTATAGTTTTTAAAATTTAGAATAAGTTGTGAACCTGTTTGCTGTAACTTCTCAGAAGTTGTAGTTAAGCAATTATGGTATTTGATACCATAAGCTGTAAAATAGCTTATTTTTGTATAATTGTCCATAATACCCTTAGTAGTTATAGAATAATAATTTAAAAATTAATAAGTGTATATGTATAAGTTTCAAGATGGCGAGAGAGAGAGAGGGGGGGAGATGGGGAGAGAGAGGAAGAGATCTAAAAATGGAGATGGCGGTGGAGAAAAAAGATGCTTGCTTGCGTGGACATGAGGGTAATTCTTTGTTAAAAATAGGGGCAAAATTGTCACAAAAATATCATTAAAATGTGACTATTTAATCAAAAGTTGTAGAAGTTGGGCTACCTAGCTTTGAAAAAGCCAGCTTCTACTCCTAAAAGTTAGTAGAAGTTATAAGTTAGAATTGTACAAGTTAGAACAAACACTACATTCCAACCTTCTTTTGAAGCTAAAAACTAAAAATTGCAGCTTTTAAGTTGCAACAAACAGGCCCATTAACTTCTTCGTAGCATTTTATATTGATGTTGAGATGTTGAGGCCCAATGTTGGTGAGATTAAAGCTCAGTGCATTGGCATGAGGGGCTGCTGCAAGAAGACAACATAGGAAGAGAAAAGAAAGGAGAATACATACAGCTGGTTGGGGGGAGTTCCAAGAGTTACAGTTGCAGACCCCCATATTAGATCATCCGAGGATTAATAGCTAGCCAGACACTATTTGGGGCATATTGAGATTTAAAAGAATAGGTCTTGGTGGACTGTTTCTACAGAAGAATCAAAGTCTTCATTCTACACGCATCAAAGTCTTCATCCTCCCTTCCCCAAGCTTAATGCGTATTTATCCATTATTATTCGTAAATACTATCTGACGTCATAAATGGTTTAGCAATCAGCTTGCCATGATGGACCTTTGAATGTTGGACTGGATGATATTTCTAGGGAGTTATACTACAGGGCCAGACAACCTTACAGAGAGGCTTACAGAATAGGGTTGAAAAGATCAAAACACCCTCTACTGCATAAGCCAGCTCCTTTCTCCCTTCTCCCATGGTAGATCTGCGCACAGAGCCCTTGCCTCCCTCCTCTTTGTCTTCTCCATGCGACCGCCAACCACCGCGCCTTGCCTCGCTCGTCACCTCGCCGCTAGCATCATCGCTGAGCCTCACCTCGTCACCTCGCTGACTGTCATTGCATCCAGCTACGATCGACGAGGCGAGGCGACAATGCTGGCGATGAGGCGATGAACGAGGTAAGGAACGGCGGTTGGTGGTCGCACGGAGAAGACAGAGAGGAGGGAGGCGAGGGCTCTGCAAAACAGCCATGGGAGAAGGGAGAGAAGAGAGAGGCGAAAGTGGGCAACGGCAATTGGGTCATTTTGACCCTATTCAGTAAGCCCGTCTGTAAGGGCGTTGGGCAATGTAAAATTATTCATTTCTAGGTTTCATGGTTCCCCAACCACTAAATGATGCGTGGATCACTTATCTACCTCATTAATCAGTTCGATGAGGACCATCAGAGGAGATCAGATCCGCCTTTGCCCTCCAATAATGAAATATCCTTCAACATTAAATACATTGAGATTCTTCCACCCATATTTATAAATTTCAACCATTAAAATATATAGTCTTTAGTTTTTACCGTCTAAAACTTTAAGATTTAATATTTTAATTATTAAAAAATTATTATTTTAAGTGCTTACCGTGACAGAATATTAGCGTGTGTATGAATGCATTTATTTCTGTAAGTTATGCGCTACGTGAATGACCTGGTAGCAGCATTTGAATAGGTTTACTAATTTGTTGTGCTCCCTTAACAAGTAAAAATATAACGTTTGCTCCATAATGTTCAAAATGTCAAAATTTTATATCTCAATTGTTAAAAATTATTATTTTAAATCTTTATCCTAAGATATAAAAAAAGATATCAAGTTGAAATTAGAGTTCTTGGACCTGAGTCTCTAGAGACGACTTATCCGACTCTAAGTGCCTAACTCACTTTCCTATGACTTGCTCATCCTCTTTCCACTTCCAGGACTAATGCATCCACTACTGGATTTCTACTTCCTAGCAAGCCATGCGTGCTCGATTCATGACATTCGTAACCACTGCTCCTTGAGTTCCCTACTCACAGAAAAATGAATAAATAAGCGACTAGTATTTCAAGAAAAGCTAAAATGAAGAACTTACAATGGTAAGGTAACACTCAAATCTGTCCATGTCCGCGGGAAGATTGCAGAAATATCAATCCTCATCTCGGGGAAGAAAGGTTGAGTATATGAGGCGCATACCAATAATTGGCATATATATCGTGTCCATGTCCAAGACTCTCGGGTGAAGATCAAAGTTTTCCCCACCAGCCCAACACCTATCCCCAAGATCGATCCCCCCTGGTGAGGAGGAGAAGGCAGAGCAAGTAAAGGCTCCAAACCCCTCGCTCATACCCTTTCTTTGGCATGTAGTGTCCGGCGCTCAGAACGTTGAGGAATGATCAGTCCATGATGAAACTACCTGTGACCACTTGCATGTGCAGCATCAATAGCTGCCTGGTCAAGACGGGACATACCCTCAACTTCTTGTGCTTTTGGGGGATTAGAGGTTGTGCCTTAGTCAGTTCCACCATGATGGGCTCATCTAGCACCTCGGGCAATCCCATCATGGCCAGCCTCGCTCATGGCGACTGAAGCAGCCTTCTCACCAAATAAACTAAACGCGAGAACAGGCTCAACGATAGGAGAAAGAGGATAGAAGATCATAAGCAAAAATGCCATAGGGATCAACTAACAATTGGGGGGCAGTAGGATCAAATTTTGTGGGGAGTCGATGGCTTTTCTTCTTTCAATAACGAAGCACCCCACTTGTCTCTCCCCTACCTTATTCGAGTTCAGGAGCACAGACCTTAGGAGGGGGGAGTGGAATTTCAGGTTACCCGTAGGAAGAGGTGGTGGTCTAGCTTGAGCCACCACCTCAATAACTTTCTAATAGGTAAACAACTTCATTCGCCTTATACCTATATACAAAAAAATTCCCAAATTAGACCCTGCAAAAATGACGTATATGAAGTAGAGAAAGCAACAAAGATAGACTATCTACAAATCTAAGAGAAAGAGGAACACGGTGCAATCAAGGAGATCCAAACCCTCAGGAAGAGACTGCTCATACGAAGGGATGACCTCTCATTCTGCTAAGACATCGGTTGCTGGAGGAGTTGGGGGCCGCAAAGGAAGCATCAAAGAACCCTTGCGCGTCAATGATTCTCCTGGGTAGAGTACCCAGCCAACCCTCCTCAACTGGTCCTCAGATAGAAGGTTCACGAGGTTCACTAGACCTCCACATAAGAGTTGATGCTGCTCATCTTTATATTGCTCTCGAAGGTCAGGAATTGATGAGAAAATGATTGACTTAGCCACTCTATCTGAATGCCAACCTCGAGGGGAGTACCACCTGCTCGGTAAAGGATTCACGACAAACCAACGAGAATCAATATAATGTGCCCTTGGTGGAATCCCCTCGAATAAACAATCCTCAATGCATTCCCTATAAAGTGTATACAAGTGATAGCGGGATTGTCCTAGTCAAAGGCGATAAAAACAAAAAATAAGATCAACAGTAGGGGTCACCCCTTTCTCTTAGCATAAAATGAAAAATCCCACCGACTGAGCCCAGCCATTGGGATGTAGCTGGTCCAAAGCCAAACCACTTCGACGAAGAAATTCAGTGCCAAAATGGAGCGGAAGAAAAAATCCTAAGCAAAAACTTATTTCATGAACCACTATACACCCTTCTAAAATAATAGCGGCACAAGATTTGCTTGGCTTAGACAATCTAGCACAATAAGAGGGGGAAATATGGAAGTTCCCCACCAATTGAGCAACCTCATCAGCTATTAGGGCAGAACGCTTACCCATAAGAAATTGGCAGGCGCATCCCTCAAAATCCCTAGTACAAAAATATACACGCCTAGATTCCATGTTATCTGAAGGTAAGAAGAATGTCGGAATAAGAAAGGGGTAAGGCCTAGAAGAAGAAAAATATAACCCCAAGATTTTGGCACTAAAGAGACACGTTTCCCAAAGTAAAAAAAAAAAAAAAGCGCAAAGAAACCTAGAGGCAAAAGCTAGCGAGAAGATAGCTCACGGCGAGGAAGCTAATGGCAACGAGGCTTAAGGTGAGAAGGCTAGTGGAAAAAGCGTAAGGAGCTAGAGGCAAAAGCTCGTGGCAAATGCATGAAGGAAAGAAGGCTAGAGGCACATAGCTTGCAGTAGGGGCCTTCAGGCAAGGCTCTTAGAATGCAAAAATGAAGGCAAAGGGGGTTAGCGACAAAGGCCAAAAAGCTAGGAGTCTTTGCGACAAGACAATGGAGCTATGAAATATTCTAACAGCAAGAACTAGGAGTAAAAGACTTGAGGCAACACAAAGAAAAGCCTTGTAGTGAAAAATTACTTGGTTGTTCCCTTGCGACAGAGAGATTTTATGTCTGAGGTAAAAGCCCAGGAAATGATTAAGGTAAGTGGAATTTATAAAAGCATGTCGGAAGGCCGATGGACAGTGAAAAAATTACCTTGAGGGGTAACAGCTGACCTCGCGATAATATGCCTTTACGTCACCCCTAATTCGATAGTAAAATTTTGAAATTTTCCTACTCTTCCATTTTACCTAAAGGCAAAAAAGAAAAATGGGGGGTAATTATTGTACCATAAGAGTCGAGATGGAGAAAAATGAGGATTTTTTAAACAAAAAAAGGTATCGAAGCTTCTGACATTATGCTCTAAGCCAAACAAAAAGAGGACCTCGCAGCGTAGAGCCTTACGACCAAAGCCTTGTGGCAAGGTTGCTCGCGGGAAAAGGCCTTGTGGTAAAGGGCTTTAGGGCAAGGTGGCTTACGACAAAAGGCCTTGCAACAATTGGCCTCGTGGCAAGAGGCATTGTAGCAATTGGCCTTATGGTAGGAAGCTACAGCAATGGTGGGCTCATGGCAATCGACCTTGTGGCAAGTGGCCTTGCGCCGTCGTGGCACGCGGTAATCTGTCCTACGGCAAGTAGCCTTGCATCATTGTGGCTCACGGCAGCATGCCTCGTAGCAAGGGTTTGACAGCAAAGGCAGGCTTGCTGCAAAAGGCATGGTGGCAGAGGGCCTCACGGCAAAAGGCGTTGCGGCAACCTAGCTCCCAACAAGAGGCCTTGTGGCAAGGGGCCTCGCGGAGCCATGGACCTTACGATAATGCCTCCTCCCATCTAGACCAAGACTCTCACTCAACAAACAATACTTGTCAACGCCAAGCATCCTTGAGAATCGTGCCCTATAAATACCAAGCTACAGGACAATGATAGGGACTTCCGAATTCGGTAAAATTTTGACACATTTACTATTTTTCGTGAACAATTATCTTCATCTGGTATTGACTTAGGCATCGGAGGATGAGGATTCCCATGAGCCTTCTAACCCATTTTCAAGTATCAACAGGTCAAGATCCTTGTGGCAAGGTCCTTGAGATGAGATCTTTGTGGCGAGATCCTTGAGGTGAGCATCATTGAGGCCAGATCCATGAGGAAAATATCCTTGAGGCGAATATCCTTGCAGCGAGATCATTGAGGCAAGCACTCTTGTGATGAATATGCTTAAGGTGAGATCCTTAAGGCAAACATCCTTGTGACGAAAATCCTTAAGGCGAACTTCCTTACGCCGACTTTTCTTATGGAAACCTTGTTTCACTAGACAACAAGCTCAAGTCCCTATAATAGTTGGTCTCACGTCATGAAATTTAATTGTTATATTTTTTGCAACAACAAGTATCTTGTTTCTTAGTTGAGTAGTCTTATGCCATTGTCGAATATTTTATACTAAACAGAAAATAGGTGTCTGTATCTTATTTTTTTGATCAACTATCAAGTATTCAATACTCGAATAATGACATGACTCAATCGAGTACCAAGAATATTCAAATCGAATAATCATTCTAATGTTTAAATGCTAATTGATTGTGAAATGGTCAATATTCAAGTAGTGTTATTATGCAATCGAGTACTTATAAGACCTAGTCGAGTAAATTTTTACATAAATAGAAAATGGATCTCTGTATCCTAAATAGTAATCGACTAAGTGAAATATGCATAAGTTGAGCTTAATTGACTCACTAAAATCCACTCAAGTAATTGCTAAATTCAATCGAATATCTTTATTTTTCACTCGAGTATTTACATGCTGAAATTAAAAAATATTGTCAGTTGTACAGAGTGATGAGAGTACACAGTTTTGATTGTTTGAGTGACTAGGACAACTAACTCTAAAAATTATGTCTTCCCAGATGCACCACAACTAGGGTATGGAGCTTTAACAAACGAAGCCCATTCCTAAGGTACCCTACTCCGAGCTTATTCACATTCGGACCTCTTAGGCAACCTTCCTCCTTTGTCTTATTCCAAGATTACTGCTTGACATTGACCTGTCGGCTCAGCTGTCTCTAAATAAGGATCGATTGACCACTTTAGAATAAATTTTGGAAATTATTGTATTCTTACTTTTATGTGAACAAATGTAGAAGGTGTTTGGCTTACCGTCTTTTAAGATGGCTTTTAAGTCTTTTAAAGTTTTAAAGATGGCTAACGTTTAATTTAATAATGTATTTAGATAAATATGCTTTAAGCTATTATTTATATAATTATGTATTTAATTTGAAAAATCTAATAAGTTATCAGAATTTAATAAAAATACTAAAATAGACATGTTGTTGAATAATATAAATAAAATTCATAAAAATACTATTTTTAATAAAAATAAATTATAAATTAATATCCAATTGATAAAATTTTTATCATTAGATGTTCACAAATTATATATAATTATTAAAAAATATATTAATACAATACTTTATGTTTAAATTTAGGTTTAATTCATAAATATGTTAAATATATTAACACAATAGACATTAAAATATATATGTTAATTATATATATATACACAATGAGAAAGGCGACAAACGAAAGAGATGGAGGAGGCAGTGATAGAGGCGATAGGTGATGGAAGATGAGATGGAGGCAATGGCGACATACTGAAAGCGGTGATGCCACGATGGAAGATGGAGACAACAAAAGATGAGATGGAGGTGATGTCAAGGGGCTGGAGGCGGCACTACGGTGATGGGTTGGGGTTGGGACGATGGGCTGGAGAATGTTTAAGGGCAGAGATTGGAAATATCAAAGTTTTTGGAGGGCAAAATTGTAAGACATTTGGTCAATGAAATAAGTTTGGGCGAAACTTTTCTAAAACGTTGTCAGAACAACATTTAAACTCAACAACTTTTAAACTCTTTAATTTTTAACAAACATATAACTAAATAAGTTATACAACGTTTAAACTGAAGGGGCAACTTATAAGCGGTCAAACCACTAAGCCAAACACCCCTTACTCAAAATTAATAATCTAAATGTGTTGTGTGATACGTTCAATATTTAAATGATTTGATATTATAAATTTAATAGAACATTAAACATAAATGACATACGATATGTGTATATTAATTATTGAATAAGATTTTGTATGATTTGATCTGACACTAAATGATAGTCACAAAAATGGATCTCAAATCAAAATTGATCTTAGATAGCAAGATTTTCTTCCCACTACTTCTTAGACAGGTAAGGAACAAAAAACTCTCCCATAAATAAACCTTAATTAAAAATTATTATTTAAAATAGTGGAGGAAGGATTTAACCATAAATAAATTATTTATTTAATAACCCTTCCATTACAGGTGAATTAAATAATGACCTACACTCTGACTCAAAGCCATACCTAAGTCCAAAAATTTAATGCACATATTTCCCTAACAATTAGTTAGATCACTTATGAATAACGGGAATGTCGTGCTCATCTTTTAAAAAATGATCAATCATATTATCCATTTATTTTTAGTAAAAATAAAATCATTACCAATTAATAGTAGCACACAAAAAATATTTTCAACATGATATATATATGTACACAATATATATATACATACACACATGGAGAAAGGGAGAGAGAGAGACCTCGAGGGCATGTTTGTAGCGGTGAGAACAACGAAGATTAACCAAGATGCGACGAAGGTCTGAGAGGCCAATTGTGTTACCTTGGGAGACCCAATTTTTGAGTACATTGGTGGCGTTGCGCTTGGGAAGTCTCAGCCTAAATACCTTGCTCTTCAGGTCATCATCATCATCTTCATCATTATTAGGTTTATGTTTCCAAATAAAGCCCAAGGTGGTGACGATTTTTTGTGTGGATCTAATCTTCATAGGCCTCAGACTGTAACTGAAGTATAACCCAAGTCCACATCACCACTTATTGGAAGCCCAAAATAGAACTCGAGCTATAAGCCCTTAACCATCACTTTGGAGGAGAAATGGGCCTAAGCCCATTTGCAAGTGATAAAGAGTCCAAGCCCATTCCTCTTGCTTTCCCTAGTTGTTCGCATATATAAATGATCTTTTGGGAGACTCTTATACTGATACACTCTCTCTCCCTTGAGTTGGTGTCGTTTTCCCCACCCCCATGCCCGTTTCACTGTCAGCCAACGCCTTCTCCTTTCTCTGATGTTGTGGGTGTCGTCTCTTCTTGGTTGTTGTGCTGTCTTGTCTCCTTTGTGGCTCTGGCTGATTCCATGGATGCATCATGCTTTGCCTATATAAATCGATTCTTAGCCTCTCTTGTGAGTCAAGAAGACACTGGTAAGGTGTTCTATGACTGATCTATCTTTGTAATTCTTGTTCCTATGTGGACTCTACTTTGTGTAGAGGTTTCGATCTCTTTTGGGGCAAGTGAACAGATTTTGGGTTAGGCTCTTTGGTAGCTTTGTGGTCCTATTCTCGGTGTTGCCTAAGTGGTGATTCGATTGCCCAGAACTGAGCCTTGAATGCCTCTATCGTGACTACCAGGGAGTTCTTTCTATACTTCATGTATTTTCAAATTTTTTGATTTTCAATTAATACTTGCACGAACCATCATTTTTGTAGATCTTGCACTCACAAATGGTATCAAAGCCTTATTAGGCTTCTGGGTTGTGCAAAATCGGAACCAAATCAAAAAAATCATTGGGTTTTTCAGTCCGATTTTGTAGTAAGTCGTGATCAAATCGAATGTGCTTTCTTTAAATTACTTTGTGCAGGCTTTGAGTTGGGGTGAAAGAACCCCATATCCGAAGACAGCGGCTGATGAACATGCATACACTTCTATAATTTTGCACTTCTCTGACTCAGTTTTAAGGAAATTGGTAAACTTGATACTACTCAAGAACTTTGAAAAAAATTAGAGGATTTATATGTTAAGAAATCTACTCCTAATAAGCTTTTCTTACTCAAAATTTTTTTCAATTTTAAAATTGACCCCTCTAAAGATTTTAGATGACAACCTAGATGTCTTTAACAAACCAGTTCAAGATATCACAAATTGTGGTGAAAAAGTGATTGAGGAATATAAGGCCATAATTCTTTTAAATGCCATTCTTGATGCCTATAAGGAGGTAAAAAATGCTATTAAGTATGATAAGGACACTTTAACACCTGAGATTATCATAGATTCCTTTAGGAGTAAGGAAATGGAGTTGAAGAGTGAGAGAAACATGATAAGCGGTAAATCTCAATCTAAGAGTCAAGAAGGAGGTGGCAGGAAGAAAGGGAGAAATATATCTAAATCTAAAGCCCGAGGAAAGAGCAGGAAGTGTTACAGTTGTGGAAAAATTGGATACTTCATTAAAGATTATTATGCTGAGAAACGCAAACAAAAGGAAAAAGTGAAAGAACAAGAAAAGGTTAATGTAGTGACCTCTTATGACCCTAGTAAGGTATATATGCTCATAGATTCTGACTCTACTAAAATAACAATTGCATTTAGGTCACATATGCAAGAATGGATTCTTGACTCAGGTGCATTATTCCATGTCACATTTCAAAGACATTGGTTTGAAAACATACATGAATTAGAAGATGGTCATGATATAGTTTGCAGTAATATTGCATACAAGGTAATTGGGATTGGAGACATCACAATTAAATTAGACACGTGATATGTCTTAAAGTTGAGAGATGTTAGGTATATCCTTGAAATGGTCAGGGATATAATTTCAGTAGGTTAGTTAGAAAAGAATGGATTTATTAGAAAAATTAAAAATTGAATGTTAAAAATAATTAAAGGAGCAATGGCGGTTTATAAGGGGGTTAGAAGAAATGTTATTTATATCTCAATTGTCGAGGTAATGGGTGGCTCAGGCTCCCACATTGCCTCGATCAACATGGATGACACACATAAATGGCATAGTAGATTAGCCCATGTGAGTGTTAAAGGGCTTAAGTTTTTTGAACGATAATGAAGTCTGTGGTAAAGACTGTGTGTCTAATATTCCTTTCTGTGACCATTATGTGCTTGGAAAGCATCACAAGTTAGCATTCTCATCTAGTGTATAAAGGGCTACAAGGGTCCTTGAGTATATTCACTCAGACCTATTGGGACCGACTTCAAATCCCACATCTGGTAGGAATAGATATTTCTTGTCCATCATAGTTGATTTCTTTAAGAAAGTTTGGGTTTTTCTCTTAAAAGACAAATCAGAAACCTTTAAGACTTTTAAGATTTGGAAAACTCAAGTGGAGAACCAAATAGGCAAAAGGATAAAATATCTTAGAATTGATAACAGTCTAGAATTTTGCAATGCTGATTTTGATAGTTTATGTAAGGAATGTGGGATCACTAGGCATAAGATTGTTCCCTACATCTCTCGGTAGAATAGGGTGGCGGAACGAATGAATAGGAGTCTTTTGGACAAGGTTAGGTGTATGATGATCAGTTCTAGTATACCTACGTCCTTTTGGGGCGAAACAGTCATGACTACTGTAACGGCTCGCCTCCCGGAGCCTCCCCGTGCACAAAGAGGATCCGTGAGAGGGTCATTACTTAAATGATAACCAACAGTAACACAACTACAACTCACACACAACCCTTATAAAACCATAACCTTTTTATCATATAGCATCTCATAATCATCATTACATAACCATTCACAACATGAGCCCACCTAGACTTACATAACATACACCTGACTCAAAAACATAAAAGCATTACTCTGACCCAGACACAGAACACCCAGGATCTAGTTTTGGGAGAAATCTACGCCTGCTATCATGACTCGACGATCTAAACCCAACTCTATCGGATGCACTTACGATCTCAAGATATTCTTACTTGGAATGATGGAAAGCAAACGTGAGTCACAAGACTCAGCAAGCTCTAGAAAGAAAGGCTGTAGGTTAAAGACATAACTCTTCCCGTAACACCCCATGCAATTCATGCCAATCCAACGTCATATCATGCCATACCCAATGCCTGCCTTATTTCTAGATGCATAAACATATAATAAACTTCACATAAACGGTCCTTGGGGCCCATATAAAACACACACTGGCGCCCAAGTCCAACATACAAACCTGTTAGTAGCCTTTTGTAGGCTACCATACCATTGCCCTTACATGTCCCTTCCTATCACTCACAACATAATCTGTTGTCGTGGGTTTCACCCTAAGATCTTACTGTTGCCATAGGTCTCACCCCAAGGTCTTTCTGTTGCCGTGGGTCTCACTCCCAAGGTCTTTCTGCTACCGTGGTCTCATTCCCAAGGTCTTTCTATTGGCCACTTCCACAGCTTACGTTCTGTGAGGGGCACCACCCATCACCCATACTGATCAACTATAGCCACACATTCTCACCATGCAATGTAACAATTAGGAAATACAACAAATTTTGTAGCATAAACATGATGACAAGGCCCCCATAAACCAAACATCAGGCCATACTACGCTCACATAGGAATTCACGCATGTGATATGCTCTAAATGCACCGGCTCACCTAAAAAACCCAAGTTGGCTCTTAAACCAACCAGGTCATGCAAATGCTCACACATCCCATCACACACAAGGCATGTCCCTAAGTGAATGCAACTCAGTCCCTATGCAGCACACACATCATGATATGCACAAAGCAAGGCGAGAATCTAGTAGTACCAGCTCTTCTGGCCTGTCTAACGCTTATCGTAACAGCCGATGACTGGTGCCCATACATCTAGCCATCAACTGCCATGACCCACGGTCGATAGTTAGTGGCTTTGTACCCCATACCCTTAGGACACACATGATCAACATTTAATTTATAACTTTTAGACTTAACTTTACATAACATTTCTCTGTAACTCTTCACGTACACAACCATATAAACATAATAATACCATTCTCGTTCTCATTCTCATCTCTTATCGTGTTAATGATCCATTCACTTTTCTCATTTAACCCTTTAACATAACCCATAATCCATACCGACTCTTCTAAGAGCCTAGTCCATCAGGTTCGGCATCATTCCTAAGGAAAGTGGAGCGGTACGAAGCCCCGTGATGAAGTGAACGACATCGATATATCACTTGCTTAACTTATTTAATCACCAATAGATCCATAATTAACATATAAGTTGTGGAATGGTTATCACATAGATTATCATTATTAATGCGTGGAACCGAATCACGGTGAGGGAGAGAATAAAATACGAGAAACCACAGAGACTCTCATAGGAAATTAAAAACATGAGAATAGGGTTAGGAGCTTGCCTGCAAATAGCGGATCCTAGCTTCTCTCGCACTCCTGCTGTGAAGTAAAGCGTTCTATAAGAAATAACAAGATCGCAGCTCCAATTAATTAAATCTAACCGCGTAACCTACATAAACTAACTATACAAAATCTATAATTTAAATGTATGATATTTCTAGTAATTTTACCTACTCACCTGAATATTTTAAACACCAAATAATGCCAAGATTCCCTATTTTTTCCCATAATTTCTCCCTTTTTTGTGGCTGCTCACGCCTTTCTTCTTCTCCCTTAATTTTCCCCCATGCCTCTGCTTCAAGAACGGCCGAAATCGGCCTTAAAATGGCCAAATTTGGCCTTAATATATAGCAAAATAGGAGCAGCGTGAGGAGTATGGAAAATGGGCAACCTAGAGCGCGCCATGTGGCTCGTTCCGCGGCTATCGCGCGACCTCCCCCTTTCCAGCCAAACAACGTCGTTTTGGGCGCCTAGGGCTGATTAAAAATCAGCCATTTCTTCCCCCAGCATGCTCCTGCTCACCCTCGGTCTCGACCCCGCACCACCCGCCTGCACATGTGCAAGTATGATCGCCCGAGCTGTTGCCTTCCTCATTAAATAAATGCCCTCCATTAAATTTAAGATGACCTCCTGGCTCTTCCCCAAAATTACACCAGCACCCCCAGCACTTCCGAAATTCACACACACACCCCCAAACTCCAATTCCTTCTTATTTCACTTACACCCTAAAACTTCTAAAAATCCACCAATTTAATTTATTTTATTCTTTCATTATTTTCATAATTGCCCCCAAATAAAATTATTAATCACCTTAATTTCCTATTTCCTCAAAACAACATAAATTATTACTTTTCCTTAAATCTCCATATACTCAATAATGACCTTAGCACTGGCATTAATAATTACTATTTATCTCCAAATCTCGAGATATTACAACTACTTGTTACCTGATTAACATAACCTCATCAGCTGCCTTAAATGGTGACACTCCATATGAAAAATGGCATGGAAAATGCGTCGACTACACAAATCTTAGAACTTTTGGCTATGTTGTCTTTTCTCACCAGAATCAAGGCAAATTAGAACCTAGAGCTAGGAAATGTGTTTTTCTAGGACACCCAGAAGAAGTCAAAAGGTACAGACTTTGGGATAGAAGCAAAAATAGAGTGAGAATTATTTGAATAGGGACGCCACCTTTAATGAGTTTGAGATGCCCTGTTTAAAATCAAAAATTGAGAATAAGAAATCTCAAGAGGAGTTCAGTAGAACAAATATCCTCATTCCCACGACCTCGAGAGAGATAGAGAATCAAAGTCAGCCGATATCAAATGAGGAAAGTGAGATAGTAGTAGAACACCCCATTGACCAACCATCATTAACTGATTATCAATTAGCCCGAAATAGGGAAAGAAGACCTAATAGGTTACCCCAAAGGGTAACATCAGATTTTGAATTAGCCTATGCTAGCTAGCAAAAAGTAGTTGATAATGAGCCAAACACATATGAGGAGGCCATTAGAAGTGAATACTCTAAGGAATGGGTAGAAGCAGTGAAAGAAGATATGTGTTCCCTCTCTAAAAATCAAACTTGGGAGTTAGTGTCAAAACCTAAAGACAAGTCCATTGTAGGCTATAAATGGATTTATAAAGTTAAAGAGGGTACTAGTAAAAATGAATCTGCAAGATTTAAGGCTAGATTAGTAGCCAAGGGATTCACACAAAAAGAAGGGGTTAATTATAAAGAGATTTTTTTGCCAGTTGTTAAGTATACCACTATTCATGACATGCTTACATTAGTTGCATACTTTGACTAGAAACTTGAACAACTTGATGTGAAAACTATTTTTTTGCATGGTGATCTAGAAGAAAAAATCTATGTCTCAACCTAAAAGTTTTAAAGATAAGAGAAAACCTACTTTTGTGTGCTTCTTAAAGAAATTTCTATATGGTTTAAAACAATCTTCTAGACAATGGTACAATCATTTTGATTCATTTGTCCATTCAATTGGTTTCAAAAGAAGTGAATTTGATCATTGCTTATATTTCCAACATTATAATAAGGATTGTGTGTTTCTTTTATTATATGTTGATGCTCCTAATTGGCTCAAATGTTAAGATGATTAATGGCATAAAAATAGCTTTAAGTAGTGAATATGATATGAAAGACCAAGGGATTGCTAATAGAATTTTAGGTATGAAAATTGAAAGAGATAAGTCAAATTTATTGTTGTTTTTGC
Source organism: Diospyros lotus (assembly GCF_014633365.1). Classification (NCBI taxonomy): domain Eukaryota; kingdom Viridiplantae; phylum Streptophyta; class Magnoliopsida; order Ericales; family Ebenaceae; genus Diospyros; species Diospyros lotus. Next base: position 37,526,755 of record NC_068346.1, read on the forward strand.
ATTAATCATCATATGTGTTAAATATTTTGAAAAGATTTGGCATGCGTGATAGAAGACCTATTTCTTTAATGCTAGCAAACCATTTCATTGATATTTTACTCTTGTGTTTAGTTTTGATGATGAAAAACATCAAACGATTTTATACTCTAAATCAAAGTATATTATTTGAAAATTATTTGGAAAAAAAAAATTAATTTCAAGTGCTTTGTCAAAATGAAAATAAAAATCAAATGAATTATAATTTTCTTTATTCTTATACATGGAGATTTGCAAAGATAAGTATTAAGACTTAAAATAATCTCGTAAATGATTTTTACAAAGGCAAAAGACCATGTATGTTCTTGATAGATTGATGTTTTTGCTTTTGATATAGGCTTTGATGATGAAAATTAATTATATTTTGATGATAAAATTATTTCATTAATATTTATTGACTTGGTGCTCTAAATTATTTTTATATGTTTTATTAAGTACCAAAATAAAAAATTAATTTCATCATTCAATTGAATGTCAAAAATCTTGTTATTAATTTCTTGATGACATTTGAAATGTTATGTTTCTATTTGACTAAAATTGTTGAATGAAAATTAAATTCAATGCCAAAATATCTTGTGATAAATTTCTTTATGGCATTTTGGAATATTATGTTTTTAATTGATTAAAAATGTTGAATGAAAATTATTTTCAGCAATTCAATGATAAAAAGCTTGTGATAAATTTCTTAATGATATTTGAAGTGTGTATCTTTCAAGCGTACATCTTTCAATTTCAAATAAAGATCAATGAGAGATTAAATAAAGTGATATTGAAAATCATATCTCAAGGCAAATGACAAGTATCTCATGTTTTTATGTTTATATTAAAAGTTCAAAATGTTTTTAAATGAGTTTGAAGTGTAAGGCAAAAAGAGTTTTTTAAAGATTGTAAAGGTGTTAGTCAACTAATTTTTTGGATCTATCGTCTGATAGGTTGATATGGTTTCTGTCAGTCGACTAATCCTCCTTGATTAGGCTTCTAATAGCATGCATGATATGTGTTTCTTAACTAATCAGTCGTCTATCTATTTTCATCTGTCACCTGACAGTGAGTGTATGTTTTAATCTAATGTCTAAGTTAGTCAACTATTTATTTTCATCTGTCGATTAACAGAATGATAGTTTTTTGAATTTTTTTTCCTTATTTGTCGACTAACTCATTTCATCTGTCGACTAACTCATTCCATCTGTCAACTAATGCCTTCAATTAGTTGACTGATTTAAGTCATCAATCGCCTAATTAATTCATAGAAAGCAAATAACGACTAGTTTTTCAAAACTCAATGGCTCAAAACAATTAGTTTTCTCTTGAAGCTTGTGAAACACCTATAAATACAAATCAAGGATGATCAATAAGAAGTTAATGAATGGAAATAAAGTGAAGTGAGCTTACAATTTATTTACATCTTCTCAATTGTAATTGTGCTTAAAATTTTCTCTCTCAAAGGCTTTGATCTTAATTTGTATTTTATCATTCAAGCCTTGTTTTTATTTTGAGATATCTTGTAACTAAGGGATTCATCTTTTATATTCTCACTTATTGTACATTTCTTGTATTTCTTAGTTTGGGTAGCTAGAGGACCTATTTGTGTAAGTAGAAGGTTGTAATTCCTAGTCTTAGACTAAAGGGCCTACTTGGGTTCAAGTAGGAGGTTATAGTGGAATGGTTTTCAAAATATTTAGTGAGGAGCTAAGGTAGTGGATTAGGCTTGAATTAAGTTGAATCACTATAAATTCTTGTGTTCATCTCTTGCTTGTGCTTTTTTGTTTCATTTATTATTTCAAACATTTCAATTATCCTCACTTGCATTATATTCTTATTTGTTTTGAAAAAGATTTCAAGTTCTCCAGCTAATTTTTAGATTACCTAATTAACCCTCCTCTTGGGTTAGTGTCATAGCATTTCAAACCTATCATTCATTTTGTCAAAAGAACAATCTCCTACTAACGAAGAAGAAGAAGAAGAAGAGGAATATATGGGTAAAATTCTATATTCAAATGCAATAGGATCTGTCATGTACCTTATGGTGTGTACTAGACCAGACTTAGCTAATGTCGTTAGCACCCTGTGTAGATTTATGACAAACCATGGTCCCACTCATTGGGAAACGTTAAAATAGTTACTTAAGTACTTGAGGGGTACTTACAATGTAGGCTTAGTGTATAAGTGTCATTTTGATAGTGTGAAACTTAAGGGGTTTACGAATTTTGATTATGCTGGTGATAGACTTAAGGGGTTTGGGCTTTATTCGTGATATTGTGTCTCAAGATGCTATTAAACTTGAGAAGGTGCTTTCAGAACATAACCCCTCTAATATGGGAACTAAGGTACTCTCTATGACAAAATCTAGAAGTTATCTTGCTCTTCTAAACATTGATAAAGTTATGTGATTGCTTATGCATTTGTTGCATGTGCATATTTTCTTGTTGCTTGTGTGTGTTGGCCTTATTAGGAAGCAAGGTGAAGATTTGTTGGGTTTGTGTTTCAAAATAAAACCCAATGCAATAATGATTTTTCAAGTGGGTTTAATCTTCATAGGCATTGGCCCATGATTGAAGTATAACCCAAGTCCACATCACCACTTATTGGCAGCCCAAAATAAAAGTTGGGTCATAAGCCCTTAACCATCATTTTGGAGGAGAAATGGGCCTAAGCCCATTTGCTCAAGTGATGGAGAGTCCAAGCCCATTACTCTTGCTTACCCTAGCTGTCCACATATATAAATGATCTTTTGGGAGACTCTTATACTCACCTTCTCTCTCCTTCAAGTCAGTGTCATTTTCCCCTTCCCCGTGCCCATTTTGTTGTCAGTCGACGCCACTTTCGTGTTGTCAGCTAGTGCCTTCTCTTTTCTCTTATGTTGTTGGCAACGTCTCTTCTTGGTTGTTGCGTTGTCGCGTATCCTTTGTGGCTCTGGCTGATTCGATGGAAGCTTTGTGCTTCGCCTGTATAAACGGATTCTTGGCCTCTCTCTTGTGAGTGAAGAAGACATTGGTAAGGTGGTCAATGACCAATCTATCTTCGTGATTCTTGTTCCTATGTGGACTTTACTTTGTGTAGAGGTTTCGATCTCTTTTAGGGCGAGTGGACAGATTTTGGGTTGGGCTCTTTGGTAGCTTTGTGGTCCTAATCTCGGTGTTGCCTAAGTGGTGATTCAATTGTTTAGATTTGAGCCTTGAACACTTGTATCGTGACTGCAAGGGAATTTTTTTCTATACTTAGTATATTTTTGAATTTTTTGATTTTCGATTAATACTTGCACTAACCATCATTTTTGTAGATCTTTCGCTCACAATCACCTTTACAATTTCCATTATGATGAGGAGGCATGACTTCATCTGGAAAAGTGGGAGAGTCCTCTTGCGTCTTTGAAGCAGCCGATGAGGATACAGATCTGAAGATGCCCCCTTTGAGCTTGGCCCCTGCAGTTTCTGAAATAAGAGACAATTTTGGTGTCAGAGAAAGAAAGAGAGTTGAGTGGGTGGATTTGGGTAGAGAGAGTTGTGCGTAGTGGAGTAGCATACCGAGCGAGAGTGGGGAAGATGGAGTCGGGCGCCATTGAAACTGAAACCCCCTGTTGGTTTACCCAGGTTTCTATTCAGTTAATGAAGGAATATTATGCCAGTACCCTTTAAATGATCTGTTACATTACACCATCTTGCAAATGAGTTTAGATTTTATAATTCTAGCAAAGATTGGGTTTGGGCCAAACCCAAATCCAATCACCCTGTTCAAATTGCCAGTTGGTCAAGTTAGAAAAAAACCTCTTCTCTTTAAGTGAGTAACATTTCGATTAAATTAAAATAATTGAATTAAAGTAGTTAAAATTATTAATTTAGTTTGATTCAAATTACAGATCAAATCAATTCAATTTTCAAGACTCTGTATATTAATTACATAAATGTCACTACATTTTCATACCATATGGTCAATTTCTACCAAACACACGTTTTCTTCTTCTTCTTTTCTTTTTTTTTTTTTTTTTTTTTTTGGTGGGGGAGGGGGGATTGAGGCAACCCTTTCTCATTTCACACAATATCGGAAGAACTAAATAATTTATTATTATATTGGAGACCCACATTTCCCCGTGTGTGCCACACCTTTGTGCTATGAGCTCAAATAATTTATTATTATACGTTTTGACATGATATGAATTAAGAGAAATTAAATGTCAATTATAAAAAAAAAATTAGAAAGAATATGACCTTCAAGATAAATAATAAATAAATCATTTTACTAACCGTCACTCATTAAGATACATTTAATACACTTTTTATTTTTCAATATTTATTGTGTTACAGGAAAAATTACATTAAAAGATAAAAAAAAGTTTAAAAACCCAAAATAATTTTTTAAGTTAAAAAAGTATAATTTTTCCTTATCAGGAGATCCCTCACAAAACTCAAATAAAATAAATCTGACTTTTAAAAATTCTTCTAAAAATTCTGCAAAAAAAATAGATATAATCTATGAGAATTTTAATTCTAATGGATATTGAAATATTAAGATAAATATTATCTAAAAAATCTCTCGTTTAAAGGAAATAAGAAAAAAATCATATTTTTCTATAAATAAACATTAGAGTGTTTATTAATTTTAATACAGCTTTCAAGGTTTTAGCGACTAACTTAAACATTAGAGTATTTGTATGAAAATTATTTTTTATTTTACAAACTTTAAATGATTTAATGATAATATTTTTAATTAAAAAATTTATTATTATATTGAAACAATAATACTATTAAATATTACTATTAATTGATAATGAACACTTAGCATTCAAAATAGTTTTGGGTCTCCAATCCGAACAGCTAATTAAAGGACAAACACATTACCAATATATGTAAACAAAGTTAGAAGAAAGTCCGTTTGTACACACGTGGAGTCGCTGACGCATGGAAGACTAGAGTGGAGTGTATCGTCCCGTTTGCTTGCTAATTTTGAACCATTCAAACCAAAACTATTGCTTCTACAATTAATTGATTTCTTCCTTACGTGCGCAAGTGTGGGATGACGTACGTTAATTATTGTTAGGTCTAATACGTTCAGTGTTTTTTTAATAATTAAAAAATACAATAGTTTTGATATTTAAATTGTTAAAAAATATCACTTTAAATTCTTATCATGACCGAATGAGAGTGAGTCCATGAACATGCCTATCTCTATGAGTAGCACGCCACATAGATGTTCAATTGATAGTATTTAAATATGTCGACTAATTTATTGTATTCTCTTAATAATTAAAAAATATAATGTTTGATATTTAATGTGTAAAAACATGAAGATTTTGTATTTCAATAATTAAAAATTGTTACTTTAAACCGTGCATACAGGAGGACGACGCATGCATATAGGAGTACGTCTTCTCTCCCTATATCAGCTAACTCTTTTCAGAGTCAAGGGATATTATGCCCTCTAACCTATTGATACACTGTCATTTATATACTTTCTTACTCACTCAAGTGTCAGAGTGGTTGTAGGTCTCAGTCGCCCCTCAGACGAACCCGTCGACGGAGCCCGCACCCTGCCGTTGCGATCCCGCCTCCAATTGCCCCCTTTGGTCAAGAAAGAACATCTGGTGCCCAAAGCCTGTCTCAGCCCTCCTATAAACAATGCTTGGGACCCAAACCAACATGGTTAGTTCGCCCCGCACGGACCTCGGGCAAAGCCCCGCCATTGCTCTAAGTGCCTCGTGCCTGCGTTGGCCTTATCGAGCCACGCCTTGTATTAGATAGGCGCACAAGACCTAGAGCCACACTCGATCCTCCTTTAAACAGTGCTCGACGCCCAGACCGACATGGTCAGTCCGCCCCACACGGACCTCGGGCACAGCCCTACCTATTACTCTAGGCGCCTCGAGCCTACCTCGGCCCTATCGAGCCATGCCTTGTATCAGACAAGCACACAGGACCTGGAGCCAGCCTAAAGTCGTGCTTTGTAACAAACTGGCATGCCGAATCTCGAGTCTACCTCGATCCGATTACAATGTATCTTATATCAGACACAGCCAAAAGGGCTAAGAGACACTATTGCCAAAAAAAAAGCACGCAAGACACAACAAAAACACAAGGTACCCAAAAGACACCTACATTTCATTATGAAACTTACATTTGATTACAATCTTCATATCTGTAATGATTTTATGTTACACTCGCCTATTATGCTAGAACCGTTACAAGACACAAACATCTAAAAGCGCAACCGAAGTAAAAGCAAGGCCAAACAGCAGTCGTTGTAAGATACACTCCCACTATAATAGTCAGTAACAGCTTTCCCCATAGATAGCTTGGCAAAGGCTGAAACTCTTTTGTACCACCTAACATCCTGTCCCCTAAAGGGGTCGAATTCCACCAGCCCAGCTGCCGCTCCTAAAGAGAGTCCAAGAAGACCTAGCACCCATGCGACGTCAAAATTTCCACTTTCAACCTTGAAGCAATCAAATGGCCCCTTGCATCTAGCTTAGTGATGTTGGTGTCAAATATCAAGGTACTCAGACACTGGAGCACGGTGCTTTCGCCAAAGACAAACTCTAAGAAAGCCACATCACTTATTCTAGACACAACATGTTTCACCAATCCTAGTACTGCTCTTATCCAAACGTGCTTAACCTTAGACCTCTCGGCCCCTGTTGCACCATCCGCTAAGTCACCAGTAGAAACACCCCTCCCAAATAAAAAACTCCCACTACAAGCCATCCACCCCATTTCCCTAGTCTCCCAAAACCAGGACACAAACGAACGTAAACAGCATGGAAAGAAACCAAGGGCTTTCTGATTAGTGGTCAATTTTGTAAAAATTATGTTATAATTTCACTTTTATTTTGATCTTAAAATGGTTTAAATTGAATATTATTATGTATTTTGTGATTGCGTGCAAGTTTAAAAATATTAATATAAATATATATATATATAATATAAAATAAAAAATATATATAATATTATAATATTATGGATTCCAAGCCCAAAACAAGGAGGCCCAAGCTCAAACCTAAAGGCCCAACTTATGGAAGCTTCTTGATTATTTAGTTTATCTTTGTATTTTTAAATTAGATATTTTGTTTATCTTCGTATTATTAAATTAAATATTTGTTTATCATTTTTATTATTAAAATACATAAATTGTGTGGTATCCATTGCATCTTGTAAACTATAAATAGAGCACTTAAATTGCATTTGTAACCATTCAATTTCTATAATGAAGCATAGTTGTGTTCTTATGATTTCTCTCTCAAATTTTTCACTTTAGTTTCTATATAGTTTTGTTTTTAGAATTTCTCTCTTAATTCTTCAAATTTTAGTTTCATATAGTTGTGTTATGTTATTCTTTTTGTTCTCTTAATTATACACCGCCTATATGGTCGGTTAAATATTGTCTTTCAATTACTATCTTTTAATTATACACCACTTATATGGTCGGTTAAATATTGTCTTTCAATTACTGTAATTTAATTTCCACCACCTATTTGGTCGGTAAAATATTATCTTTTAAATACTGTAATTTTAATTTTCGTCACTTAAATTTTTGTCAATTTATTTTTAAATGAAGATGAGTAGCTAAATCCAATCTTGGATTAAAGCAATGACAGTGTCCAACGCCAATGATTCCCAAAGGAAATTACTCTTCAAATGTGTAATATTAATCTGATTTAATTTGAGCAATGCGTGTATAGTGTATCTTTGAGTTTGGATTGGAGCATAAGCCTAACTTAGAATTTTCATGTCATGTATGGAGATTGCTAGACCCGGAAATATTTTCATACTCAAGCCCAAATGATTAATCTGTATCTATAAATTTTGTCTGTAAAATATAATTCAATTTATGGTAATTGCTTAACTTAGAATTTTCATGCCATGTATGGAGATTGCTTAAACAAAAATTATGATTATCTTGAACTAAAATTACTGACAGATCTGCAAAACTTAATTCAGATAATATTACTGATCTTTTCTACTAAATTGGGAATTAATTAGTTTTAACACTCAAATTGTCTTGACCCAAGCTGCTTAAATTCAGTGTTAGTTTAGTTTTAATTCTTACATTTTGATCATCATAATCACCTCCTAAAATCAAATATTCTGTGATTTTTTTTTAACCATAAATAATCTCCCTGTGAACCAACTCGGACTCACTAAAATATAAAATTAAAATTATACTATACGCACACTGGCGAGTATATCGCCCTACACCTGTTTTAATAAAAGGATTGACGTTTAATGAATTTGGTTGTAGTTTTGATGAATAAATGTGCAGGGTAGCGTAGCAGTCAGTTTTTGGCGTCGTTGCTGGGGAGATTAAATTTGGTTGAATTTCGTTGTTGTTTTACTGTTTTTAAAAAAAAAATAAAAAATAATAATAATTAAAAAATTATTTTGAAAATAAATATATATAATATATATTTGAAAAAAATAATAAAATAATAAAAAATTAAATTAAAAAATATTTAGATAACTTTTAGTTACTAAACAGTGCAAGAGACTACGGTCAGGTATGATTATTGAAATACTAATTGATTCATTAGCATCATTATCTGCCATTGAATTGTGATTTCCATATTCTCTATGTCTTTGTATTTTGCATGTTTGTGACTTCTAATGCATTTGGCCATCCCGATCCCAGTGAGGGGGGGGTTTTGTTTTAATCAAAGTCAAAGAGAGAATTCTTATCTGTCAGGCTATGACCCCGATCTTTACACCGATTACCCAAGTTCCTATGACCATTGAAATTATCCTTGGAGCGATGACTCTGTTTTCCAATCTCATGAACATTTTCCTCCACCACCTCACCAATTCGAGTTAGAACAAGAGGTTAGATCTGATATTTATCAACCTCAAGATGAAAAATTTTTAGAGGACACCCTTTAAGAGTTTATGCAAGGTCAAATGAGTTTTAATGCACAAGTGGTCGAACTTCAAGAACAAACCACTAGGGCTATAAAAGACATTTTAGAATAATTGATTGAGTTTACACAGACCACAAGCGTGAGTGAACCTAACAAGTTTCCAAACCAATCCAATCAAAATTCTATAGGTCAATGTCTTGGGGAGGAATCGTCATTTGATGTACCCATAGGTCAAGAGTCAGTCCAATCTACACCCATCCCTAGGAATGATGAACCAATTGAGAGACTTGATGACTCTAGGATGGTACGAGCAATCATAGAAGAAAAATTGGACCAAAATGATGTGAGAAAAGAAGAAGCCTACAGAAAGAAAAGGATAAAATTCGAGAGCCAAAATGTGAAGATGTCATAGGTCTATCCATATTTGATCAAATTAAACCAGACATATGTGAGGTGTTTGTGTGAATTGATGTGCCGTACGCTAATGTAATAAAACCAACACCTCCGGATGACATATTTTCAAAATATGTATGCGCATTCATGAGAAAAATCAATTTATATTATTTTGAAAATAACTTTAAAAGTGGTGTAATGAATGAGAGTTATTATATGATTAGGCGGGCAACCACTCATTTGATCCTTAACTGGAAGAAAAGAAAAAAAAAACTCTTAAAAAATTAAAAAATATATAATAAAATAAAATTTTTATTTTTTTAAAATAAATAAATAAATATATATATACAAAAAAAAAAAGATAGATAAAAGAGGAAGACAGACTTAACGCTGATTGCAACCACTTTTCTCAGGCAGTGCAATCACATTGCCCTATAAAGGAAATGACATACTGCCCTATAAAAAAAAAGGAGACGCCAAACGTGACCCTGCACTTGTGGCACGTCTTAAGCCAAGTATGGCTGTTGGAATAGTGACTTCCATTGCCTTATAAGAGACCCCATATCGGCATGAGGTAAGCCACACTTCTTTGAGCTCAGTCTTCTCTCTTTTGTATTGTTCTCCGATCAGGTACTCTCGTCCCTTTTGTAAGATTTATAGTTTTGTTTTACTTTCCTCTCACTATTGTTGTGTTTTTTAAAAAAAAAAAATAGATTTTCGGCTCTCAAAAATTCGCAAGTATTATCCATCTCTCCCACAAAATGATTTGAAAAAGATTTATGCCACTAGGTGTGAAAGACTTAGGATGTTGATGTGTAAAAATATCCCTGAAGATATTCGTTGGTTGATTGAAGCAAAAGTTCGATTTCTTGGCGAAATTTCACCAGTTTTAAGCACTTTCCAAGCTTGGGAAAGAGTAGTTTTTCAAAAAAATGAAGAGCGAAAAGATTAAACTATTGTCACAAATGTGCTCGATGGACTTGTAACACACGATGCAAATCTGTGGGGTTTACTTCCATAAATCGAGAAGATAAAATTAATTTCATAAAGGATGGACCGAGTAAGGAGTCTTTGAATGATATCTGATTGACTCTTGAGACACATCAGTGTGGAATAGTGCAACGAGAACTTCTTACTTTATGGACCCAGTTCAGAAGTGACCACCAATGCTATAGTCTTGGGAATCTGACTATAATTGACCTTGTTTGCCAATTTCTAAGAAAATTGGATGGGAAGCCTATCCCCATTTCATAGAAGGTGTTTAAACCGTTTCTGGACGTAAAATCAAAGGAAGATGTGAGCCACAATCACAACTACTTGTATATACGCATGATTTTTGTTTGTGTTTATTTATTGTTGAATTTCTATGTAGCTACTTTTGATCATCAAACCTCTTTAACCAGTTATACTTTCAGGGCATACATAAAGAACTAACATAAAGTGAAGGCCAACTAGTTCGTTGAATCAATACCATATGTGTACTAAGTGGCTCCGAACTTGGGAGCGATATTTGTTACACACTTACAGCAAGCGAACTTGGCCTAAAATTGGGAGAGAAAAAAATTAATTTGTTATATGGAGGGGGAAGTCGTGGATTAAATAAATGTGTTTCACAAATTGCACATATTGGAAAATCATATGCGGTAAGTGTAATGCCAATCCCTTTGGATGATCCATAGATTTTCAAGATTACATGCGATCAAGTTATAAGAATGACTTTTGTGTCTGAGCGCATGGCTTATAAGATTTGTCAGTCAGACGCCTCCATTGCTTTACCAAGAGGTTTTGGTACACTTCAAGAAATCTTTTGTATAATCTATTAGGCCAAGATGAATCTCCATACCAAACCTATTGCACTTTTAAATGTTAACCATTTTTTCGATGGGTTGCTCTCTTTTCTTGATCAGGATGTGAAACAAAAGTTTATTTCTCTTTTAGAAAGAAAAATTCTCATTTTCACATCTACCATTAAGGAGCTGCTAGAGAAATTACACGCTTCTGTTCCACAACACGATCCTCACGAGCCTCGGATAGACTGGTCTAAGGCAATCAAAAGTAAGCATCAAAAGAGTCCGATCAATTTAGATTTATCCCTGTAAAGCAAGTTTATGATAAGATGGCTGAGTAAGGAGTATTTTTTGTACTCTTGAGACGCATCTATTTATTGTAAAACTTGCATGAATTTTTCTTATTTCGGTGTGAAAAAAAAATTAAAAAATATATATAGGGTATCCTTTCTTGTTTGTTGAAGATTTAGCAGTTCATAGTAAACTTACAGACTTGTGGAGTTACAAGTATTCCTAACAACCCTATTTTATTACTGTAATTCAAGTTGGGGGAGAAGTAAGTTATATTTATAAATTATATGGTCCATGTTTAACTGTGAATTTGCAATTGCATGCTTGTAATTTTGTGTAAATTGTTTTTATATTTCCTCCTGTTTAAAAATTAAAAAAAAATTATGTGTGCTTTAAATAATGCTATCCCTAAAGCTTTTGAGGTATTTACTGATAGCTAGTTGAATTTGCAGTGTGAATCATGAATGCATTAATTTCTTATTTGAAAACGTAGATGTATGGGAATAGAATAAGTAATTTGCATGCATCAGGTTTTCAATAATTAGAAATTGATTTGTCGATCATAGAGTCAAAGGCAATGGTAATTAGCTGATTAACACACTGCATGATCCCTCAATAGAAGTGGAGACTATTACCCGAGCGAGTGTTTGAGACTAATAATCGTTAATTCTAAGAGAAATAACACTTACTCTAAATGTGCTTTATTGTTTATCTCATCTTTTCAATAGTTTCAAAACATCAATTCGCTTTGAATGTTTAGTATGATAGCGAATGAATTTGGCTAATTTCAAACTCTAAATTAGTTGACTGAGTAACATCGTTTTGTAGAAGCATGATAGAGGGGTCAATTTCTTTCAATTTGAGCCTATTAACCTTTTTTCCTTCTTTACTTTAACCTCCCTTACTAGCCCATTTGAGCTGTTCTTACCACAATTTCTTTTCTTACCCTCGTCTAAACCGTAACTGCATGAAGTTTGTCCAAACTTGGTGTGTTTTTAGGAATTAGTCTATCACGGTATTTTCATATATATAAAAAAAGAAAAAAAAAGAGCAAAAAAGAAAGAAAAAAATGAAAGTTCTCTTAGTTATTCAGCACAAGTGTTTCAAAATAAATGCTGAAGAAAACAATATGTCTAGTTTGATATTAGCAAAAAAAAAATTCGACACACCCTTTGCACACTTTACCCTTTTTCTTTGACAACCCTGTATTAACATCATAGCTCCACTACAACCCAGTCTGATCCCTCTTGATACTATAAATCATGTGATCTCAGGATTCGAGTTCAGAATAGGGGATTTTGTTTAAATTCAGAAGTTATTCATCTAGGGCATTATTCCAGTCATGAAGCTATGTTAATTTCCCTGTTCTTTCATGAAACTTCGAATCTTACTATGGATTTTTCATCCAATAAAAAAAAATGATTCATTAGGTGTACACACAAAAGGGTGCACCATTGTAAGAGTAAATGCAAAACAAGTTCAAACTTGGTGTCATCCCAAATACAAAGAACGTAATAAGATTCAAAGTTGAAACTTCGAGGGAGTAAGTTTGTGTGCTAGTCACCCTAATTGTCGTTCCTAAGATTGTATGACCTTTGATCAAAATCTGATTTAGAATATTCGACTATATGTCAGATAACTTGTTCTGTTCTATGCATTTTGGTTTTGAATTTGAAATTTTTATATTCATGCGATTATTGGAAATAAATTGTAACATCCCCTAAATTTGGAGTTAAATAATAATTATTAATACCGGTGTTTGAGGTCATTATTGTGTATTTTGGGATTTAAGGAAAAATAATAATTCATATTGATTGGAGAAAATGAGGAATTAAGACACTAAATTAATTTATTTGGGAGTATTTATGGAAATATTAAAATAAATTAATTTAGGTGAATTTCTAAAAATTAGGGGTGTAAGTGGAATAAGGAATAAAAGAAATGTAGGGGCGTGAGTGGCATTTTCGGAAGTGCTGGGGGTGCTGGTGTAATTTTGGGAAAGAGACGAGCAGTCTCCTTATAATTAATTTAGGGCGTTTAATTAATGAAGGTCGCAGCTGGATCAGATGGTTGCGTGTGCGTGTGTGAGGGAGGCGGTCGCGAGAATTTTTCTAGCGCAAGGAGCCCCGAAATGACGTCGTTTGGGGGCAAGGGGGGAGGCCGCGTGGCAGCGGCTAGGCGCGTAACATGGCGCGCTTACAGCCGCTCGTTCCACCTTAGCCGTCAAGCAGCTGCACCTGGTGATATTTAAGGCCAATTTTGGCCATTTTGCTGCCACAACAAAGAGGAAAAGAGGGAGAGGAAGCAGAGAAGAAATGGGAGAAAGAGGGGAGAGGCACACAACAACGCGGACACGAGAAAATTAGGAGATTTTTGGAATTAATTCTCGATTGAAGTGGTTAGGTGAGTGGGTAAAATTAGTAGAAGGGTTATATGTTTAAGTTATAGAATTTATACAGCTAGATTATGTTGATTATGCAGTTAAATTTAATTAATTTGAGCCGTTAACTTGTTATTTTATATAAAACGTTTTACTTCACAGCGGGAGCTCCATAAAGGCAAGAATCAGGCAAATAGAGGCAAGCTCCTAACCCTTTATGCATGTTCTTAATTTCCTGTGAAAGTCTCCGTAGTTTCTCGTATTTTATTCATTCCCTCACCGTGACTCGGTTCCACGCATTAATAATAGTAATCCGCGTGGTAACCACCTTATGACTTATATTTTATTAATAGGTTTACTATTAATGGAATGAGCTAAGCAATGATGTCTTGGTGTCTTTTATTTTGACTGTCATGGAGCTTCGTATCGCTCCGCTTTCCTTGAGAATGATGCTGAACCCGTTGGGGCTAAGTTCTTCGATACTAGATGTGGTCAAAATTATGGGATTATGTTAATAATTTATTATGAATTTGGAAATGATTTCCTGTGTATGAGAAGAGATGAGAATGTGAATGTCTAAATGGAGTCTATTATCATGGCTTAAGTGTGCGATATGATAAGTTTAAGTGACTAAGTTTGATGTCGTTTATGGGTGTCTAAGGGTATGGGGTACAAAGTCATTGTCTGTCGACCGTGGGTCGTGGCAGTTGAAGTCTGGATGTATGGACGCCAGTCATTGGCTGTTACGATAAGCGTTAAACGGGTCAGAAGAGCTGGTACTGCCAAATTCCTGTTTTGGTTTGTGCATATTATGATGTGTGTGTTGCATAGGGACTGGGTTGCACTCACTGGTGGGACATGCTTTGTATGTAATGGGATGTGTGAGCATTTGTATGACCCGGTTGGTCTAAGAGCCAACTTAGGTACTCTAAGTGAGCCGATACATTTAGAGCATATCGCATGTGTGAATTCTTATGTGGGCATAGTATGGCCTGATGTTTAGTTTATGGGAGCTTTGTCATCACGTTTATGCTACAAAAGCCGTTGCATTTCCTAATTGTTGCATTACATGGAGAGAATATGTGGCTATTGGTGATGAGTATGGGTGATGAGTGGCGCCCACCACAGAACGTAGGCCGTGGAAGTGGGCTACATAAAGACCTTGGGAGTGAGACCCACGGCAACAGAAAGACCTTAGGGTGAGACCCACGGCAACAAATTATGTTGTGAGTGGTAGGAAGGGACATGTAAGGGAAATGGTATAGTAGCCTATAATAGACTGCTAACAGGGTTGTATGTTGGATTTAGGTGCCAATGTGTATTTGATGTGGGCCCCAATGATCGTTTATGTGGAGTTTACCATTTGTTTATACATCTAGAAACAAGGCAAGTATTGGGCATGGCATGGTATGTCATTGCATTAACATGAATTGCATGGGATGTTATGGGAAGAGTTCTGTCTTTAACCTACAACCTTTCTTTCTAGAGCTTGTTGAGTCTTGTGACTCACATTTGCTTTCTATCATTCCAGGTCAAGGATTTATCTGAGTTGCCAGACTCGGTCGACAGAGTTGGGACCACATCGTCGTGTTATGATAGCAAGTGCAGAGTCTTCCCGAGATTAGGTCCTGGGTGTCATTGTGCTTGTGTTAGAGTAATGTTTTATAATTTTGAGATGGATATATGTTATGCAAGCTAGGTGGGCTCATGTTGTGAATGCTTGTGTAAGAATGATCATGAGTTGTTATGTGATTAAAAATGTATGATTTTAATAAGGGTGCTGTTTGAGTTTTTAGTTTGTGTTATTGTTCTATATCACTCAGGTAATGACCATCTCATAGATTCTTTATGCTAGCAGGGGCTCCGGGAGACAGACTATTACATAAATACTGACCAGTATAAAATCTAATTACTATGGGACTAGCAAAGTTTAAGTTGTGGGGTGTGATTAGTGGTCAGTTTTGTCAAAATTATGTTATAATTTCACTCTTATTTTGATCTTAAAATGGTTTAAATTGAATATTATTATGCATTTTGTGATTGCTTGCAGGTTTAAAAATATTAATATAAAAATATATATATAATATATAAAATAAATATATATATAATATTATAATATTATGGATCTCAATCCCAAAACAAGGAAGGCCCAAGTCCAACACAAGAAAAGCCCAAACCCAAAACATGGAAGGCCCAAGCCCAAACCTAAAGGCCCAACTTATGGAAGCTTCTTGAATATTTAGTTTATCTTTGTATTTTTAAATTAGATATTTTGTTTATCTTCGTATTATTAAATTAAATATTTGTTTATCATTTTTATTATTAAATTAGATAAATTATGTGATCTCCATTGCATCTTGTGGGCTATAAATAGAGCACTTGGGTTGCATTTATAACCATTCAATTTTCCTATAATGAAAGCATAGTTGTGTTCTTAGGATTTCTCTCTCAAATTTTTCACTTTAGTTTCTATATAATTTTGTTTTTAAAATTTCTCTCTCATTTCTTCAAACTTTAGTTTCATGTAGTTGTGTTATGTTATTCTTTTTGTTCTCTTAATTATACACCGCCTATATGGTCGGTTAAATATTATCTTTCAATTACTGTCTCTTAATTATACACCGCCTATATGGTCGGTTAAATATTGTCTTTCAATTACTGTCATTTAATTTTCACCGCCTATATGGTTAGTTAAATATTGTCTTTTAAACACTGTAATTTTAATTTCCACTACCTATATGGTCGGTTAAATATTATCTTTTAACTACTGTAATTTTAATTTTCATTATTTAAATTCCTGCCAATTTATTTTCAAATGAAGATGAGTAGCTAAATCCAATATTGGATTAAGGTAAGAACAGTGTCCAACGCCAATGATTCCCAAAGAAAGCTGTGCTTCAAATGTGTAATATTAATCTGATTTAATTTGAGTAGTGTGTGTATAATGTATCTTTGATTTTGGATTAGAGCATAAGCATAACTTAGAATTTTCATGCCACATATGGAGATTACTAGACTTGGAAATGTTTTCATACCCATGCCCAAATGATTAATCTGTATCTATAAACTCTGTCTGTGGAATATAATTCAATTTATGGTAATTGCTTAATTTGAAATTTTCATGCCATGTATAAATATTGCTTAAATAAGAATTATCATTATCTTGAACTAAAATTATTGATAAATCTGCAAAACTTAATTCAGATGAATATTACTGATATTTTCTACTAAATTGGGAATTAATTGGTTTTCACACTGAAATTGTCTTGACCCAAGCTGCTTAAATTCAGTGTTAGTTTAGTTTTAATTCTTGCCTTTTGATTATCATAATCACCTCCTAAAATCAAATATTTTGTGATTTTTATTTTCAATCATAAATAATCTCCATGTGAACCAACTCGGACTCACCAAAATATAAATTTAAAATTGTACTACACGAACACTAGCATAATGGCGAATATAATCGCCCTACACCTGCTTTAACAAGAGGATTGGCGTTTAATGAATTTGGTTGTAGTTTTGATGAATAAATGTGCAGGGTAGCGTAGCAGTCACTTTCCTCCCCTTTTTTATAAACGCAATCACTCGACAATTAGAAGATCCTCACCGTTTCCTAAAAATTAAATACGATCAGTCTCCGAAAAAATCGTGCCATCAATACAGTCAAACCACCACCTCGAAAACCAAAAGCCCACCCCCACCATGACCAATTAACTCCTTCCACGTGCTGATGGAACACCCAAACGGCGAAACATTTCGAAAAAATAACATGCCTAACGCCGTCGAAGCGTCACCTCACTTATAACCTTGAATCTAGTGCTACGCGGGCAGTTCCCTAGCTCCAAAGTTTGCACTCCAAAACACTTTTCCCCGAACCCTAAGATTAGGCACCAACCATAACACTTAACTCAGGAACCACTGCGTCAATGTTCAAGGGCCCCGACCCAGCTAGGGAAAAGCATGACATACCAGAATTAGAACACATGAGAGGTCTCACGAAAAAGAAAAACAATTGAACATTTCATTACGAGAGCAAGTCAAAAGGCGGCAAAAATAGCAGGCCGTAATATCACAAGCCCTAATAAAACCGGGCTACCAAGAAAACACTTAGAAACCTACCCTACTATAAAAAAAAAAGAAAGCAACAAATAAGCCCAACTCAATCCAAGCCTCGACATCGTCAGCAACACCTTCCTCAACTCGATCCACCTTGACTCCGAGAGTTCCCTTTGAAGTCCCGGCATGCGTCTCTTCGGTCGAGTCAACAAGTTGGCCACCTTTGACCCTTATATATGGCTTGCAAGGCTGCAAGTCTAGGCCTAGGAATAAAGTCCGAACATGGAGTAGGGCTTCCTCATAGCCCTCCAAATACTCGCATGCGGCCTCCAACATCTGAGCCTTACAGACCTCCAACTTCAATCGGGCGGCCTCAAACGCCTTATTCAGATGGGCAATCTCCGCCTTTGAATAGTGACGCTCTGACCTGGCATCCTTGAGTTAGTGGTTGAGTCGACTTATGACCTCATGACAATGAATCAACAAAGCCTTCCCCCCTCAGCCGCTGACTCAAGCTGGTCATTACCCTGGCTACTTATTCCCCCACCTTGCTTTCCACCGCCTCTTGGAAGCATCTTAACTCCTCTCGATGCGACCGCTTGAGAGCAGCCATCTCCGATCACAACCCGAGCTCCAGCGCACGGCATTTTGCTAAAACCCCCAAAACTCGATCCTTCACCTGGCGGTACACCACCCGTTAATCCCCTATAGCAAAAGGATCAGACACACCCACAGAAAGCACGCCAGCAGAAAACTCAACCCCTTTGGCATCCCTCGGGCATTTCCTAACCGATGACTCCCCCCCATCGATAATAAATTCCCCGAAAAACAACGCCAAAACAGCACCAAAGGTAGTCTGAAGAACCAACGCAGTAGTAGAAGATATAGGATCAGCTATCGGAACAATGACATCTCCCTCGCCTGCGCCGCTAGAAATCTCTCTTTTTCCCTCAAAGATAGCCTTTAGCATTTCCTTGTTAAGACAAGGAGTTATTTCGCCCCAAGAAATTATTAAAGAGGAAGACTTAGAAAAACAGCACACCTTTGACACAAACAAGAAGAAGAAGTAACGATGGAAAACTCAGAAGAGAAGGGACACACCCTTTATACTACACCCATACGTTGCGTCCAAAAGAAAGGAAATGCTAAAGGCTATGCCACATGTCACACACCTGTCGCACATTCAAATCTTCGAGGGAAATCATGAGATGTCGCTCATACCTACGGCAGTGTGTATCCCTAGCATGATGCTCCATACCCCGAAGCTCCACACTTTGTATACCAAAACACCTGGGAACTTTCCCCATCGCCGAATCCGATCCCTATCTTGCAAGGATTGGAAGGCCGACCATAACTAGAGCGCCACCCCCCCCCCGAAGTATACTCAAAATCTCAACAAGGGTAGCACGATCTCTTCCTCTTCCTTTTGGGTTTGGGTAGCAAAAATCGAATGAGAGCTAGGCCACACCCTGAACACGTCCCAACAACAGCACAAGACTCCGCTGGTGCACATTCAAGACAACCAGCTGGCCACCACGCCCAGATATTACCTCACCCCCCAGGCATAATGCCTCTCTAAAACCATGTGTGTGTTTTACGGATCAGCACACGAAGAAAATTACTTTACCATGGAGATCAGGCCGAATTCAGAGCCAACATCTATTCAAACAAAACCAAAATCAGCTTGGTAGGCCATCTCGTCCAGATCGTAATGACGATCCTACTCTCCAAAACTAGCGTATACAACAAAATTGTCCAGGCCTCCTTTCTCTAGCTCGAGTGCTTGTTTCTCGAGCATTTGACCTGAGAGGCTGTGGACCGTCCGAACCCAATCTGACCCTCTCTCTCGGCCCATTTCTTGGCCCATCTCTCGACCCATCTCTTAGTCCTCTTTCTTGGCCCAATCTCAACCCTATCCTGGTCATGCGTGATTAGTGGTTAATTTTGTAAAATTTTGTTATAATTATAACCCCCGTTTTGATTTTAAATTAGTTTAATTGAATAGTTATGTGTAATATATATATAATATAATATATTATAATAAACATGTAAATATAATATATATATATTATAACATAATACATATACTCAATGAAATACATGCGTGGAGCATCTATATAATATATAAGTATATAATATACCATATAATATATCATATAAATATATACATAATATATAATTTAATAACACTCAATTGCTTGTTTGTAGGCATAAAGAAGGTGGGCTTGGAGACTCAAATTGGATTAAAAAATGAAGAATTAAAGCTCATGAAGAATTAAAGCATATGAAGAATTAAGGCCCAACTTGAGCAAGCCCATGGAAAATATCATTTGGAAAAGGCTCAAGGATTATTTTTAATCCTAATGAAGATAAAAAAAAAAAAAAACCAATTGTAGAAATCTATTTTTATTTTTTTTAATATTTATTTTATGAGTGCTTTATTAGGTATGTATTTTAGCTAAAATCCATTTAACTATTAGATGTGTATTATAGTTAAAATCCATTTAACTTTATGAGTGCTTTATTAGGTGTGTATTTTAGCTAAAATCCATTTAACTTTAGGTGTGTATTATAGCTAAACTCCATTTAACTTTAAGTGTGTGAGTGCCCATTAGATATAATTATGTTTAGTTGAATAATTGAAATTGTGTGGTTTGTATTGCATCTTGTGGGCTATAAATAGCTCACTTGATTGCATTTGTAAGAGTGATTATTATTCTTAAATCAAAGCTTAGAATTCTCTATTGTTGTTTTCTAAGAGTGATTAGTTGTTTTCTTATAATTCTCTCTTTGAGAATTATTTTTATTCTCTCTTATTTTCTCTATTGTTTTCTCTTGTGATCTTACTTTTTTTCTTTCTTCTCTTGAATTCTTCTATCATTTATTGTTACTTTATTATCCACCGCCTAAATGGCTAGTTAATTTCTGTAATTTTAATTTCTGTCATTTAAATTATGTTATTTAAATTACGCTATTTAAATTCCTATCAATTAAGTTTTAAATGGAGATGAGTAGCTAAATCCAATATTGGGTTAAGGCAATGACAGTGTCCAACGCCAATGATTCCCAAAGAAAGCTGTGCTTAAAATGAGTAACATTAATTTAAATTTCAGTATGGGTGTGTAATAATTATTGAAAAATCACTAGGTTTGGATTAGAGCGTAAGCCCAACTTAGAGCTTTCATGCCATGTATGGGAATTACTAGAACTGGAAACGCTATCATACCCAAACCTGGATGATTAATTTAAATATTTTGTGTATTAATTGCAATTAAATTTATGGTAGTTGCTTAAATTAAAATCCCGCATATCATGTATGGGGATTGCTTAAACTAGAACTATCATCATCTCTAATTGCATTTAATAACAAACCCTCATATCTGAAATTAAATTAATGTTGCTAATCTTTTCTGCTAAAAATTGGGAATTAACGGGTTGGTGCTGAAATTGTCTTAACTCAAGTGCAATCCAATTTCATATTCTCACATTCAGCGTTTATTTCAACTTCTGCCTTACTTTATTTCCTAGTATACGTTGTCTAAAAAATCATAAAAAAATCTTGTTGCCAATTCGTATGCATGTGTGTGACATTCTTTTTCTTTTGCCATAAATAAATCTCTCAATGGACGACCTGGACTCATCCAGAAAATATAAATTTAAATCTGGACTACAACTGCACTCGTACACTAATAAGTATAAACCTCTCACCAATATAAAAAAAAAATATAAAAGTTTTAATGTGTTTTTATTGTGTTTTAATTGCAGGGTTAGAGTGCAGTCACTGCGCCAGCCTGCCACAACATCATTGCAACCCCTATTGGGTATCTGCATGCCCGTCTTAAATCTCATCCTCATTAATGGTGGATCCCATCCACATTAATGAAGGTCTTGTTGCCACTATGCTGCTACATGTTGTAATAATCGAGAACTTAGGGTTAATTGAGAAATAGGTATTTTATTAGAAAAATGGGATTTGAGGAAAATAGGTATCAAAATAGCCCGATAAATTGACCGAATCGACTGCAGAAAGTACCCTGGAGCCGAGATGTATAAAGAAAATGATATGGTAGTGTTGATTATTTCAAGGAATAATTTATGGCATCGAAATAAATTGGATTAGAAATAGTTTTCGGTACAGCTAAAATACAGCTACGGGATAGGCTGTAAAATTGAATAATCGTAGGGGGATTCTGAAAAGTTAACGAAACTCTGAGGGTATTCATATTTGGTATGTAAAGCAACCCTTCAGTGATTTTTGGAAGAAACAAAAGAGTTTGTGGCCAAAATAAAGATTCGAGCCAAAGTACAATTTTCCAAATTGGCTGGAGGGAGGTCGAGATGGAGATTTTTATGAATCTTCAAAGGTGAAATGGAAGTTTTAGTACTTGAGGGTCTTAATGGAAATTATGGAAAGTTTAGGGGCTTTGTGAAAAATGGCCAAGGAATAAAAGACAAAATTAAGTGGGGTAAAAGTGCAATTTAGCAAAGATAAAGCTAGAAGCAACCTGCCATGGCCGACCAGCCAAATCTGGTAGCCAACCAGCGCCTACCGACCATTGGGAACTGGGGAAAATGGGTAGGGGATGCATCCGGGTCAGGTCTGGGCAGACAAGGGAGCATGAGTTGGCCGGAATTTGAAGATTTTCAACCAACTTTTCAATTTAATTTGGGACGCTTCAAAAGTCATCATTGCGGTTGGATTTAGATGCAATTGGGTCGATCTAGGGGTGATAGAAGCCTCGGAGGCATCAGTTTAGCAAGCTTGGAGCGTTTGGAAGCTCGGGTTGCCTATAAATAGCAATACCCGAATGCTTTGAAAAAATTAATTTTGTAGATCCGTGAGTTTGAGAACAAATTGTAAGAATCAGATAAGGGGATTTTGTTGCCCATGCCCAGATGAGTATTTCTGGATATTTTGAGCCATTTTGGTTGAGAGATGAAGGAGATCCGAAGCCTCATCAGAAAAATAAGTTTAACCGAAAAATGACCTTGAGCAATCTAAAAATGGCTCCGTTCAAGGGATTTTAAGCTATTATCTAGTAGATGGCGAAAAGAAGAAGTCGTAGGTTCAAACGAGAGGTAAAATAGAGCTCAAATGAGGGAGATATGGCTAAAAAACCAGGCATAATATGAGCTGCCGGCGTGCTGGAGGTTGAAGATGATCGGCGCGTGTATAACACTCACCAACTAGGCCCCGTTAGTGGGGGTGCGTGAGCCAACTTCTTGGGGCATGTGAGAGCGTATCCAGGCTTAGAAAATTCTAAAGAAAAAAATTGCTAAATTCCTCTAAAATCGAGCTTTAGAGGCCTGTGCAAAAATATTTGGATTTGGCCTTCTCGATATCTTGGTTTTCGCATCGACCAGTCTCATTTTGCATGAAAACGCAGTATCGAGGTAAGTTCAATAATTTTCTCTTGAAGTTATTTGGATATTATAATTTGTTGTGAAGAAATAATTGAGAAAATAATTTGAGATATATTTATTTGGAATTTTAGAGACAAAAAATGGAGAAAATAGAGAAATTATGAGAAAAATAGGTTTTGATGATTATATGTTGATTAGGGTGCCTTGAGGATTAAAGTGATGTGATTTGTGCAAGTTTTGAGTTTGACATAAAAATCGAGATTGGGCACGCAAACTGAAGTGGTGCACATTTTTCAAGGTATCCTAAATTTTGTCAAAGGTGAGTAATTCTACCCTAAAAATTGGTTTGATTCTATCTTAAACTTGATTTGGTCCATGCAAAGATTTTATTGCATGTGAATGGTTTTAACCTATGATGGTTGGTTTCATGTGGGTTCGTCCCGAAATGTTTTATGCATGTACATTGAATTTTGTGCGATAAATTATGTACATGAAATGTTGTTGATGCATCAAATTATGTTTTGTGGCATTGGCGTGTTTCTGTGTTGAGATGTCAGCCAAGGATGTTGCCCCGATAATGTAGTCGTAATTTTCCAAGGGTATTGATGGAAACAAAGGTGTTCCGTATCGGGCTAGGTAGCCAAGGAAGTTATACTAGGGTGATGGGTTGTACATATGGGATATGATGTCAACTTATAATATGGCACTTGAAGTGACAGCACTAAGGAAGCATGCTAAGGGAAAATCCACATTTGGGACTTGGGATGAGAGTAGACACCACCCTTGTGAATCCTCAAATAGTGGGGCTAAGAGTGGACACCAACCTAAACTGGCTTAAGTGGCAGAGCTGCGAATAGACACCACTCCAAGAGGCCTTTGAGCAGTAGTTTTGTTTCTGAGGTGGACGTGGATTCCCAAGATGGTGTTGATCATTATTTAGCTAGGATTTGTGTTAACGTGCTCCAGAAGCTTCTGAGTGGGAACGTAATGATGACGGGATGGTTCCCGGGTTCATGCATTGACGTTGCTCCCTCTTAAGTTAGGATTGTCTTGTGCCAATGCGTCGATGTGGTTATGTTTCCTTTAGAGAGATTGTATTTTCCCCGATTAGGGTTAAGTGTTGTGTGGGATTCTCTCGGACTGGGATTTGTTATGATTTTTCTATTGTTTCATGTCTTGCATACATTCATGAAAATGTTTTTGAATTCTCACTTAGATGATTCAGCATCTAATTTTTGGACTTTGTCCTTGGAATATTCAACATTCCAGGTGAAGGCAATAGTGCAAAAGAGAAAGAATTGTCGAGGATTGACGGCAACTTGTAGATGGATCGTAACATGTATTTTGGATTATATGCATTTCGTTTTGATGATGTCATGTTAGACAATGGTACGGTTTTGGATATTATGGATGAAGTGATTTCAGTTATGTACAATATCAAGTTTCGATCTAACTTGATAATATGGATGAAGCTAAGATATTACCTATCTTAGCTTGATGATTTTAGTTTGATGTGTTGAAAAGGTAATCAGGATTGTCAAGGAAGTTATGGATTTAAGTGTGATGTAGTGGAAGTGTATGTATAAGAAAGTTCTGTCTAAGTAAAGACCCTTTGTGAGACACCTCTCTTTCCTGGGAACTTATCTGGTGCACTATTCACATATATTATATATTTGTGAAAAAATATATTCCTAAAATCTATGATGATGTTGAGTTATTTATTTCACATTAATGCCCTTCAAATGGAGCAGGGTGTTACACCTACGAACCTCCACCGACGCCAGATACTCGTCTCATCACCTGCAGACACATGACGCATGCATACAGGAGGACGTCTCCTCCCTCCATATCAGCCAGCTATTTTCAGAGCCAAGGTATGTTCTGCCCTCTGACCTGCTGATACACTGCCCTTTCCTTACTCTTTTATGCACTCAGGCGTCGGAGTGCTTGCAAGTGCCAGCCACCCTCCGGACAGACCCGTTGATAAAGCCCGCACCCTACTGTTGCGATCCCGCCTCCAATCGCTCCTTTTAGTTAGAAAGGAATAATATTTAAAATAATAATTTTTAATAGTTGAGATATATAATTTTAACATTTTATACATTATGAAACAAACACTATATTTTTTAATTGTTAAGCGAGTACAACAAACTAGTTAACTTATTCACATACGACTAATAGGTCATCTATGTGACATGTCACTTATGAAAACAAACGCGTCTATACACAAACTAATATTTTATCATGGTAAAAATTTAAAATAATAATTTTTTTAATAATTAAGATGCTGAATCTTAAAACAGACAATAAAAACTGAATACTATATATTTTAATGGTTGAAATTTATAAATATGGATGGAAGAATCTCAATGTATTTAATGTGGAAAAATATTTCATAATTGGAGCGCAAAGGCGGATGTGATCTCCTCTGATGGTCCTCATCGGACTGATTAATGAGGTAGATAAGTGATCCACGCGTCTTTCAGTGGTTGGGGAACCATGAAACCTAGAAATATCATCCAACATTCAGAGAGGTCCATCATGACCTTTGAATGCTAAACCATTTAGTATTTATGAATAATAATGGATGAAGACTTTGATGCGTGTAGAATGAAGACTTTGATTCTTATGTAGAATCAGTCCACCAAGACCTGTTTTTTCAATCTCCCCAAGCAGTGTCTGGCTAGCTATTTACATCTTAGAGGGAGGAATCAAGGAACTCAGCTGCATCCCTGCTTGCAAATTCTAAGAATAATGCTCGGATGATCTAATATGGGAGTCTGCAACTGCAACTCTTGGAACTCCCCCCGACCAGCTGTATGTATTCTCCTTTCTTTTCTCTTCCTATGTTGTCTTCTTGCAGCAGCCCCTTATGCCAATGCACTGAGCTTCAATCTCACCAGCATTGGGCCTCAACATCTCAACGTCAATATAACATGCTACGAAAACGCTAGTATCTCAGATCAAGGGATCCATGTAACACCAGACAAGCGCGCCCCAGACCCTGCTTGGAGAAACGGTCGAGCCGTCTACAAAGAGCCTCTTCAACTATGGGACAAAGCTTCTGGGAATTTGACAGATTTCAGCACCTATTTTGCGTTTGTGATCGACTCAGGTGGGGGCTCAGACTATGCAGATGGGATGGTCTTTTTTCTTCTCCCCACTGTTGATGTTCGCAATAATATCTCTGGGGGTGGAGCCATGGGCCTTCCATTCAACGAGTCTACACAGCAACCATTCTTCCCATTTCTTGCTGTGGAGTTTGATACATTTCACAATTCATGGGATCCTGAATGGAAGACCCATGTAGGTATCAACATCAACTCTCTCACATCAAATGTTACTTCACAGTGGTTTAGCAACATTTCCGGTGGAGCAACAAATGAGGCTTGGATTACTTACAATTCCAGTTCAAAACATTTGAGTGTTGTTGTCAGTAATCTTCTAGATAACACAAGGGTCGAGAGAGGTCTTAATCTTTCGGTTGATCTAAGGGACTACTTGCCAGAACAGGTTGCAATCGGCTTCTCAGCTTCAACAGGATCACTTTTTTTGAAAATCCTTGTTAAATCATGGAGTTTCAGTCCGACTTTGGTTGTCCATGACAAGACAGCTTCTCCTAGGGAGAAGAGTGGAGGTACTAGCAACAAGAAGGGACTGGTAGTGGGATTGAGTGTAGGCCTACCTGTTTTGGTGGTTGTATTGGCCTTGGCTAGCTTTGTCTTTTGGAAGAAAAGAAGACAAAATAAGGAAGCTGATGAATTTGCAGTTGAACTGTCTATGGATAGTGAATTTGAGGCAGGTACTGGGCCAAAGAAGTTTTCATACAATGAACTATGCTGGGCAACTAGTAACTTTGCAGAGGAACAGAAGCTTGGGGAGGGAGGATTTGGAGGTGTTTACCGAGGTTTCTTGAGGGAATTGAACTCCTATGTTGCCGTGAAGAGGGTATCAAAGGGGTCAACACAGGGAATAAAGGAGTACGCGTCAGAAGTGAAGATCATTAGCCGGTTGAGGCATAGAAACCTGGTGCAACTCGTTGGTTGGTGCCATGAGAAAAAACGACTCCTCCTTGTATACGAGTTCATGGCAAATGGCAGCTTGGATTCCCACCTCTTCAAACAGAAAACCTTGTTGACATGGCCAATAAGGTATAAAATTGCTCAAGGCCTGGCCTTGGCACTGCTCTACCTGCACGAAGAATGGGAACAGTGTGTGGTCCATAGGGATGTGAAGTCAAGCAATGTTATGTTGGATTCCAATTTCAATGCCAAGCTTGGTGATTTTGGATTAGCTAGGCTTGTTGACCATGATAAAGGATCACAAACCACAATTGTTTTGGCAGGCACAAGGGGCTATATGGCGCCGGAATATGTAGTTACAGGCAAAGCTAGCAAGGAATCAGATGTCTATAGCTTCGGAGTTGTAGCGCTGGAGATAGCCTGTGGAAGAAAAGCCATTGACAATAAAGTTCCAGAAAGCCAGATGATACTGGTTCAGTGGGTTTGGGACCTCTATGGTACAGAACAACTGCTAGAGGCAGTGGATCCAAAAATTGGCACAGATTTTGACCAGCAAAAAATGGAAAGATTAATGATTATTGGGCTCTGGTGTGCGCACCCTGATCACAATCTTCGGCCTCCTATTAGACAAGCAATTCAAGTGCTTAATTGTGAAGCCCCATTGCCCATCCTTCCGGCAACAATGCCAATGGCAACATATTTTGCTCCCTCTCTAAATCCCTTGACATCCCTGGTTTCTTCTACCTATGGCACCAACCTTTCTGACAGCAGCCAAGTCCAGTCTTCAAGCTATAGTTACAACACTGATTCTTCAAAGGTCACCTCTTTTTCTGCATCTGCGTCACTTTAGTATTCAACAGCAAGATGATTCTTATTATATTTGTATGCCACCTAAAATTTATCTGCTAAATATATGATGTATTTTGTATGATTATATGTATGTTGTTTCAAAAATAACATTGCCTTTTAGTTTGAGATAATAAGGTCTATAATAGAATTGGAAGGTGGTGGTGGGATTGGTGGCAACGGTGGTTGACTAGTAGAGCAATGATCAATGATCAGACAGGGAGGAGAGGGGGCTGTTCTGTTTTTGTTGCTTGGTGTTTGTAAGACTCGAATATAGATCTCATGTGTGTTGGTTTTGTTCCTTCTTTATACAACCAGTGACTTCCTTATATGTATGATTATGTGTATGTTGTTTCAAAAGGGAACTGTTATTTTGATAACATTTTCTCACGCAAGTCTGGTATAAAAAAAGTATGATTGCCAGAATATAATGTAAATCTCAAACGTCGGCAGCTTTGATGAAGTTAGAGAGCTGAGCAACCTTAAAGGCATCCAATGTGCCTTCCTACCATGCTGAGTAGTTGCTTTGGAAGATGGGGCATTGGCATGGCCACGGGGCTTGTGGCTTGACCTTTCCTTGATGCACAATAATATTGCTAGTCTTTCTTTGACTTTAGAGCCGTGGTTGAATTAATTAGATGGTCCCCATGGATGGATGGAGCAGCTTAGCTAGCAGGCATTAAGAAGCACTTGGGAGACTTGGCCTCCAAGTTCTGTCTCTTTTATTTATTCAATTATTTCAATTCGGATTAAATCTCTTGGTTATACTGTTAGATTTATTTACATATATGTATAGTAGTAGCAGCAGCAGTGTATGTAAATAGAAACGGATGTAGAGGATTAGTCATGTTATATATATATATATTTTAGTAGGCATAAGTCTTGAACTGACGGATTATGATTTAGAGAAGTTTTATTCCATTTCTCTCTTCTCTGTTTTGAGCAGATTTATTTTCCTAGTTATTGATTTTTTCACATGGTATCAGAGCAGAGATCAATGGGATCTGCTTGATTTGTTTCACCAATTTCATTTGACGTTCTCAGATCCGTCATCGAAGCGATCTTCAATTTCAGATTCTCTGTTTTAATCAAACCAGCGACAGCATTTCATGGCTTCGAACGGATCTAATATTGCGGCAGGAGATCCGCTACAAATTCATGCCTCAGATCATCCAGGTATGATCTTAATCTCTGCTCCACTAACTGGTCTCAATTATAGATCGTGGAGTAGAGGAATACAAATTGCCCTAGGTGCTAAGAACAAGCTAGGGTTTGTAAATGGGGAAATTCCGATTCCGGATGAAAATAGCAAGGAGTTTAATCTCTGGAAGAGGTGCGATTATATGGTTACCTCTTGGTTGTTAAATTCGATTTCTAAGGATCTTGTAGATGCCTTCATTTACACTAACAATGCTAGACAACTTTGGCGTGAGATAGAGGAGAGATTTGGGGAAAGTAATGGAGCACTTGTGTATCAACTCCAACGCAAGATAAGCTCAGTTAGTCAGGATAATTTTTCTGTATCTGTGTATTATACTCAACTCAAACGATTATGGGATGAATTGGCTGCAGTAAAGCCTTTACCAAACTACTCTTGTGGTGCCTCTAAGGCTATATCTGAATTTGCTGAAGAAAACAAGTTGATGCAATTCCTTATGGGGTTGCATGATGGTTATGATCAGGTGAGGAGTCAGATTTTATTACTTGATCCTTTGCCAAGTATTAATAAGGCTTACTCGATGATTCTGAGAATAGAGTCACAACGTCAGGTAGTTTCTACCTTGAATGAAACTAATGAAGGAGCTGTGTTTTTCTCTAAGCAAAGTCCAAACAATAAGAGAGATCAGAAGAAATTCAAGAACAAAAGTTTTTGTGAAAACTGTAAAAGGAGTGGGCATTTGAAGGACTCTTGTTTCAAATTGATTGGTTATCCTGATTGGTATAAGGAGAAGATGAATAAAGATTCAACACAAAAGGTTATTGCAAATGTGACTAACAAGGCTGAATTAACTTCTGATACACCTCTAGATGCTGTCTGGTCGGATAATCAAGAATTGGGAAACTCAATTGCAACGGCTCTTCTAAAAATGCTCAAGCCCAATGCTGCAAATGTTAGACTCAATACTGCTCTGAATGATTTTGCTGGTAACCTAAGATCTATTAACTCTTGTTCTTTTGATATGCTTGGTGAGGGTACGTGGATTCTTGATAGTGGTGCTACTGACCACATTACATATCATAAAAGGTTGTTTCGTTCTTTACACAAATTGTCACACCAAATTTCAATCCATTTACCTAACCACACCACCACATTTGTTACACAAGCAGGAACTATTTGTTTAAGTCTTGCTATTGAGCTTCAAGATGTTTTATTCATTCCTTCATTCCACTTCAACCTTTTATCTGTTAGTAAATTGCTTTTTGATCATCACTTGCAAGTAATTTTTTTTCCTATTGGTTGCCTCATACAGGACCTGAGGACGCATAAAGTGTTGGCGGTAGGAAAGGTTGAAGGGAGATTGTACAAGCTGGACAAGTCAAGCTTCCTTGTGGACACTATAACCAGCTTTCTTTTCCAGCTAAAATCTCTCAATTTACCTCTTGTATCAGATACTTTACCAACAATTTCTTACAAGAATAAAGCATTTACCAATACTTCTAGTTGTGTTCTACCTATTACTTTACCATACTTTGGTAATTCCCTTGTTACTACTTCTAGTTGTGATTTGTGGCATAACAGATTAGGGCATATGCCTGTTAAAAACCTGAAATACATACCTACATTGAAGCATTTGTTTGATGGTACTTTTTCATGTGATGTCTATCCCTTAGCAAAGCAAACCAGGTTGCCTTTTCCTCTTCATGATCCTAAAACCACCAATCCTTTGGAACTTTTACATGTTGATTTTTGGGGTCCATATTCAACTCCTTCCTTAACTGGTGCCAAATACTTTCTTACTATTGTTGATGACTATTCAAAAGCCACTTGGACCTACATGGCTCAACACAAGAGTCAAAGCCTTTCTCTTCTTCAAGCTTTCATTCGACTAGTTGAAAACCAATTTCAAACCTCAATCAAATCCATTCTAACGGACAATAGTACAGAGTTTCTTAACCACTCTGTGTCTACTTTCTTGCAATCTAAAGGTATTTTGCATCAAAAAACCTGTACTTACACTCCACAGCAAAATGGAGTGGTTGAACGCAAGCATAGACATTTACTTGAAGTGGCAA
This sequence comes from Diospyros lotus, assembly GCF_014633365.1. Lineage (NCBI taxonomy): Eukaryota > Viridiplantae > Streptophyta > Magnoliopsida > Ericales > Ebenaceae > Diospyros > Diospyros lotus. Next base: position 37,558,003 of record NC_068346.1, read on the forward strand.
GAGCCTTACAACTACGTTCTCATTTACCTAAACAATTTTGGTCTGAATGTGTGCTTACTGCTACTTACCTTATAAACCGAATGCCTCTTTCAGTTCTTAAATGGGAAACCCCTTATTTTCGATTGTTTCATAAAGAACCTGATTATGCTTCTTTGAAAACCTCTGGTTGCCTATGTTATGCCACAAATACCTTCCCTCATAAAGATAAATTTTCTCCAAGAGCCATTAAATCTGTTTTTATTGGCTATTCTCATTGTCACAAAGGATACAAATTGTTTGATCTTGCCACCCACACTATCTTTGTTAGTAGAGATGTTACATTCTTTGAATCTACCTTTCATTTTCAAGACAATGTATCTTCGTCCAGTCAACTAGATACACCATTACCTCAATTTCCAATCAGCTTACCTACACCTGAATTTGTTCCAGCTTCAGGTTTGCCTTCTATTCCTTTGACTGACAGGACATCAAATGTTTCTTCTCCAACTTCAAATTTACAATCCTCTTTACCTGAACCTCGCCGCAGTACTCATGTCCCACAACGACCAGTTTGGCTTAGTGACTTTGTCAGCTTGGTTCAAACTTCACCTGCCTATGCTTCCACTTTTGCGTCTACAGGTAATTGTCATCTTTCTCAATCTGAATCTTTTCTTTTTTCTCCGGCCTATATTTCTTTCCTAAACAATATATCTTCAGCCCCTGAGCCATGTACTTTTCATCAAGCATCTCAAGATCCTAACTGGGTTACAGCAATGGAGAATGAGTTGCAGGCCTTAGAGTTAAATGGTACTTGGGAAATGGTTGATTTACCTAAGGGTAAGAAACCCATTGGTTCCAAATGGGTGTATCGTGTCAAATATAAACCAAATGGAGAAATTGATCGATACAAAGCCCGATTAGTAGCCAAAGGATATAATCAAATAGAAGGTCTGGATTATAAGGATAGATTTTCTCCTGTTGCCAAGTTAGTGATTGTTCGGTTGTTTATAGCAGTGGCTATTGTCAAAACTTGGCCTATCTATCAGATTGACATTAATAATGCTTTTTTACATGGTCATCTTGATGAGGAGGTTTATATGACTCCACCTGCTGGTTATTCTGTTGATCCCAGCAAGGTCTGTTTGCTGAAACGTTCCCTTTATGGGTTAAAACAGGCCTCACGCCAATGGAATTTGGAGTTTAGTGGTTTTCTTCTTCAGCTTGGATTTGTTCAATCTCCTTATGATCATTGTCTTTTTACACACAAAACTGATTCTCATTTTGTTGCCTTACTCGTTTACGTTGATGATGTCCTTATTGCTGGAGATGATATTGATTTCATTCAATCCACTAAGGCAGCTCTTGATAAGAAATTTACTATTAAGGATCTAGGATATCTCAAATATTTTCTTGGCTTGGAAGTTACTAGATCCTCTTCTGGAACATTTCTATCTCAACATAAGTTTATAATGGATCTTGTTCTTGAAACTGGTTTACAAGATACTAAAGGCTCTTCTTTCCCTATGTCTAAGGGTTTATCTTTAGAACCTGATCAAGGTACTCCTCTTTCCAATCCTGATCAATACCGACGGCTAATTGGTAAGCTGTTATATGTTAATCTTACAAGGCCAGACATTAGTTATGCTGTGCCGCACTTGAGTCAATTCATGTCATCTCCTTGTCAGCCTCATTTTGATGCAGCTCTCCATGTTGTTAAATACCTTAAGGACACTGCTTCTCATGGTCTTTTTTATCCAGCTTCTACCAGCCTATCACTTTCAGCCTATTGTGATGCAGATTGGGCTTCTTGCAAATTTTCACGACGATCCTTAACAGGTTTTTGTGTTTTTCTGGGTGGTGCTCTGATTTCTTGGAAGACTAAGAAACAGCCTACGGTATCGCGGTCCTCTGCTGAAGCTGAATATCGCAGCATGGCGTCCACTACTTGTGAGCTTGTTTGGATTTCTAATCTTCTCAAGGATCTAAATATTTCGGTTCCCTTACCGATTACCCTTCATTGTGACAACCAAGCTGCTCTACACATCGCTGCCAATCCAGTTTTTCATGAGCGCACCAAACACCTTGATATTGATTGTCATCTTGTCCGCGATTATCTCAAACAAGGTTTTATAGCTCCACTCTTTGTTCCTTCTCAATTGCAGCTTGCGGATTTGTTTACCAAACCTTTGACAGTTGCTCATCATCAATCTATGGTTGTCAAGTTGGGCTTGTGCTCTCCCCAATCTCCAACTTGAGGGGGGGCTCTTGGTTATACTGTTAGATTTATTTACATATATGTACAGTAGCAGCAGCAGTGTATGTAAATAGAAACGAATGTAGAGGATTAGTCATGTTATATATATATATATATATATATTTTAGTAGGCATAAGTCTTGAACTGACGGATTATGATTTAGAGAAGTTTTATTCCATTTCTCTCTTCTCTGTTTTGAGCAGATTTATTTTCCTAGTTATTGATTTTTTCACAAAATCTGATAATGTAGAGAGAGCTCAGTGTTAGGTTGACCACCTTGGACTTGGAGCACACAAGTAAATTACACCAGACAATCTAATTAATTCAATTCAATTGAAATTTAACACTTCGTCTGTGTTTGGAAACACATTATGGCTACGTTTGGTATGGGAAAGAGAATAGGAATAGAATGACTACTCTATTCCATTACCATGTTTGGTATGGGTAGAAATGAAATGGGTGTGTCTACAGAGAATGGGGTGGGACACGATGGGTTTAATCAAATTTGTGAATAAAAGACAAAAGGTTGTAAAGATGGTATGGGACGCAGTGGTGTCGACAAGAGAGGAGGGACAGATTTGGGTAGATTTCAACTAGATCTAGTTTTGAGGAGGCTGTAAAGATCGTGGTGGCTGCTGGCGGATGAGGGGTGGTGGTTGATGGTGTTTCTCAGCCATATCTAGTTCAAAAGAGGCAAAAGTTCACTCTGACTAGCAATGAATATATTGAAGAAAAGAAAAAAAAATAAGATAAAATATTAATTCCATTCTACAGTAGTGGTATCAACCCATTCCAGACCCAACTCGTTCATGGAACGAGTTGAGTTTGACTCTAGTCGTTAACACAAAATAGGGACTGAGTTCTATCTGTGAGTCCACTTAGGGCGGACCAAGTCGAGCCTAGGCTTGCGAATCCTAAATAGTTGAGCCTAACAAAAACCTTATCAGATTAATCTATTTTTAAAATAATTTTAGAAAATATATTTATTTAATATGGGATATAAATTTTTATATAAAAATATAAATATTTATGATGTATGAATTCATATTATTAATTGATAATATCTTCGATATATTTATAAATATTAAAATTATTAAATTAAATATCAACAATCCATACTAAAATAAAAAATTATTTATAGTTTTATGTTTTTATAAAATTAAAATTAGTTAAGTTGAGAACTTTTAGATATATCAGATTACAAGTCCAAAAATATTATGCTTGATTGAATTCCATATGACTAAATTTATTTTTTTAATCTTATATTTTTATGTAATTATTCGAACTTTTTACTATTTTGATTACATTTTTTAATTTAATTTTTTATTCAATTTAACCCTTATACTTTGTTGACGTACGAAAACGGTCAACCGGAGTTCGAGAGCCCACAACGTGATAACGGGTACCAAGAGGCAAGGAATGGAAGACTGAAGCAGATAAGGAACACACACAGGACTTTTACGTGGTTCGGCCAGAATAATGCCTAGTCCACGACCGTTCTCTGGTTATTCTAGCAGAGTAACAGTATGTATTTTCTGATGATCCTTTTTTTACAATGGCGTCCCCTCTTCTATATATAGAGTAGGGTAGCTTACAATGCGAATTAGTCCTAAGTACGGAAGAAGTCTATTCCGTTGATGGCGCTTTCCTTATTGGTTTCGGATTGTCAGGGATAGATCCCTTGTCTTCAGGGATTCGGATTGCTTCCGATAGGTAAGTGTCTATCGCTTCCGATTATCTCGCGATCTTCCAGCCGTCTGATCTGGGCGTATCTCTCGGCGAGCTGAGGTCGTGATGTTTGGAGTTCGTCTGAGCGAGCTCGCTTAAAGCGAGCTTGCTTGCATCAGCGATCTGGCTTCTGGTCCCGAAGGAATGGGACTCCGCACTGATGGCTTTCGGTCTTCGGGTCTGGCGGGCTTCTGGGGAGTTCGGGCCGCTCTGCTGGGCCTTAGGTGATTCGGGTCGTTCTGCTGGGCCGGGCCCAGCCCGTCAATTGATTTTCGGAGATCGCATATAACATAAGCCCCCCAGCTCTTAGTGCGAGCTGCGGACTGAGAGCTGCTCCAGTTGCCGCAACCTGTCTAGCTGTATTTCGGACGACCAACCGTCCCTTGAGAAACACTTCAAAGGGCACGTCTTGCCCGTACTGCTTTAAATGCGCACATTCCCCCATTACTACGCGTGATCATGCCTGTGGGTCCCACAAGCTGTCGTGCGGCCGAGTTTCTTGGGGCATACCATGAGCCATTTTTTGATCCGACGGCCAGGATCTTCCAAGCAAAAAGTATAAATAGCGGGAGAGACTACCTTCTTCCCCCTTCGCTTTATTATTTCGAATTTTCGTTGTGTGCGAAGGTTCTTATTCGTCTCCTTGCTCTGTCTCGACTGCGACCGCCTTTCCAGTTTTCGGGTGCCTTCGCCGCCATTCCTTGTTTCGGCATTTGCTTGTCCTCCATTTATCCGGTGAGTTTCTCGCAACCCCTTTAGTCTTGCTTTCTGGTTTACTGTCTCTCGGATTTATCCGCGTACTGTCTTCTTCGTGATGGCTATGTGTCTTCCTCTGGTATTTAGAGCGTCGTTTGGCCCCCTTTTTGGCCTATGATTGTCGAAGCGAGCTTAGTCTTGCTTTTAGATATCCACCGGGCTTAAGTTTCTGGCCCCCCTGCTTTAGGCAGTGTCCTTACTTCGCGGTTTCGGCGCGACTTGATCGAATGGGGAGAGTCTAGGGCTTTTTTCTGTTTTGCGAGCGCCGGTCTGCTTCCAGCGGCCTGACTCTAATTTTGTCGTAGATGTCCCTCTCAGGTCACAGGCGCCGCGATTACCAAATAGGAGACATGGATACCCAGACTTCTTCGGAACCGTGTGAAGGATGGGAGGAGACGGTCAAAGAGCTTACCTCTCGGCGAGGTGGGGATGCTCGCGAGCTCGCTTCGTCAGTCTCAGCTGCTTCGTTTCAGCGATCTGGGGATGAGCGAGGAGCCCGCGAGGTGTTCGAGCGTCATCCTTCTAATGTGACCTTTGGCAAGCTTATTTCTTGGGTCAATGAATATAATTTTCCTTCGACCTCTAGTGCCATGGTTCCTTCTCCTGAGGACCATGCTGCCAACCCTCCTAAATGGTTCATCGCTTTGAGCCTTCAACACCTGGAGTCTGGTTTTAGGCTTCTAGTCCCTTCTTATTTGATAGCTCTTCGCTGACTGGTCACCTTGTGTTCAGTTGGGATCATCGCCTCGGACCCATAGACCAACGAGAAAGGAGTCTCAGCTGTGCTAGTTCGAGCTGTCGTCCGATACGCCCAAAGCACCGTTTGTAGTTCGTCCGCCCAAGCGCCCTTCCTGTCTTCCAGCTTCGTCTTCAGGGCGTGCTTAATTATCTTGTTGACTGCTTCGACCTGCCCATTGGCCTGGGGGTGGATTACAGCCGTGAAGCTCTTTTGGATTCCCAATGACTCGCAGAATTGGATGAATTGCTCGCTGGTGAATTGAGTTCCGTTGTCTGTGACTATCTACTGTGGGACCCCAAACCTGCAAATGATATTATTCCAGACAAATTTTTGTACCTTGGAGCTGGAGATTTCAGCGAGCTCTTTCGCTTCGGCCCATTTGGTGAAGTAATCAACTGCCACGATGGCATGCTTGCAATTGCCACGAGCTGTTGGGAGCGGCCCAATCAAGTCCATACCCCAGACAGCAAACGGCCACGAGCTGTTCATCTGCTGAAGGTAGGCCGGTGGAGCCCGCGGGACATTAGCGAACCGTTGGCACTTGTCACACTTTTTCACCAAGTTGATCGCGTCTTGTTTCATCATAGGCCAATAGAATCCCTGCCGAAGGGCCTTCTGGGCTAGTGACAGAGCCCCGGCGTGGTTGCCGCAGTGCCCAGCATGTATTTCCTCCAGCACGGTCTGACAGTCAGAGCCCTCAATACATCTTAACAATGGAGCTGTGAATCCTCGTTTATACAACACCTCATCGTAGATACAGTAGCGAACGGCTCGAGCTCACAGTCTGCGCGCTTCTAGTTTATCTGTCGGTAGCTTTCCTTCCCGTAGGTACTCCAGAATGGGGCTCATCCATGAGCCCTGGGATGCGTGAACCACCATCGTCTCGACCGGTTGCTCCATGCTAGGGGCGGCTAAAAACTCCACCGATATAGCCCCTAGAAACTCTGTGTCTCGCGCAGTAGCTAGCCGAGCCAGTGCATCTGCATGGGAATTCTGAGAGCGTGGAATTTGGCGTACCTCGAACCGTTGGAAAGGAACTAGAAGTTCGCGTACTTTGAGTAGGTATGCTGCCATCTTCACCCCCTTCGCCTGATATTCCCCGCGTATTTGGTTGATAACGAGCTGGGAATCGCTGAAAATTATCAGTGCTTCAGCTCGCACCTCCTTTGCCAAGCGCAGCCCTACGAGCAGCGCCTCGTACTCGGCCTCGTTATTGGTAGCTCGGAAACCGAATCGCAGGGCGCATAGTATTCTGTGGCCCTCCGGGCTTATTAGCATAACTCCTGCCCCAGCTCCTTGCTCGCTCGACGACCCGTCAACGTACAACTCCCAGGACGGTCCTTCCGAGGTCTCTCCTTCTACTCGGGTCGTTTCAGTGAATTCAGCGATAAAATCCGCCAGTGCCTGCCCCTTGATTGCCACTCTTGGTTTGTATTCCAAGTCGAACTGAGCGAGCTCAATTGCCCCTTTCAGCAAGAGGCCCGATGTGTCTGGCTTCTGCAAAATCTGCCTCAAGGGGTACTTAGTTAGAACATCGATCTGATGGGCCTGGAAATATGGACGTAATTTCCTCGATGCTATGACCAAGCAGTATGCGAGCTTCTCCATCGATGTGTACCTCGTTTCTGCGTCCACCAACCTCTTGCTAATATAATAAACGGGGTATTGCACCCCTTCTTCCTCCCGAACCAAGGCTGCGCTGAGAGCATGCGCCGACACTCCTAGGTAGATCACCAGTTTTTCCCCATCTCAGGGTTTTGAAAGCAGCGGAGCTTGCCCCATATACTCCTTCAGCTGCTGGAAGGCGAGCTCACACTCCTCACTCCAACTGAAACCTTGGGCTTTTCGCAACGTATTGAAGAAAGGGATGCACTTGTCGGTTGCCTTGGAGATAAATCGGCTTAGTGCAGCGACCTGGCCGGTTAGGCTCTGCACGTCCTTCATTCTTACAGGCGACCTCATATCCAAAAGGGCCTTTATTTTTTCTGGATTGGCCTCGATACCTCTGCTGTTGACCATGAATCCCAAGAACCTCCCGGAAGCCACCCCAAATGCACATTTTAGTGGGTTCAGCTTCATATTGTAGCTCCTGAGGATCTTAAATGTTTCTCCCAAATTACGAACATGATCTGCGACCTGCTCAGACTTAACCAGCATATCGTCAATGTATACCTCCATTGTTTTCCCAATCTGTGCTTCGAACATCATGTTCACAAGTCTCTAGTAGGTCGCTCCAGCATTCTTCAACCCGAACGGCATGACCTTATAACAGTATAGCCTGCGATCGGTGATAAACGACGTGTGTTCCTCCTCGTTAGGATTCATGGGGATCTGGTTGTATCCCGAGTAGGCGTCCATGAAACTGAGGAGCTGATGCCCCGCTATTGCATCCACGAGCTGGTCAATTCTTGGGAGGGGGAAACTGTCCTTCGGGCAGGCTTTATTTAAGTTGGTGAAGTCGACGTAGGTCCTCCACTTCCCGTTCTTCTTTTTTACCAGCACTGGGTTGGCTACCCAGACTGGGTAGTGAGCCTCTCTGATAAACCCATTAGCCAGGAGCTTATCCACCTCCTCTTTAAGGGCGGCGTAGCGTTCTGGAGTCATTGGTCTCCTCTTCTGGCGCACCGGCTTGTAGCTGGGGTCTATGTTGAGTCTGTGCGACATGACCTCCGGTGCTATCCCCACCATGTCTTCGTGATTCCACGCAAACACATCCAGGTTAGTCTTAAGGAATTCAATAAGTTGGCATTTTACCTCGGGGGCCAGATTCTTCCCGAGCTTCAGGCATCTTTCAGCGTCCACCTCGCTGATCGGGATCTCTTCAAGTTCTTCCACCGGGCCGGTGGCCTTGTCGCAATCCACTTCTCTGGGATCCAGGTCGTAACTCACCCCGCTCCGACTTGAAGGTCGATGCGCTCCCTCTGTGACCACATTTACTTTCTTTCCTCTGGTCCCCATCTTGACCGCGTCCTCGTAGCAACGTCTTGCGAGGTGCTGCTCTCCCCGCACGCATCCAGTTCCGTTGGTGGTTGGAAACTTGACAGTCAGCGCTCTGGTCGAGGTGACCATATCCAGCTCGTTCATCACCGGTCTCCCGAGCACAACGTTGTATGCTGAGGGGCAGTCAATGATCAGAAACTCCGCAAGCGCTGTGGCTTCGCGACCTTCGCCCCCAATTGTGAATGGGAGCTTAACTCGTCCCATGGGGACCAATGCATCTCCCGTGAACCCAAAAAGTGGCTCTGGGGATGGGCCCAACTGTTCGGGCCCGAGTCCCATCTGGTCGAAACAGGCCCTGTACATCACGTTCACCGAGCTGTCGGTGTCCACCATTATTCTTTGCACCTCCATGTTGCCGATGTGAGCGCGAATGACGAGAGTGTCATTGTGCGGCCAGTGTATGTCCCTGGCGTCCTCCTCGGAGAAAGTGATTTCTTTCACTGCCATCCTGGCTCGCTTTGATGATCCCATCTGCTCGCTAGATCTTGCCACTAGGACATGATTAGCCTCGCGTACGTACCTTTCGTGCGACCTGTTCGATGTGCCTGCGAGGTGAGGACCGCCGTGGATCGTATAGATCGTCCGAACTGCTGGTGCGCGCTCATCCTCGGGGGGCGGTCGTTGTTGATTCGCCTGCTGTGGTGGCTGATTTGCAGGTCGCACCACATAGTCTCGCAGCCGGCCCCTTCGAATCAGTTCTTCAATTGCATCCTTCAAAGCGTAACATTCAGAGGTGTCGTGCCCCACCTCGTTGTGATACGCACAAAACTTCTCCCTATTTCTGAACTTGTTGGGAGTTTTTATCGGGTTTGGCCTCCCGAAATCCTCTCTTCTCCTTTCCATGGCGAAGATCCTTTCTTGAGAATCTGACAGGGCCGTATAGTTGTTGAAACGGCCTTGTCTCGGAGGTCGGTCCTCTTGTTCTTCCCGCCGAGCTCGCTTGGCTACCAGATTGTTAGACCGCTCTCCTCGGTTGTCCTTTCCGTTTTCCCCGTCGTTCCTTTTCCTGTCTCGGTTAGAGCTTCTAACTTCCTCTCTATGTCCGGCGGGCTTCTTCGAACCGAACGCTTCTTCCCACCGGATCTCCTTTGCAGCTCGTTCATAGAACTCTCCCAGATCCGCAACGGGGGATTTATAGATGCTCTCGTAGAGCTTCCCGTCTTTCCTGAGACCTGCCGAGATGGCCGTCAGGATACTTTCATCCGAGGGACTTTCGACGTTACTCACCTCGCGCCGGAACTTGGCGATGTAATCTTTGAGGGACTCGCCCGACCTTTGGAAGACCGTGGCGAGGTGGCACGGCGAGGCGAGCTGTCGTCTTAGAGCTCTGTACTGCCCGAGGAACTTCCGCTAGCATTCTTCCCAATTGCCAATGCTGCGAGACGGGAGGCTTCTGAGCCAGGCGCGCGGGATGTCGCCCAAGGTCGCGGGGAATACCTGGCACTTCACCAGCGAGCTGGTGGTCTGCAGATCCATCTGGACATTGAATGCGTCCAGGTGGTCATAGGGGTCGCTATCTCCGTTGTACTGTGGTATGCTCGGAACCTTGAATCTCCTGGGGAGAGTTTCGAGTTCAACTTCCTTTGTGAATGGCGTCCGTTCTCCGCAGCCACTATTTTGGCCACGAACTCCTTGTCGTGCCTCCAGTTCTTGCACCCTTTGGAGCAACTCCTCAACGGCGGTGTCCTGGTCCACAGACCGTTGGAGCTGCGATCTCCTGCTTCCTCTCTCCGGTGAGCGACGTGACAGGAGGTCCGCATCCTTGGACCTTGAATTAGAGGAATTTACTAATCTTTCTGGCGAAGGAACTCTATCGGCTTCTCTTTCGTTTGGCGGGGGTCTTTCCTCTCGTGGGTGGCGAGGTCTTCGGGGTGACAGTGACTCTGGTTGTCTCGGGACCATTTGCGGCTGGGCTCGGGCTAGGGCCCTGACCGCATCAGCGAGCTGCCTAACAGTATTCTCCAGAGCCTCCTGACGCTGCTGCCAGGCCTGAACCGCCTCTACCCCGACGGTTGGGGCGACAGGTTGGGCCGGAGCCCGTGGGGGCATTCCGGTAGTGATTCCGGTAGCCAGTGGAACCAGGGTTTCCGTCGCGGGGGCGACGGATCCCATGACAAGTGGCTCATCGTGCGGTTGGTTGTGATGATTTTCAGGCAAATTGGCGATTGCGTCAGAGCTTCGTGCATTCCTTCCTCTTGCCATTGCTATCGATCAGTGCGGGCCCTCCTTCTAGCGCCAAAGATGTTGACGTACGAAAACGGTCAACCGGAGTTCGAGAGCCCACAACGTGATAACGGGTACCAAGAGGCAAGGAATGGAAGACTGAAGCAGATAAGGAACACACACAGGACTTTTACGTGGTTCGGCCAGAATGATGCCTAGTCCACGACCGTTCTCTGGTTATTCTAGCAGAGTAACAGTATGTATTTTCTGATGATCCTTTTTTTACAATGGCGTCCCCTCTTCTATATATAGAGTAGGGTAGCTTACAATGCGAATTAGTCCTAAGTACGGAAAAAGTCTATTCCGTTGATGGCGCTTTCCTTATTGGTTTCGGATTGTCAGGGATAGATCCCTTGTCTTCAGGGATTCGGATTGCTTCCGATAGGTAAGTGTCTATCGCTTCCGATTATCTCGCGATCTTCCAGCCGTCTGATCTGGGCGTATCTCTCGGCGAGCTGAGGTCGTGATGTTTGGAGTTGATCTGAGCGAGCTCGCTTAAAGCGAGCTCGCTTGCATCAGCGATCTGGCTTCTGGTCCCGAAGGAATGGGACTCCGCACTGATGGCTTTCGGTCTTCGGGTCTGGCGGGCTTCTGGGGAGTTTGGGCCGCTCTGCTGGGCCTTAGGTGATTCAGGTCGTTCTGCTGGGCCGGGCCCAGCCCGTCAATTGATTTCTGGAGATCGCATATAACATACTTTAACTTTTTTTCTTGTGACAACACGAATTTTTTGATATTTTAATTACATCAGTAAATCTATATTTTCGAGTTAATTTAATTATTATACTTTTATGTGTAAAAAAAATAAAATAAGATAACAAAATAGATATTATACTATGTTAATGTCAAAGTCAAAAGGAGTTGAATTGACTCTAAAATACAAGTTTAATAGGGTAATTAAAATAATAAAAATTTAGATTATCACATTAAAAAAATTAAAAATTAAATGTTAAAATTAGTTTAAAAATATAAATTTAGAAGTATAATTAAAATAATAAAAAAATAAATAACTATAAAAAAAATATAAAAAAAAATTTAACCGAATTCTATATAAATGACAGAGACTAATCGAGGCCAACCAGAGCCCATGGGCCCTTTCGACATATCTAGCGCGAGGTGCCGTGGCAGTAGAATCGTTATAGTGGATGTTTTTGGCAGCGGAATCGAGATGATTGGTTGTCGTGACCCGAAAATGACACGTGTCTTCGAAAATCGCCTGTGAAAAATAATCAGATCCGTACTTACAAAATTATTAAATCGCCCCAAATTTGGACTCTCTGTCACATTGGCCCCATGGCCCTAACTCAAATCCCCATTTCCTGAGATCTCCCTCTTTCTTCTCTTACTCTTGAGTCTGAGCTGCTGCGATTTCCCTCAAATTTTGCGCCTCTCCCCAAGACTCCACCCGCCATCACCCACCCTCTCTCTGTAGTTTCTTACTCTACGCTGTAGCAACGTAAGATTGTTCTTCCATTTCTATGGGCAAATGCGGCGCCAATCAAGAGCTTGTGTGATGTTGCGTTTGAATGGTTCAAATTTGGATTAAAGAATCTGTAGATCCAATTCCCCCAGATGCAGATTCTGGGTCACTTCTGTTTACGGCTGACTGTTTTCTCTGTTCTTGACTTCTACCTGACATTTTTGCAATACATTTTTGGGTTTCCCTCCATGGACTGTGTTTCATGCTTCAAGTTTTGTGTCAGAGCAGTGGATTCTTGATATCTGAGTGTTTCAGCCAATTGCTTAATGTGCTGGGTCTCTTCTTGCTATTCAGTTTGGCCCTGAACGTTCTGTAATTTGGTTCTCATTATAAGGGCGTCACTCAGTTGCTATGTGATTTGAGAAATGGGGGCGGGGGGTTTATTCCAGTAACCGCTGTGCTGAGACATCCAACCGAAAGACTAGCTTATTGGGACCTTGGAAGAACTCAGAAATAAGAAAGGATGGCAATGGTGATGATACTAGTGAAGAAGGAGAAGAAGAAGAAGAAGTTGATGTATTGGCATTGCGGAAACTAGTCAAGATTGAGAGGGAGAGGGCCAATGCTGCTAATTTGGAACTTGAGAAGGAGAGGATGGCAGCCGCCACTGCTGCCCATAAGGCAATGGCGATGATTTTACGCCTTCAAAACGAGAAAAAGCTTGATTGAAATGGAAGCCAATCAGTACCGTAGGTTGGCCGAGGTAAAGCAGCTTCATGATCAGGAAGTGATTCAATCATTGAGATGGATTGAGATGAGGCATGAATCTGAAAGGAGTCTTTTGGAGCTCCAATTGAGTTCTTACAGGCGAAGATTGAAGCTACTCACCAAGGGTGGTGACGAAGGGGATGAATCCCGGTGTATTGATCATGAATCCCTCAGTTTTTTCAATTTCACCATTGAGGATAGTCCTGCTGCTGATGCAATAATTAGCTCACTTGACATGGATTCATCACCGCAGCAGAAGTTCTAACTTTGATATCGGCGACCAATTTCCTTCGTCTTCGAGCTCGTCGACAACTCCTTCATCTTCGAGCTCACTGGCAATGTAGACAGCGACAGTCGAAGGTGGAGTAGATGCACGCCAACGCACGACGCTGCTGTTGGTGGAGGTCCGACGACGGCAAGAACAAGCACTGAATGACTCGATCAAAGGTGGAGAAGACACAGTGGAGAGAGAGAGAGAAATAGAGATGGAGATGCACTGGAGAGAGAGAGACACTCGGTCTCATCGATGGTGGGTGTGGCTGGATGGGGCAAGGCGGTTGCTCGCGACAGAGGGAAGGACGACGACGAGTGGGGGCGGGGCAATTGCTCGCAGTTGGTGAGGGGCGAGGGGCAATGGCGGTCCGAGCGGTAGTGTAGGGGGGCGATGGCAGTCTGTGGCCTGTGGTAGGGGCGAGGCGGTGCATTGCTCGTAATGGTGCGGGATGACAATGGATGGTACTTGTGATGGGGGGTAACAGTGGTGCTCAGGGTGAGAGGGCGACAGCGAACGATGTTCACGGCGATGGTGGGTTTAAAAGAGAGAGTATGGGAGAGATAGTAAAAGAGGGAGAACGAGAGATAATGAAATAATTTAATTTTTTTAAGTTTAATTTATCGTAATATTTTGATATAAAAAATTATCAACTTGTCTAAGAGAATTGTTCCTGTAGCATTGTCCAGCTCATCCAACATTCAAAGGTTTATCATGGCAGGCTCATTGCTAAACCATTTATCCACTATATTTGATGATTTAATCCTGATTTGTTTTTAATCTTAAATTTTAATAATAAAATATTAAATTTTAAATTTAAATAATAAAATATTAATGTCAGTTATCAATGATGTTATGTTGCCCACTGACGGACAATATAACATTTGTCTGTCAATAAAAGAGACGTGGGCTCCATGCATGTGGGCTCATGTGCAAAGATGAACCCACGTGTATGGGGCCCACCCCCTTCATTGGCAGATAAATATTATGTTGCCTGTTAGTAGACCACATAGCAATCCTGCATCATTTATTGTCCCTAAACTTAGGCTACTTTTGTTCGTATTTGATTTGTGACAATCATGAATGCTCACTATGGTCAAGATTTCACAATTTCTTTGACCAGAAATGGACGCAATAGGAAGGCAATAAATAATTTGGTTGTGGACCAGATTTATTTTAAATTAGTTAGATTTAGATTTGGTAACTAATGAATGGGTCTAAATTCATTCGAATTTCAACTGCTTCTCATGAATATGGATCCAGATTTCATGGATTTGGATTCAAATTCATTGTTCCTTATAAGAAAAATTACAAACACTTCATCTTTCTTTTCTCTCATCTAAAAATATATTTTTTATTGGTTAATTTTCTTATAATAAATATATTTTGTTTTAGTAAATGCTTCTAAAACAAAATATGTTTGTTTCTATGAGTAACATGCATATGTTGACTAGTTTATTGGGTTCTTTTAACAATTAAAAAATATAGTATTTGATCCTTAAGATGCAAAAAGATCAAGATTTCATATCTTAATTATTAAAAATTGTTATTTTAAATTTTTACATTGACTTAGAATAAACAAAGTTATTATTTATATCATGTAGAACATATACATAGAAAAGAAAAAGTATCATATCATAAAAAAAAAATTACATTAGTGACACACATCAGATTAAAATTTATCTTGATTGGGAAAAGACCAAATTTTCTATGATTTAGAAAAAATCATAAATCTCCAACATTTAAGTCTCTGAATCACTGACCCTATATTTTTCTATTTTTAATTATAAAATATAATAGAACTAATTTTCATTTTTTTTTTCTCTTTGATGAACTCGACTCCATTGTTCTTTCCCTCTCTTATTTATATTTTTTTATTATATTTTAAGATAAAAATTTAAAATATTAATTTTTAACAATTAAAATATAAAATTTTGATATTTTAGACATTAAGGAGCAAACTTTGTAATTTTTACTTGTTAAGGGAGTATAACAAATCAATAAACCTATTCAAATACTGCTAACAAATCATTCACGTGGCGTGTCACTTATAGAAATAAATGTTTTCATATACACGTAAATATTCTGTCACGATAAATATTTAAAATAATAAATTTTTTTAATAATTAAAATATTAAATCTTAAAGTTTTAGAAAGTAGAAACTAAAGACTATATATTTTAATGGTTGAAATTTATAAATATGGGTGGAAGAATCTCAATGTATTTAATGTGGAAGAATATTTCATTATTGGAGGCGGATGTGATCTCCTCTGATGGTCATTATCGAACTGATTAATGAGGTAGATAAGTGATCCACGCGTCATTCAGTGGTTGGGGAACCATGAAACCTAGAAATATCATCCAACATTCAAAGTCCACCATGGCAGGCTCATTATCGGACTGATTAATGGGGTAGATAAGTGATCCACGTGTCATTCAGTGGTTGGGGAACCATGAAACCTGGAAATATCATCCAGTCCAACATTCAAAGGTCCATCATTGGCAGGCTCATTGCTAAACCATTTATGACGTCAGACAGTATTTATGAATAATAATGGATAAATACGCATTAAGCTTGGCGGAGGGAGGATGAAGACTTTGATGCGTGTAGAATGAAAGACTTTGATTCTTCTGCAGAGACAGCCCACCAACACCTGTTTGATCTGTGTGTCCTGAGGATATGCATCCACTCATTACTTGGAACTTTACACAGGGGCGTAATTCTAGAAGGCCATGAACACGCAGCAAACCTATTGAAATTATGTTATCTTTTCATATTATTAAAGAGTAGGATAAAATTATCTTCACAGATATGATAATTTTAATCTATTTTTAAAATTAAAATATAAAATAATCAAAATAAAATTAAAAATTATTTTAAATTTTTTATTAAACTATTTATTAATTTTTTAAAAAAATATATGAGTCAATTTTTCTTATTTAGAGGCTGTTTGGCTTGTCATTTTTTATTAGAGCTTTTAAGTTAGTTAGTTTTTAGTATAAAAGTTGTGTAGTGTTTACGGATAAATATATTTTTGAGCTATCAGTTAATAGTTATGTATTTGATTTGTAAAACCTGATAAGTTGTCAAAATTTAACAAAAAGGCTAAAATAGACATGATCCTAAATAATATAAATAAAATTTATAAAAATATTATTTTTTATAAAAAAATTATAAATTAATTTCTAAATATTAGATAAATTATACATACTTATTAAAAAATATATTAATATAATATATATACATCTTTCATTTTTTCCTTAAAAATATTACCATTAATATATATACAATATATATATATATACACTTACAGGTCGATTGGGGACACCACTGGCGATGGAGGAGGAGGAGGCGACGATCGAGGCTGGAGGCAGCACCTGATGGCGACGGCAATAATAGAAGAGGGTCGACGACACTAGACGGCTTGTGGCGGCGGATTAGGAACTACATGCGGTGATGGCTCGACCCACCAACACGAGGTTGCTTGCGACGGCCTAGCTGGACGACGACGACGGCGATAATGGCTGAAGTGAAGGGAAAATGATGGGGGTACCAACTTTTGAAGGCAAAATAATCTTTTATTTGGTCAACGTAGTAGTGTTTTTTGCAAAAGCTTGAGGGTACCAGCTTTTGCAAAACGTTATTATAATAGCTTTAAAGTTATGTAGCTTTTAAGCTAATTATTGTTACCAAACACTTAATCAAAAAACACTATATAGCTTCTAAGCTGCATTTGGGGCTTGATTTACTCCAAAATCTTTCAAGGAATGGCATTTTGTTGGTTAGATGCAAATATTATTAATTTGCATTGCATTCTTTCATCTGTTTTCATTTCTGGGTCTCAAGAGTCGGCTCTTTTGATTGAAAGTCGACTCTATATGTTAAACTCTCTGCTGGATCGACTAAATTGATTTAGAAGTTGACTTTTTCTTCTAGAAGTTGACTTTTCATTTTTAGACTGCGCACATTGTACTCTTTAAATCATAACTTTTTGTCCAAGTATCGAAATTAAGATCCATTTTTTTGTTATGACCCTAACTCGATAAGATTCGTTTTGATATAGAATTTAGATTATTTGGATAAGTATTGTGCCCATAAATGCCTTATTAAATACCCAATTGAAATCTGAGATTTTTGTTTCAATCCGACCATGTTCTGGTTTTTGGAGCATAACTTTCTGAGGTGATATTCAAATTGAAATTTATTTTTTTTTTTCATAAACTAGAACTTATGAGTTTTGTTTTGCGCATATTCCTTGAATTGGTGGGTTATGTTTTGAACCTGTAACAGCTCGATTAAATCTTGCTTCAATATGGAAATTTTGCCTATTTGCTCCCAATCTTCGTTGTTACCTAATACCAAGTTCATCCATCAAATCTAATATTGATTGGTTGTCTTTTGGGGGTAAAATAAAAATAGTCATGGGCATGTCTTGATGTATCTTGTATTCTACAGCTAAATAGGGTTTGTTCTCCCTACATTTCTTTGTGAAATGATGTTGTACCCTAAGGGGATAGGTTCTAGATGTTGATATTGGGTTGGTTGTGTGATTCTGACTGTGGTCATGTTACATTACACTATGTTACTATATTGTTTCGCATGATGATGTTGGGACATGGGTTGCATTCATTGGGGGTCATGTTTGTATGTGTTGGAAGCGTGAGCATTGGCATGACACAGTTGGCACATTGGCATGACACAGTTGGCTTATTGAGTGCTAACTTGTGTATGATAGGCGAGCATATGCATTTAGAGCATTCACAGTTAGGCATAACATGGCCTGATGCTTGGCTTATGGGGCATTACCATTACGTTAATGCAGCAAAAGTCATTAAATTCCTTATATGTTGCATTGCATGGAAAGGTTGTGGGTAATGATGGAAATGAAACGTGGTTTCCGTTGATACATGATATGAGATCTTGATATACGAGCCGGGGGCTCAATGCGATGTGATTGTGAGTGTTTTGACACGTGATGATGGATATGACTTTGGTGGATGTGATACGAGAGCCTTGGGCTCATGTTATTGATTTGGTAGCCTGTTATTGGCTACTAACAGGTTTGTATATAGGGTCTTGTGCGCCAATGTGTGCATCTTCCGTGGGCCCCAAGAACCATATATGTGCATCTATGCATTTATGATTATAGCTTGGTATTGTTTTATATGAGCACATGGCATGGTGTGTGATATGGCATATGACATGGCATGGATTGTGTGTCGTTTATGTAAATGGGCATGAAGTGTGTTTTCAATGTATAGCATGATATGCATGATATTTTGGGAATGTCCTTATTTAAATTTTTAAGTCACGGCCTCCAAATTTTGGGGCGTGACAATAACTGATAGGGATGGGGAGAGGGCTGGAGACGACGGTCGCCATTAAGGAGATGGAGGCGATGGCGACGGTAACATAGAAGTTGGAGAGAGGTAGTGATAGAGAAGGTAGAAGGATAAATGAGATGGGTAAAGGTTGGAAACATGACATTTGTTTGAGGGTAAAATAGTAAAATGATTGGTCAATGAAATAAGCTCTCAACAACTTATTTAAAAAAACTGGGGGGATAACTTAGAGGGTGTTTTGCTTACTAGTTTGATCGCTTATAAGCTATTAAATTAGCTTGCAAGGTACATGTTTTATTTTTTACGTATTTGGCAAGCTTATAAGCTAATTCAGTAGTATTTGAGAAAAGCTGGTCCTCCCTCCCTAGCTTTTCCAAATAAGCTTCTAAAAGTTTTTTGCGTTAACAAAACAAATTACTGATATACCTTCAAACATTCCACATATATACAACTTTCTATCACATCTCCTTCTCTGCCTCTTCCATTGCTGACATTGCAGCGCCGCCGCCTCCAACCCAGCGTCATAGTCTTCGCCTCCTCCATCTCCTCCTTGGCAGTCGCCAATCATTGCCTCCAACCCCATCTCCATCCTCATCGATCGTTACCTTCATACCCATCCCTAACAATCGCCGCCTCCAGCCTCCATTGCTACCTCATATATGTGGTCTATCACCTGCATCTCCACCGTCCACCGCCTCTTCAATCGTTGCCTCCACCATAGGCATTTCCTTCCCTATCTTTGTATATATATATATACATATATAACATATATATTGTATTAATATATTTTTTAATAATTGTATATAATTTATTAAGTATTCTATCAGTTAGACATCAATTTATAATTTTTTTTATTAAAAATTAATATTTTTATGAATTTTATTTATATTATTCACAACATGCCTATTTTAATCTTTTTGTCAAGTTCTGATAACTTATTAACTCTTTCAAAGCAAAGACATAATTATATAACTGACAACTTAAATCATATTTATTCAAACACGTTATCAGTTTAAACGTTATTCAACTTTTAAATTTTATACGACTTAAAAACTAAACGGGTTAAAAGTTGCTAAAAAAAATAGTAAGCTAAACACTCTCTTATTCAAAACGTTGTTAAAATAGTTTATAATTTTGGTAGTATTTAAACTCTTAAATGTTTAACAAATTCTTCATTAAATATTTTATGTAACTTATAAGCTCTGAAACCGCTAAGCCAACCACCCTCGTAGTTATTTCCAGGGTTAGCTTTGAGATTTTAGGAGCGAAACTTTATATAGAGTCATCTACATTTAAAAATAAAATTACATGTAATGAATACTAATAATTTTTTTATTATATAAAAAAATTTAAAGTTATCAAAATAATAGTTTAAAATTTATAATATTTTGCTTTAAATTTACTCTTCTAGCATTTTTAGATGAAAAATCAATAAATATTTTCTAGTAGACATGCTAAATTAATTTAAATATGAAAGTCAATATAATATCAAATTCAAATGTAATTAAGAAACAATAGAACTAGTTAAATTTGATATTTGAATTGAAATTTTTGCAAAATAAATTAATAAAAGAACACAATCATGAAAAATAAAATAAATTAATTGTACTTTCCATGATTTTCTATCACCCACAAAACAAACCCCAAGACCCACCACTACCAAAATTTTTGAGAAGTTAATGTGTATTTGTTTTCTCATTAAAAATAATTTTTTGATGTCCTCTATTTTCTCTCTTTTTAACGTTAAAATTTAGAATTAGAAGAAAAAAAAAAAACTAAATAGAATTTTCAAGCCCAAACAATGAACTGAAGAGTAATGCAAACCTAAATAGAATAGTCCACGGAGACTGGGTTTTCTTCTTCCAAGACCAAGACTCCAGAGCGATGTCTTCTCTGGTTAAGCTATAGGTATTTATATCTGATGGCATGGATTCAGCTGCAAACTACAAGAATTTTTTAGAATATGGGGATCTCCAACAACTCACCAGCAGGATCACCCAAGTATATTGTCATTTATTTTCTCGCCATTTGCTGCGTGCAGCTTGCAGATGAAGCCCCTTGTGCAAATGCACTGCAATTCAATATCTCCAGCATTGGACCTCAACATCAAAACGACTATATAAAAACCTACGGAAATGCTTATATCTCAGAGCAAGGCATCCAAGTCACAACAGACGACAGAGGCGCAGCCCGTTCCATGAAAGCCGGCCGAGCCACCTATGTCGAGCCTCTTCTTCTGTGGGATAAAGCTTCTGGAAATTTGACAGATTTCAGCACCTATTTTGCGTTTGTGATCGACTCAACTGGGAACCCGGACTACGGAGATGGACTAGCATTCTTTATTGCCCCAACTGCTGATGTTCCTAATAACATCACTACGGGTTCAACCATTGGCCTTCCAATCAACAACTCTACACAGCCACCAGTCTTCCCATTTCTTGCTGTGGAGTTTGATACATATCCCAATGGGCAATTTGATCCGAAAACATCATTTCAATTTCCCTTTACCCATGTAGGTATCAACATCAACTCTATCACATCAAATGTTACTCAAGAGTGGTCTAGCAACATTACCGGTGGAGCAACAAATGAGGCTTGGATTACTTACAATTCCAGTTCGAAAAATTTGAGTGTTGTTTTCAGTACTTCCTTTGTAAATAACGAGACGATCGAAGGAGCCCTTCATTTCATCGTTGATCTACGGCACTACTTGCCAGAATGGGTTAAAATCGGTTTTTCAGCTTCAACAGGATCAAGTTTTGAGAAAAACAATGTTAAATCATGGAGTTTTAGTTCGAGTTTGGTTGACCCTAAAAAAACAGCTTCCAGCCCCTTAAGCAAGGGACTGGTGGTGGGACTGAGTGTGGGCCTACCAGCTTTGGTGCTTGTGTTGGCCTTGGCTGGTTATGTCTTCTGGAAGAAAACTAGAGCAGAGAACGAATTTGCAATTGAACTATCTATGGATAATGAATTTGAGGCAGGTACTGGGCCAAAGAAGTTTTCATACAATGAACTATCCTGGGGAACTAGTAACTTTGCAGAGGAACAGAAGCTTGGGGAGGGAGGATTTGGAGGTGTTTACCGAGGTTTCTTGAGGGAATTGAACTCCTATGTTGCCGTGAAGAGGGTATCAAAGGGGTCAACGCAGGGAATAAGGGAGTACGCGTCAGAAGTGAAGATCATTAGCCTGTTGAGGCATAGAAACCTGGTGCAACTCGTTGGTTGGTGCCATGAGAAAAAACAACTCCTCCTCGTATACGAGTTCATGGAAAATGGCAGCTTGGATTCCCACCTCTTCAAACAGAAAACCTTGTTGACATGGGCAATAAGGTGTAAAATTGCTCAAGGCCTGGCCTCAGCACTGCTCTACCTGCACGAAGAATGGGAACAATGTGTGGTCCATAGGGATGTGAAGTCAAGCAATGTTATGTTGGATTCAAATTTCAATGCCAAACTAGGTGATTTTGGATTAGCTAGGCTTGTTGACCATGATAAAGGATCACAAACCACAATTGTTTTGGCAGGCACAAGGGGTTATATGGCGCCAGAATATGTAGTTACAGGCAAAGCTAGCAAGGAATCAGATGTCTATAGCTTCGGAGTTGTAGCGCTGGAGATAACTTGTGGAAGAAAAGCCATTGACAATAAGGTCCCAGAAAGCCAGATGATACTGGTTCAGTGGGTTTGGGACCTCTATGGTATAGGACAACTGCTAGAGGCAGTGGATCCAAAGATTGGCGCAGATTTTGACCTGCAAGAAATGGAAAGATTAATGATTGTTGGGCTCTGGTGCGCGCACCCTGATCACAATCTCCGACCTCCTATTAGACAAGCAATTCAAGTGCTTAATTGTGAAGCCCCATTGCCCATCCTTCCGGCAACAATGCCAGTGGCAACATATTTTGCTCCCCCACTAAATTCCTTGACATCTCTGGTTTCTTCTACCTATGGCACCAACTTTTCTGACAGCAGCCAAGTCCAGTCTTCAAGCTATAGTTACAACACTGATTCTTCAAAGGTCACATCTTCTTCTGCATCTGCATCTGCATCACTTTTGTATTCAACAACAAGATGATTCTAACTGTATCTGCATGCCACCTAAAATTTATCTGCTACATATATGATGTATTACGTATGATTATATGTATGTTGTTTCAAAAATAACATTGCCTTTTAGTTTGAGATAATAAGGTCTAGAATAGAATTGGAAGGTGCTGGTGGGATTGGTGGCGACGGTGTTTGACTAGTAGAGCAATTATCAATGATCAGATAGGGAGGAGAGGGGGCTGTTCTGTTTTTGTTGCTTAGTGTTTGTAAGACTCGAATATAGCTCTCATGTGTGTTGGTTTTGTTCCTTCTTTATACAACCAGTGCTTCCATTAAATGTATGATTATGTGTATGTTGTTTCAAAAGGGAATTGTTATTTTGATTACATTTTCTCACGCAAGTCTGGTATAAAAAAAGTATAATTGCCAGAATAGAATGTAAATCTCAAACGTCGGCAGCTTTGATGAAGTTAGAGAGCTGAGCAACCTTAAAGGCATCCAATGTGCAGGAAACAGAACCCATTGCCTTCCTACCATGCTGAGTAGTTGCTTTGGACGATGGGGCTTGTGGCATGGCCCACGGGGCTTGTGGCTTGACCTTTCCTTTTTTTTTTTTTTTTTAGATAACGCGCTATTGACCTTTCCTTCATGCACAATAATATTGCTTGTCTTTCTTCGGCTTTAGAGCCGTGGTTGAATTAATTAGATAGTCCTGATGGATGGATGCAGGCCCACGTATAGTGTAATTGAATAGTCCATAATTATGTTAATTTAGGGCTCATAAATTTGAGAGAAAATTAACTATTTTATCCTTATATCAAAATAACAATTTTATCCCTATATAAATCTCTCTCTTTTCACCCATCCAAGCCCGGACCTACAATGTACTTGAAGAGCCCATTATCTCATGGCCCATAACTATATAATTTAGGGGTCCATAAATTTGAGAGAAAATTGATTATTTTGTTTTTACGTCAAAATGATGATTTTGCCCCTATATAAATCTCTCTCTTTTCACCCACCCATTGAAGTCTGGACTTCCAGTGTAATTGAAGAGTCCATTGTCTCAAAACCCATAATTATGTTAATTTAAGGGGCTCATAAATTTGAGAGGAAATTGACTATTTTGTCCCTGTGTCAAAATAATAATTTTGCCCCTATATAAATCTCTCTCTTCCCACCCACCCACCTATCCAAAATCTGCATAACGCATCTCTTTCTTTCTCTCGCAAACTCTCTCTTTCTTTCTCACTCTCTCAAGAACATCTCTTTAAATAATTGATTTTATGAAATTCAGTTGTTTGATTTTGGATCCGACCATATTTTTATCGTGAAAGTGGCACCAATTTACAAGAGGGTGAATCTTTTATTCTTATCAGTAATTATTTTCAATATAGATCCATGATATATACGTATATACGCACAATTTGAGTTAGGCTAAAAGTTTAATCTTAGATCCATGGAGATTCGATCGTTAGATCTTGTTGGTTTTTTTGTATGTTGGTCGATGGGGATATGTAGGAGTGTTCAACAAAATCGCTGGACCATGGTTTCCGGTCGAACCGGACTTGACCGAACCGGACCGAATCGGTCGATTTTTTTTAACTGGCGATTCGATTCGGTTTGGAAAATTGCCAAACCGCTCAGTTCACGGTTTGGCAAACCGGCGGGTCGGTTCAAAATCGAACCGCTCGTATATACAATATATAATTTAAAAAATATATAATTTATATATTATAAATATAAAAAGAGGCAGCGAACCCTCTCGGCTCTTCCTCTCCTCATTCTTTCCCCTTTCCCCCCAACCAAACCCTAACCCTATTGCTTGAACCGAATCGCACCCACCCACGCCTGTCGCATCTCACCATCTTTCTCTCCCATTTCCCTCGGATGATCGTCGATCGGCACCAACCCACCAGCGGCCCCCACACCATCGCAGGCTCGCAGAGTCAGCACCTCACGCCATCGCAGTCAACACCTCACGTCGGCAGCCCCCACACCATCGCAGACTCGCAACAATCCGACGCCCGTCGCCCCATTTTCTTCCTCCTCCCATTCCAATCGCCAATCACCGGTCGCTGGTATGCTCTCTCTCTCTCTCTCACTTTCTGTTGATTATTTTTTAGTGCAAGTTTTTGGTATTCAAGCAATGGACTCACTTCAGCGATGGTTTCGTCTTGTACTATACTAGCTTGATGAGGTCCTTAGGGATGTGTTTGTGTTGCGTTTGCTAGCAAATCAATTTGATGTTTTCTTAGAATTTTTTGGACCAGTCGCAAAATTTATGAAATCGCGAAAACCGAACCTCAAAATGCAGTGTGGTTCAATTCGATTTTTCGCACCAAATCAAACCGTTTGGTTTGATTTGGTAGAAAACTGAGCTTGCGATTCGACGCATTAAACCGACTCAAAACCAACCAAACTGAACCGCGAACACCCCTAGGGATAAGGGTGTTAGGTAGTTGCCTCTGATCATCGGAAATCACCGGCCACGGTGGCCAGTGGCGTCTACCAGTGAGATCCCCTTTCTTGAGCAATTTATATTTTTGTTATTTTTTACAATATATATATATATATATCTTAGTGAATTAGAAGCTCTAGGATTTTATGCATTCATTGGTTTGACAAAAGAAAAAAAATTTATTCACCAACAGTAGGTAGGTATTGAGAGTAAATTCCATTTTAAGATCAGTGATGGAAAAATTAAAAAACTTTGGGAATATGTAGAGCAACCTATAAAGCAATATGCAGAGAATTTATATTTTATTATTATATATTCTTATATATGTGATACTTTATATTATTGGACCAAACAATTGTAAGTATTTCAAATATTCTATTTTTAAAATAGTATTTCAAATATTTGTTCTCATGTACTTTAAAATGCTACAATTTCAAACTCAATTGTTCTGTTGATTATACATGTTACAGATGCATCTACAGGAATAATTTTTTTTAAATTGAAGTTGATCAAGACTCATCTTCACTCAACTGTGTCATAAAACAAATTGAATGGATTAGTTATGTTATCTATTAAGAAAAAAATGCTCGAATAACTTGATTATATAAATTTAATTGATATTTTTGTCTTCAAAATTATGATCAGAGTAGTTTTTAATTGATTATTTAAAAAAATTGATTTTATTTTTTGATATGGTATGAATATTTGTTTATTTTTTTATATTTTATTTATTAAAATAAAATTTAAATGTATGTTATAATTTAGAAACTTATTTTTACGTTTCGACCGAGGACCCAAAACTTAGGTAGGGCACCAAATGGATGGAGCAGCTTAGCTATCAGGCATTAAGAAGCACTTGGAGACTTGGCCTCCAAGTTCTCTCTTTTTTATTTATTCAATTATTTTAATTCGGATTAAATCTGATAATGTAGAAAGAACTGAGTGTTAGGTTGACCACCTTGGAGCACGCAAGTAAATTACACCAGACAATCTAATTAATTCAAGTCAATTGGAATTTAACACTTTATCTGTGTTTGGAAACACATTATGGCTATGTTTGGTACATCCAGACGGAGGGAAAGGGGAAGAGAATAGGAATAGAATGACTCCTCTATTCCAAAACCATGTTTGGTATGGGTAGAAATGGAATGGGTCAGGGCCGGCCCTGGGCATAGGCTGCCTAGGCCTAGGGCCCATGCCCATTTTCAGCCAGTAGGGGTCATGCCTATTTTAATTTTTAAATTTTAAATTAATTAATAAAATAAAATTAATTAAAAATAAAAGAGAAGTTACGGGGCATGCCTATTTTAAACCATTGTAAATTTTTAATTAATCTTAATCTCTCACTTTTCTTTTATCAATAATTAATTCTATGAGTATCAATATAATTTTTAATTTATCTCAATTTTTTACCTTCCTTTATTAATAATCAATTTCATTTCTATGCGTCTAGTAGTAGCACCCATCCCCTCACAACGATTCCATGTATTTTTAATTAATCTCAATCTCCCTCTTATATGATTGTATCACAATTATTTTCATACGTCTGGCAGTGATCGCGC
Source organism: Diospyros lotus (assembly GCF_014633365.1). NCBI lineage: Eukaryota > Viridiplantae > Streptophyta > Magnoliopsida > Ericales > Ebenaceae > Diospyros > Diospyros lotus. The sequence goes on from NC_068346.1 coordinate 37,584,553, forward strand.
GACTCCATCGTCTTCCTCAGTTCAACTCCTTCTCAATCTTTTATCCATCAATTATCACTGCATCTACTATCAATTTGCACAGGTGTAGGTCCTTAATCCAATTGATTTCATAATTATGCATTCTCTTTGATAATTTCATTTTCGTCCTCATCATCCCGTTGTGTGATTTATCAGTTATATCTTTTGATTTTTTTTATTAGCCCTTAAATTATCAATTAATTTTGTGTTTATATTTCAATATTTGTGATCTCTCTCTTATTAGTGAATCTACACTAATGGATTGACGATTATGTCTATTGAAAAATATATATTGGAATAAATTAATTATAATAGTTTAATTATTGATTTTTCATCTAAAACTACTAAAAAAGTAAATTTAAAGTGAAGTATTATGAATTTTATATAATAATTTTTTATTTATATTAATTTTATTTTTAAATATAGTCGTAGAGGGCCCATAAAAAATTTAGCTTAAGGCCCTATAATCTCAGGGCCGACCCTGAATGGATAACAGAAAATAGGTGCGTACATACTAATCCAGCCACGATATTTAAATAGAGATTTAGAGGGTGTTTGGCTTAGTGGTTTTGACCGCGTAGAAGTCATTTTGTAGCTGATAAATTATATAGCTTTTGATGATTAAATGTTTGGCATAAATAATAAACTTAAAAGCTACCTCACTTAAAAGTTATTATAACAGCATTTAGCAAAAGTTGGTACCCCAACTTTGCCAAAAAATACTGCTAGGTTGACCAACAAAAGTACCAAAATGCCCTCAAATATTTTTTATATTTATATGCGTATCATTCGTTATCATTACATCTTCTCCCCAAAGTTCTTTTTCCCATCATTTTCTCCAGAAGCTTTGCTCTACCATTACTGTCACTCCCACCGTTGCCTCTCCTTCATATTGCCATCGTCATCGCCATCGTCCAATTGGGTCGCCGCAAACAGCCTCGTTCCAGATTCGGGTCACTCCATCACCGGTTCTTTCTCCAGATTCGTCGTAGCAAGCCGCCTTCGATTTTGGGTCGCGTCATCACCTGCCGCCTTCTTCTTTTCCAAATTCGTCGTTGCCGCCTCCTTCTTCTCCAGATCCGTCGTTGGGCCTCATCTCTAGATTCGACGTCGCCATTGTCGTCGCTAGTGGGTCTCCTCCTTGTCGCGCCATCGCCGCCTCTGCAAATACTATGTTTATATTTCTATAATATTATTTGCAATATGTTGTGTTGTGATTAATTTACTTGTTGTAAATAATATGTTTCTGATAACATTTTGTGATTTCTGATTAGTTTATGTAAATACTATGTTTTGTTATAAACTAGTCTTATCTAATTAGTTTCTGTATTTTATTTAATTATCAATTAAATAGTCTTATCTAATTTTATAATATATATCAAATTTATGTATGAAACAAATCCCATATTTTAGAAATAATTTATTTAAATATTAATGCTTTAAATGTATTGATAAAATATAAAAATAAAGATTTTTTTATAATATATCAACATATATATTTAATATTTTCATGCACTAAACCTAAATTAATAAATATAAAGTATTGTATTAATATTTTTTAATAATTATGTATCATTTATCAATTTATAATTTTTTTATCACAAATAATATTTTTATGCTTTTTAATTATATTATTCAGGATCATATCTATTTTAATATTTTTATCAAGTTCTGATAATTTATTAATTTTTACAAACCAAACACATAATTATTAACTGATAACTTAAAATACATTTACCCAAACAATTTATCAACTTAAACATAGCATAATTTTTATATTAAAAACCAACTAACTTAAAAGCTCAAATAAAAAACGCTATGCTAAACAACCTCGTAACAACAATGAAATACAGATCAATCTACCCAAATCCCTAATACTGACCATCCACCATATGTAATTGTAAAAAAGAAAATTTTAATAACAATGAAATACAAATAAAAAAAAATGGTATACGAAAAAAATCAATCAAAGCAAAAATCAGGGGACAGGGTGTAAGAAACATGAACTTGAGAGACAATCTGTGGCCAAAAGTTTCGGAAGAGAGAAATGGAGATAAGCGGCCAGAAATATCAGAGGTCGTCGCCGGCGGCAGTGGGCGATGAAGATCACTGTCTTTTCTAATTTTTGGGCACCTCCAGTTCTTGTTTCGGCCAGAAACCAAAAACTTCACCGGTTCTCGCCGGCAGCAGTGGGAGATGAAGGTAGGGTTCTTGTTTCAGTGGGCGAGGTGGTCGGGACAGAGAGAGTGGGCGAGCTAGTTGGGCCTGCAATAATGGGGGTTCTCCTTTCCGACTAGGTGAGAGACGGAGAAGGTGAGAGACGGACAGACAGCGTGAGAGAGAGTGAATGGCCAATGATTTAGTTTAGGTTTCCAACTAGGTGAGAGATGAAGAAAGTGAGAGACAGAGAGAAAACGTGAAAGAGAGAGTGAGTGGGGTGAGAGTTAAAGAGAGACTGAAAAAGGGAGGCGATAATTTGGGTTGGAAAATACTGTGAGAATTTGGGTTGTCAACCCATTAGTCCGTGTAGTATTATCCTTAGATTATATATTATATTTTAATTTTTTTAATAAAATATTTATTATTAAAAAATAAAATATACATGTATAACTTATGACTTTTTAACCTAGGGGGTTCTCACCGTTGGGAGCCTTAGGCGGCCGCCGCCTGGCTTAACGGACGGGCCGCCTCTCACGCTGGGTTTAATCAAATTTGTGAGTAAAAGATGAAAAGTTGTAAAGATGGTGGTTTTTAGTGAGTTTTATCAAAGGGATGCAGTGGTGTCGACAATAGAGGAGGGGCAGGTTTGGGTGGCTGCTGGCGGATGAGGGGGGTGGTGGTTAATGGTGGTTCTCAGCCACATCTGGTTCAAAAGAGGCAAAAGTTCACTCTGACTAGCAATGGAAATATTGGAAAAAAAATAAGATAAAATATTTATTTCATTCTATATTAGTGGGATCAACCCCATTCCAAACCCAACATGAGCAGAGTTTGACTCTAGTCGTCAACACAAAATAAGACTAGCTTCTATCTATGAGTCCACCTAGAGCGGGCCAAGTCAAGCCTAGCAAAACCTTATCAGATTAATCTATTTTTAAATTAATTTAAAAGTAATTTTAGAAAATATATTTATTTTGTATGGGACATAAATTTTTATATAAAAATATAAATATTTATGATGTATGAATTCTCTTTATGAATTGATAATATCTTCGATATATTTTCAAAATATTAGAGTTCTTAAATTAAATATCAATCACCCATATTTAAAATAAAAAATTATTTACAATTTTATGTTTTTATAAAATTAAAATTAATTAAGTTGAGAGCTTTTAGACATGTTAGATTACGAGTCCGAAAATATTATGCTTGATTGAGTTCTATATGGCTAAATTTATATTTTTAATCTTATATTTTTATATTTTTTTATGTGATCACTTGAATTTTTAATTATTTTAATTATATTTTTGAACTTAATTTTTAACTTAATTTAACTTTTATACTTTAACTTTTTCTTTTTTTTTTTTCATGTGGTAACACAAATTTTTTAATATTTTGATTACACCACTAAATCTGTATTTTTTATTCAATTTAATTATTATAATTTTATTTGTAAAAAAAAGTAAAATAAGATAATAAAATACCTATTACACTTTATTCATGTCAAAATAAAAGGGTCAAATTAAGTCTAAACTATAAGTTTAAGAGTATAATTGAAATAATAAAAAGTTTGAATTATTATATAAAAAAAAATTAAAGTCTAAATGTTAAAATAATAAAAATTTAAATAACTATAAAAAATATAAAATTTATAAATATAAAATATTTATATAATTAAAATAATAAAAAAATTAAATAACTATAAAAATAAAAAAATATAAATATAAATTTAACCGAATTCTATATAAATGACAAGTTAAGACTAGTCGAGTCCAACCAAAGCCCATGGGCCATTTGGACATATCTTGCGTGAGGTGCCGTGGCAGTAGAATCGTTATAGCGGATGTTTGCCCCTCAAATGAAAGATTTTGGCAGCGGAATCAAGATGATTGGTTGTCGTGACCCAAAAATGACACGTGTCTTCAGAAATCGCCTGTGAAAAATAATCAGATCCGGACTTACAAAATTATTAAGGATAATTCTAGAAATTCAAACAGCTCTATCAACAGCCTTACAAAAGATATTTAAAACTTTTTTATTTTAATTTTATTTACACGACCCAATGTCTAGTTTATCACCTGATATTTTCTCTCTTTCTATCAGTCAGAGACCTTATTTCTCTCTTTTCCCTTCATTGCGTCTACTCCACCTCCTTTTTTCTTTCTCTTCTTTCTCTCTGTTTCGTCTGCTACGCTCCTTTTGGTCTATTAGCCTCCAATGCAGCCACCTCTGCTGCAGTTCATCGTTACCATCAATGTTTTTGGTCGTCGTTCGGTACGGCTACAGCCTCCATCGTTGTTTCTCTTCCCATACTTTCTATTTCTCCTTCCCCACCTCTCTCTTCTCATTCTCGTCGTCGTTCATCATTGTTGAAGTCGTTGCCATTAACACTTTTGGTTGCCGACGCCTCTCTCCCTCTCTGGATCTTCTCGTTCTGGCCGACGACTTCTCCTTTCCTATCGCCGTTCGTCTCCGCCTTTCCAACTGGCATCTCCATCTCCATCTCCTTCTCTCTCCTATCATCGTTTGTTGCCGTTGCCTACCGTTTGCTGAAAATGTATATTTAATCTAAATATACAAATATACACAAATTAATTATATATATTACATAAAAGATTTACATCTGATATGCCCGCAAATTTTTGAAATTTTTATGTGAAACGAAAACGCAAACGTGGGCCAAAAACACCCAATAAAGTAGCTGAAAACCCAAGGAAATTAAATTAAATAAAATAAAAATAACAAAAAGGCAAAAAAGCCCAATTGGGGGCCAGCCGCAAATTTTGTTCTATTTTTTAAATTATAAAATAAAAATTGAACTATAAATTATAATATTATAATATTTATTTTTAATAAAAATATAATCTGTTTCATCACAATATAATTATATTTTTCTTTTATCATTCATACAAAATATAGGATATCAAATTTTATTATTGTAATTATGTTATGTATAAATAATTATATATATTCTTATGTTATTATTTATTTATATTGCTTGAATTAAAAAGTTAAGAATTGTATGTAAAATTGTATAAAATTATCACATTTCACAAAAATCAACAATTATATGTAAAATTATACAAAATTATAATATCATATTTTACGTTTATATAAATAATACAAATAGATAATATCATAAAAATATACCTTAACCTAAAATATATTTATTTGTCACTGTTCAAAATATATTTTTGTTTAAACAAATATATTTTTAATAAATATATTATATATGTGTTAATTTTAAAATTTTAAAACTTAAAAATAAAATAATCAATCCATACACTTTATTAACTGATGTTTTTATCATTTATGATAGAAGTTTTTATTATTTATGATAGATTAAGAATATGTATTTCTTAATCAAAATTGTAAAAATATTACATGAAATATATTAAAAAATAAATACAACTTCCAAACTTCCAGATTGGAGAACAACGGGAAATGACGATAAGAGAGAAAGAGAGATAGAAAGAGGCGTCGGCAACCAGAAGCGTTGATAACGACGAGCGGCGGAGGAGACGACTGTAACAGGGATGAAAACAGCACTAGAGACGAACGCCGAGAGAAAGCGTTGATGGCAACGGCGAGGAGAATGAGAAGAGAGAGATGAGGGGAAAAGAGGTGAGGGGAAGGAGAAAGAGAGAGTAGGGAAGAGAAACAATGATAGAAGCTGCAGCCTTACCGAACAATGACCAGAATCGTTGATGGCGGCGAAAAATCGCAGCAGATGTGGCTGCATCGAAGGCGAACAACGGCAAATGGACCAGAAAGAACGTAGCAGACGAAACAGAGAGAGAGAGAGGGAGGGAGAAAAAAGAAGGTGGAGCAGACGCAGAGAAAAGAGAAAAATGGTCAATGAATGATAGAAAGAGAGAAAATATTGGACGAAAAACTAGACATTGGGTCACGTGAATAAAATTAAAATAAAAAAAAAATAAATACCTTAGGTAAGGCTGTCAGTAGAACAGTCTGGCCCTCTAGAATTATCCAATTATTAGATCGGCCTCCAAATTTGGACTCTCTGTCACATCGGCCCCATCCCTAACTCAAATCCCCATTTCCAGAGATCTCCCTCTTTCTTCTCTTACTCTTAAGAGTCTGAGCTGCTGCGATTTCCCTCAAATTTTACGCCTCTCACCAAGACTCCACCCGCCACCAGCCACCCTCTCTGTAGTTTATTACTCTACGCTGTAGCAACGTAAGATTGTTCTTCCATTTCTATGGGCAAATGCGGCGCCAATCATGAGCTTGTGTGATGTTGCGTTTGAATGGTTCAAATTTGGATTAAAGAATCTGTAGATCCAATTCCCCAAGATGCAGATTCTGGGTCACTTCTGTTTACGGCTGACTGTTTTCTCTGTTCTTGACTTCTACCTGACATTTTTGCAATACATTTTTGGGTTTCCCTCCATGGATTGTGTTTCATGCTTCAAGTTTTTGTGTCAAGAGCACTGGATTCTTGATATCTGAGTGTTTCAGCCAATAGCTTAATTTGCTGGGTCTCTTCTTGCTATTCAGTTTGGCCCTGAAGGTTTTGCTATTTGGTTTTCATTATAAGGGCGTCACTCAGTTGCTATGTGATTTGAGAAATGGGGGGGTTTATTCCAGTAACCGCTATGCTGAGAAATCCAACCGAAAGACTAGCTTATTGGGACCTTGGAAGAACTCAGAAATAAGAAAAGATGGCAATGGTGATGATACTAGTGAAGAAGAAGAAGAAGAAGTTGATGTATTGGCATTGCGGAAACTGGTCAAGATTGAGAAGGAGAGGGCCAATACTGCTAATTTGGAACTTGAGAAGGAGAGGATGGCAGCCACCACTGCTGCCCATGAGGCAATGGCGATGATTTTGTGCCTTCAAAACGAGAAAAGCTTGATTGAAATGAAAGCCAATCAGTACCGTAGGTTGGCCGAGGAAAAGCAGCTTCATGATCAGGAAGTGATTCAATCATTGAGATGGATTGTGATGAAGCATGAATCTGAAAGGAGTCTTTTGGAACACCAATTGAGTTCTTACAGGCGAAGATTGAAGCTACTCACCAAGGGTGGTGACGAAGGGGATGAATCCCGTTGTATCAATCATGAATCCCTCAGTTTTTTCAATTTCACCATTGAGGATAGTCCTGCTGATGCACTAATTAGCTCACTTGACACGGATTCATCACAGCAGCATAAGTTCCAACTTTGATATTGGCTTCTCTTCTACCAAGTTTAAATGGGCAAAGTCGCACATTTTTCCCCCTTAATATCGCGACGTTATGCTGTCATCTACCACTATGCTACAACTCTCCGCGACAATGAATCTCTAAAAATTGTAGCAAAATAACCAATTAAAAAGGTGTTACTCTGGATTTGTGCTTTGATGATGGTACAGTTTGCAGGTCCTTGTAGAACTGAGAATGTATCAATATCAATCGATCTCTCATGCTAATGCAAGGCTTGGAAGTTTACTGCAACCCATGTTTCATATGTTGATTGATTTTGCATTTCATACTTTCCTGTACATTGTTGAGTATGATACAGCATGATAATTCAAGGTGGCAGACAGACAGACAGACACCTTTCCTAAAGAGCGTTGGTAAGAGTTGGCACAATGAAATTAGTGGCATTATTGTTATCATCATCTTGTATGTGGCATTAGATTTAGATTAGGTTGAATGAAAAGACCATTCCTTTTCCCTGGTTCCACCTCTTCCTCAAAGGTCACCATCTACAAACATTTGGGGAATATTTTATAGCCTCTCTATTTAATGTAGTCACAAGATCTTTTAGGAAGACTTTTGTTGTGTGTGGGTGGGGGGGCGTCTGTATCAAAATCCATCTCAATTATTATAAATGCTTAAGGGTATCTTAAATTTTTAAGTACCCTTTTTCTTTTACTATTGAAAGATGTTCTTTAGGCCCATTCAAACTGATACCTTAGATTAATGGTAAAAAAAATGTTAATCCTTTATTTTCTGTTTTATCAAATAACATGCATAGTTGCTAAGAAAACAAAAATCCGAAAAACATGTATAACTATCCGTAGTTATATCATTAAACATAACTTATTTAATGACTAATTAATTGAAGAGAGGTTTGGGGTCTATCACCACGCCGAATAATGGTTGTACTCTCTACTAGTTTTTCATAGTTTCAAAGAATTTCTAACAATTCTCGAACTTGAACTTGTCTAGAGTTGTTTTATTTAGAAAAAGAGAGTAAAGTCTAATTTCTCAATAAATTCTTTGAAGTAAATTCTTTGACATATAAATCGGCTATAATACTCAAAAATGATATAGTGATGATATAAATAATATTTAATTAATGAAGTACTTGATTCTTGAAAACTTGTATCCTTAAATAAGCTTGTTAAGAGGTCGATAAGGGTTAAGACTTATGCCTTGTGAGTAGCCATTTGATTCTTTAGGTGAATTAAGTGAGCCAACAATACCATATAGGTGTGGGCTTATGCCTTGTGAGTAGCCATTTGATTCTTTAGGTGAATTAAGTGAGCCAACAATACCATATAGGTGTGGGCTTACGGCTAAGACCCATCTTTTGTATTCTCTATTTTGATAGTTTTGGGTCAACTTTTGAACCAATTCCAAACAAACTTTACTCTTCAAACTTGATTTTATTGGGTCTTTAAATTAAATCTAAATGACTAAGTTTAGGCTTTTCCATATAAAAGAGATATTTTCCTATTTGTTCCTAAAGTCAAATGGGCCATTAAAACTAATTATGGGCCATCAACACTAATTTTGTGGAACAAATTACATGGCAACTTCTTATGGGTAGCAATTTTATGGTGCATGTTGTTCTCATATGCACTGCTCAACATGTGAAACGTGTGATTTTGGTTAGGGGTGGACTTGTTTAATCCCACAAAACTTGTAATAATAATACACAAAATAAATGATTAGCCCATTAACAAAACCAACGAAAATATATTTGAGTTTCTAAAGTTGGCATGACGACAAAGGACTATACTATATTATAATTTCTATAAGATGATATAACACATATAAATTTATAATAATTTATTTATTATTGTAAATTATTATTAATTTTAAATAAAATTATTATAATTTTGTGTGTATCATATATTAATTTATGAAAATTATTTATGTCACTTGGTCACTTCTTATACACAAAAATTCGAAAAAATAATTTATTTAATGTAACGTAATCCATTAATTTATTATTTAATGCAATGATATTGACATTTGGAAAAGGACATGACCCATACGTAATGTAACGTAATCCATTAATTAGTAAAAGATAGAACATGATTAATTAATGAAAAACACGTTTTATTAATTGGAATGTGAATTAGTTTTAATTAATCTTATTTAATATTAAAATATCTATAAAAAAAATAAGAATATTATATAAGGACTGACCGACTGACTGACTGAGTTTATTAAAAAATATTAAAATAATAGATAAAGTAAATTTGGGGTTGAATTTACAAATCCATACACGTAGACGCAGGGGGTAATCTGTTAATTGGGGGGGGCGGGGGGGGGAGCGGGGGGGTATATTCGTAAATTGAGCGGCAGACATGACCCGCACTGTACTCCCATGGCCATGAGGTGGGTTGTTATTTGCGGGAAGTGCTTGCTTGCTTGCCGTGTCATCAACTTCACTTCCCTAACCCTTGAGAGAGGAGAAGGAGAAGGCCAGGCCTTTGAGGAAGACAAAACCTAGCTTCTCTCTCCCTCTCTCTCTCTGGCTCTCGCTCTCTGGAACTCACTCTAGAGAGAGAAGAGAAACAGACCATTCCATTGAGAGAGAGAGAGAGAGAGAGAGAGAGAGAGAGAATGGGCAGTGGGAAGAGATTTGCAGTTCTGCGGTGCGCGGAGGACTCCGACTACGTGAAGAAGAGATACGGCGGGTATTTCGGAGTGTTCGTCGGAATGCTGGCGGAGGAAGGCGAGATCTGGGACGTGTACGCCGTGGCGGCGGGAGAATTCCCCGCCGACGACGAGATTGCTGGTTACGACGGCTTCGTCGTCACCGGAAGCTGCAGCGACGCCCACGGCGACGATATCTGGATCTGCAACCTGTTGAATCTCCTCAAGAAGTTGGACACCTTGAAAAAAAGAGTTCTCGGCGTTTGCTTCGGCCACCAGGTAGGTATCCTACATTCCCGGTAATTTTGTTTGGTCGACGTTGAACTAATTTTAATTTCAACTTCCTTTTTATTGGAAATCACTTTGAAAGATTTATCACTTTGGAAATCACCATATCATGATATTCCTAAGCTTTAGAGATAATTTCTTTTTGAATTTCATTACACTAAAGTGTGAGCAAATATTTGTTTGTCTGGTGTTAATTGTTGTTTCAATTTGGGATAAAGGAAGGGGTTCCAACAAATGTCCCAAACTACTACTTTTGGACACATTTTCCCCAGAAACAAACAGAAAACTAGAAGAAGAGGAAATATCGGAATTTTGATGCTTCCGTGGTCCACAGTACTTCAGCCTTTGAAACGTGTCCATTTCTTTCATGGGCAAACTATCTTCTAGGCTTGATTACATGGGGGTCATTGTCCATTTAGGTGACGTGAAAATTAGGGAACCAAATTGAATGATATTGCTCTTAAAATAATGTTATACATGGACAAGGTAATAGTTAATTAGCGGGAGAAATGACAGCAGCAAGCAGCAATTTCCATTCCTAAAGTGGTTCATTGCACCACGAAAGCCACTTTCTTTTGTTACTGGGTAGTTGGATAGTCCATTCCGCACTATAGCCAAGGCACCACACCTGCACGCCCAGCTATCACATCAGGGTGACCACTAAGAATTGTTTTTTATTTTTTATTTTTATTTATTTTTTTTTTTTTTGGGGGGGGGGGGGGGGGGAGGGGGATAATGTGGCTTCACTTGAACATATAAGAGCTATAGAGCGACATGTATGTGTGTGCATAATTTGGTTGAGCAGCTGGGAAATAAATAAGACTGTTGGGTTTTGTTGTTGATTTGATCAGATACTGGGGCGTGCAGTGGGGGGAAAGACAGGAAGGGCGGCGTCAGGGTGGGACATTGGAGTGAGATGCGTTCATCTAACTCCGGCGGCAGCAAAGTTGTTCCCATCTCTTAAACTGCAGCAGCAGCAGGCCAACAAGATGGTACTGTCCGTAATCGAATGCCACCAAGATGAGGTGTGGGAGCTTCCCCCAAAAGCAGAGGTAATAGGGTGGTCGAACAAGACACGCATTGAGATGTTCAGGTGTGGGGATCACCTGATGGGCATTCAGGGCCACCCTGAGTACAACCCCGACATTCTTCTCCACCTCATTCACCGTCTTCTCCACCGCAATCTCATCTCGGTCCGTGTGTATATATATATATATATATGCATATGCTCTGCTTCTTCTTCTTAACATTTTCACTCCACCTGCCATTACTCAAACCTGATGGTAAACAAGCATCCGTGACTTTTTTTGTGTTCTGTTTTCATTTAAAATGCGTGCAGGAGGCTTGTGCTGAGGAGGCCAGGGCCAATTTGGAGGCTTGGGAGCCAAATGGGGAGGAGACACTCAAGAAGCTCTGCATCAGCTTTCTCAAGGGTAGGCTATGATCATCACCATTAATAAGCTTTTTAAAATAAAATTCAATAAAGATCGTCCGATTTTGAACCTACGTCCGCTCGATGTTCAATCCTATTGGACTATTACTGATCCATCCATGTGCTTGAGAAACTTCTGTGGACGTTAACATTGTTGCTTGGGCATTAATAATGTGAAAAGGACAACCAAATACAGTGCTTCCACAGACCAAAAAGCATTTGGAAATTATTCAGCCCAGAGAAATTTATTCCTCCTGGTTCCCCCCCAACCCCAAAACATAAAAGCAAAGAAACATATTGCTAATTTTTTTTAAAATATATATATATATATATTGCTTAACAATGAAAAATATTTATAAAAAAATTACATGCTAACCATACACCAAAAAATAAAACGAAAAATAATGTGCAAAATGGAAATTAATTTCTGATGTAAAATGTTTTACATTAAAAGAAACTTTTTAAGACTTTATAATGCATATGCAAAGTTCAACTACTAAATATGTTCTGTATTGTTATTTTTTTGTAAAAACATTAAAGATAATATTTAAATAGTTTGAACAAAACATGAATCGTAAGACCTTTCAGTCTCTTCTAACCCCCCCGCCGTTCTGCAATGGTATTAGTATCTCGATAAGTTTCAGCAAGCCCTCTTGTTTTGTCAAGGAATACACAAAATTAAGTATATAAGACAATTTCTCTCTCAATCTCCTTCTATGTTCAGCTCCTGCCAGTGAACTTCTTCCCACAGCAACTTCTGATGCAAATAAACAAAGCTTGACCACAACAAGACCAGTCACTCAAAAGGGATGCCCAAAATTTAGTCAAAGAAAAGAACCATCATTGAGCGAACCGCAACATTCTTGCTTTTGTCCAAACCGGTATCATTAATAAAAACAGACGCAACATTACCACAGAATAAGAGTTGTCTCATTATTGCCATTATTTTTTAGGTAAAGCACTAATAAGTACCATTTCCAACAAGCGTCAACAATGATAATTCCCAGGAAATCCACCAAAATGATAAAACAATAATTCCACCATTAATCAGATAAAAAGGATTGGCAGTTGTTCTTAGACGCTCATCATAGAACCAGAGTTCCTCTTGCACTCTGCCAACATATCCATATAGAACTGACACTTGCTGATGTCATTCCCATAGCTGTTCAGGCACTGCAAGAAAAATAATTAGAGAAACAACATTTAGAAAGCAATTTTTCCATCCTGACATATGCAGCAAAATACCCATTCAAGGAAGCTAAATTTAACTGATAGGAAGGATCATCAGCAACACAGTTAAGGTCATATGCAGCAAAATACCCATTCAAGGAAGCTAAATTTAACTGATAGGAAGGATCATCAGCAACACAGTTAAGGCTACAGGTCTCTCTTTGTGCAAGTTCATTGTAACAAAGACAAATTGCCATTCTTTAGTTGCATTCATAAAACTTCAAAGATTATAAGAGTAAGCATTTTACTACTATAAAAGAAAATCTACGTTTTCTTTCTCCAAGAAAAGTGACCCCTCACCCCCCGCCCTTCCTCCTTATCAAAGATTTGACAACATAAGCATTTCACGACAGAAGGAAAATGTATTTTTTCCCCTCCATGAGAAATGACTCATTTTTCTCTCCCCTCCATCTTTTTCCCTCCTTATCATAATTTACGTATTATATTCTCTCAGAGAACTATATTAGCATCTAGCTTGTTTCATTTATCATGCCTTAAATCCACTGCACTAAATGTTACATACTCAATATTTCGACAAGCAGGAGGCTTGTTATCCATTTGAAAGTGGGTGAGTGTAATCAGTGGCGGAGCCACATACAACCAAGGGTGGGCCGTTGCCCACCCTTGGATTTTTAAAAAAATTATTATATATAATAATTTAGTATTTTTTATTTTTTTTTTCTAAATGCCTACCCTGAATTTATAAAAAAATTTAAATTTTGGATATATTAGTCGATGAAGATAAAGGTGTCGGGTGATTGGCTCTTATTGCTAAACCACCAGCCACGATGGCTGGTGGCAATTCCCAGTGCATTTACGCGCATTGAGTTTGGCTAAAAGTTTAAACTTAGATTTATAAAATTTGCCCGTTAGATTTTACCAGTTTTTTAAGTAGAATAAGGATGTCGAGTGATTGCCTCTAATCATCGAAAACCATCGGTCACAGTGGTTGGTGGTGACTGCCAGTGCTTTTTTCAATATTAGTCAAAAATTAAAAATAAAATATATGAAAATTTGACTCACTTTTCTTTTATATATGTTAACCTTCCTTGACTATTTCTTTAACTATGTTTTAATTAAATGGATTAATTTTTTTTATTTTTTGTTACAAATTTATCGATTACATATTTGAAACTATGATAGAAAACATATTTTCTATCATGAAGTTTGTCAAGATTCAACTACGTAATTAAATTGGAGATCAATAATTAAATGGCAGTCTGTCATGAAGTTTATCAAGACTCGGCTGCATAATCAAATTGGAGATTAATGATTGAACGACAACTTAATTGTGTATATTAAAAAATAGATATTTAATAAAATTGATAATAATATTATTATGCGACGTTATTAAAATAAAAAAATACGTCGATTGTATAATTTATTGAAATATATATTTTAATATTATATTATTTTTAATTTTGTTATATTATTTAATTTTAGACAGAATTTAGAATTTAGGGTTTAATTTTTGCCCATCCTGCCTAAAATTTCTGGCTCCGCCACTGAGTGTAATCATTCCTCGCCAAGATATGCCTTGGACACGATCAGAGCAAAAACTCAAGAGTCATTGAAGCAGAACAGTGAAGAGTTGACGGCAGACAAAAGCTATATAATTGGCTTTTAGCTTAGAGGCTCACCTATACTCTAGACAACATTTTAACAAGGAGGGCAGTGTACTCGTGTGATATAGAGTTGAGGGTTCTTGTAAACTGTTTTCTTTGGAATTCTGGTGGATTGCTCTTGGGATTTGCGGCTGAATGTAGGACTGATCTTTGATCAGTTCAAACCAAGATATATCTTGCGCCTATTGTTTGGATTGGTTGTATCTCTTTCATTCTTTCATTGTTAAATTCGGTTCTCACATTTCCAGTTTATATTTTCTGTTGTTGGATGGTTTCGGCTGAGGAGTGTTGAGAGAATTGGCAATAGACTAAGTATTGATTGAGTATCTAAGAGCTCCTAATCCTAACAGTCCACAAGTCAAGCTCATCTAATTCTTGCACCATGGACCTTGGGATACGGGTAATTTCAAGTTTCTAATACACATTGATTTAATGTAAAACTATATCTCTGAAATACCATGATTGGAGTTTTCTAAGGAAGTTTGCACATAAACACAACCCCTCTTCAAACCCTCACAAAGCAAGGAACCTTGTGGACTAGACATGCCCTTTATTTAACTAACCATGTAGGACACATTCCCACATCCTATATGAACACAAATAAGTGCCAAGCAACCAACATGGACACCTTACCAATTAAGAAGAGCTATTAAACAGCTTGCCACCAAAATATGCATAACGAAACAAGGATGTTACTATGGATGAATGATCATACAAAAAACTGATAGGATAAAAAATGAGATTATTTGTCATAAAATCGAAGTGACCCCTATTGGAAACAAGATGCATTAGACATGTTAAGATAGTTTACTCATGCTAAAAGAAAATCAATAGACAAACTTGCAATGGGAGTAGATGGAGATGAAAAAGGTATCCACAAAAGAGGTAGACGAAGACCCAAAAAAATTCAGTAGCAAACTAATAGGTATGGCATGTGTAATAATAGTCTTACAAAAGATATAGTAATAGATAGAGATGATTGGTGGGGTAGAGTCCACATGGCGAACCCACTTAGTGGAATTAAAGCTTAATATGTTGTATTGAACATCTTGCCACCAAAATGCAGATGTTCCAGTCAAAAGTAATTATTGAATTCCATCAGATTGTTAGCCAACCCTCACAGAGTGGGCTATAACACTCTCTAGTCCACTGTCTATTTACTCCCTAAAAGTACTGCCACAAACATATCAGCATCTTCACCATCATTAAGGTTAGCTTGTGACATCATAACTGTAAAAACTCTAACAAAAGCTAACAATAATACTGTTCTAAATTTGTTATATAAATTCTGCAGACAATTAGGGTGTAAGAAATTTTACATACATCTTGGAATGCCTTGGAGTGCACGCTGCAAGCATCAGAACCCATAGTGCTTGTTGCAGGTGCTGGAGCAGCTGCTGCTTCAGAAACAACAGTTTCATGCTGAATCGTGCGAGGTCCCAGCACAGCATCCACAGCCCTGTGTGCCACAGCACTGCCGGTACCAAAGGCCATGCCTGCATCAAGGAGTAAAACAGAGCTTCAAACTTTAAGTCCAGGCTAGTTACTGATACAAAACTTATCATAGATGTGATACCCAGTTACCTTGAGCTACTGTTGCACCAAGATTTCCAAGCATGGATCCACCACCACTGCCAGGCTTAACAGGAGCTGGAGGAGGAGCATGGCTTACTGCAGCAATGCAATAGTAAGGCCATATAAGATCAAATGAAAAAGAGTATATACGTTGACGGCTTAAACAATGTATAAACACAATATAAAATTGGCACCTGGTGCAGGGCGAGGAGCTGCACGCGGTGCTGATCTTCCTGCAATCGAATTTCATTCAACATTCAAACGATTAGCAAAGCGAAGCTGCAAACAGAAATCGCTGACTGTACTATCTCAAATTCTCTTAGCTTTTTTTCTCCAACTAGCATTCTAATTTCGTTTCTTCCATCTTGCTTTTAGGTATGCTCTTTGATTTGTTACCAGAAAAAATAATAAAAAGGTGAATTGAATCACCACGAGCAACTAGAAATGGTCAATAATAAGCTGATCCAAACCGCCTTAAAAATCAATCGCCATGAAATCTTTGGAACAATTCGTGAACGCGATAGCAATAACCACCAAAGTCAACGCTACCGTAAACTTCTTCGCTAAAAGATGTGAATATATAAACTCCACAGAAAGCAACATTGCCTTTGTGATTCCCTCCGATTTCACAGCAAATAACCAGAAAAGCAGTTATATAAAAACGGCAAGAACAAACATATCAAGCCTTAATCCACACTTGTGGGATCGGCTACACCAGAAAACCAGTAAATAAAGGTAAATCAAATAGATCGGTACACAAAATGAGCGATGGAGATCGAGAACCGACCACCTGAGCTTCGGCGAGGCATGATTTTTCCCTGACGGCGCAAACCCTAGAGAGAGAGATGCTACAATTACTAAACCCTAACATTGGGCCGGTGGCTTATATAGGCTAGGCGGTTTGACCACTCGCAAGCTTTCAAGCTTTTTTTTTTTTTTTAATTACGCGCTTTCAAGCTTTTTTTTCAATTAAGCGTTTGACATCAGCAAATAAGTTAAAAGCTATATAGCTTAAACTCTAATTCATTAGCTTTTGAAAAATGCTTTCTTAACTTTGCCAAAACGTCACTAACTTGTTTTATGCATTTATCAATTAAATGACATATTAATCCTAATACATTTTACATATTTATAACTCTTATTTTTCTTCTCTTTATTCATCTCCTCCGTTGCAACGATAACACCTCTAGCAAATCGCTCGTCGCCTCTATCCTTGCGTCGCTGCTATTGTCGCATCTCTTTATTCATTATGTCAATTGTCGCCTCTTTTATTATTGGATCTTTTTTTTAAAAATCAAGAGTCACCTATCTCTTCGTTTAGATATCCTCTTACTTATAGATTGAATGCAACTTCATCTTGACATTGCCTTTTGCCTGATCACCCATCTCTTTTTTTTCTGTAGTCGGCCATCTTCTTCACCATATATATATATAATACATAATATATATTGACTTTAATAAAATATTATATTTGTATATTTTTTTAATAATTATATGTAATTTATCAATATCTAATGATCAAATTTTATCAGTTAGATATAAATTTATAATTTATTTTCATTAAAATATAGTATTTTTATAAATTTTATTTATATTATTCAGTACCATGTTCATTTTAGTTTTTTTGTCAAATTATAATAGTTTATCATTTATTTTAAATCAAACACATAACTATTAATTGATAATTTAAAAATATATATATGCAAATACATTACCAGTTTAAATGCTAATCAAGTTAAAAGTTTGTAATCACTTAAAAGCTAAGTGATTTAAAAGCTACAAAAAGAAAGATGCTTAGCCCATAAAGACGAGTAATTATAATTATTTTTTTAAATTTTAATAAAAATATCGTATATTGTGATATTTATTTAGATGTATTTAGGGGGCGTTTGTTAATCAATATATGGAATGAAAAAGCCAATATATGGGATGCATTTCGAACTTTTATATTTTTCAACATATTTGTTAAATTTATCTGATCATTATTGAAAAAATTATTAATGATCTCCTATCTTGATTTTTCAAGGTATACATCTATCTCATCCCTTAAGATAAGCATATCTTGATCTCTACATATAAGAAAAAAGATGACATCGTATCCTCTAATGCATTTCAAATAATTTAACAAACATTCTTAGAGTACAACCCACACTATCCTAACTATTTTATTAAATTTTAATAAAAATACTATATCTCTTGATATTTATTAAGATATAATTAAAAAATAAAATTATTCTTTAAAGATGAACCACTCCATTCTAATTACTTTTTTAAATTTTAATAAAAATAACGTGTCTCCTGATATTTATTAAGATATATTTTAAAAAATAAAATTATTCTTAATAGACCACTCATGCTATCCTAATTATTTTTTTAAATTTTAATAAAAATATTGTGTCTCTTGATATTTATTAAGATATATTTTTTAAAAGAATTATTCTATGAAGACAACGCACTCCATCCTAATTATTATTTTAAATTTTAATAAAAATATCATATCTCTATATTTAAAAAATAAAATTATTCTTTAAAGACGACCCAATTCATCCTAATTATTTTTTTAAATTTTAATAAAAATAGAGTGTCTCGTGATATTTATTAAAATATATTTAAAAAAATAAAATTATTCTTAGAAGACGATTCACGTCATCGTAATTATTATTATTTTTTAAATTTTAATAAAAATATCGTGTCTCGTTATATTTATTAAGACGACCCACGCCACCCACCAATTGAAAAGTAAGAACGCCATCTGTGATCTCTCTCTCTCTCTCTCGTCCGACCACTCCCTGCTTCGGGTCGGGTTCGGGTGGCACGAGAAGCAAATTGTCCCCTATCTCTCACAGAATCACAAAAACTGCGTAGGGTTCCACCACACGATAATTCCGATCCACCCATGGCAGACGGATTGCTATCCTCGTCTCAGCCAGCTCCAGCTACATCCCCATCCCCAACCCCATCTCCATTGCCAAACGCCTCCCCGCTTGGCCACTCGGTGATACCGATCGTCAACAAGCTCCAAGACATCTTCGCCCAGCTAGGTAGCCAGTCCACCTTCGAGCTACCCCAGGTGGCCGTCGTTGGCAGCCAGAGCAGCGGTAAGTCCAGCGTCCTCGAGGCCCTCGTCGGCCGTGACTTCCTCCCCCGCGGCTCCGACATCTGCACCCGCCGCCCCCTCGTTCTCCAGCTACTCCAGACTAATAGCCGCCCTGACGCCACCGGCCCCGATTACGAGTACGGCGAGTTCCTTCATCTTCCGGGCAAGCGGTTCTACGATTTCAACGAGATTCGAAGGGAAATCCAGGTGCTCTTCGATGTGTTATACTCTTTTCATTTGTGTTTACTGAGAAGAGTTCTATTCCTATTGGAGTAGGACAGCCTAGAAAACATTGGCGTTCTATCTGTTATACTGTTTCTGCACTGCTACTGCACTTGCTTCAGTTCCCTCGCCTGTGAAGATCATATTTTATTTTAATGAAATTCGCCAGGCAATTCTGTTATTGTTTAATGTAGAATGATTTTTTTGTTTGAAACTGAGGCGCGGTTTGTTCATTTGGATGCTAAGAAAAATAGTCTTTAGTGGGATTGGATCGAGAAGCAGTAAAATTCATATAAGCCAGGCTCTACTGCGGCCGTTTTGCCACTATGATTTGTGCCTGAAATTATGGTCCTTGATAGGATCAATCGTGAATGGAGAAAGAGGATCCTTGGAATGGGCTAATGGAGAAAATTAGACTAAGCTCTATAATTTCTGAGAAAATCACAAGTCTTTATGGTTATTACTGTAGGCGAGCAAATTTTTTCGTAGTTGCTTCTCAGGTGGTTCAGAGCCATAATTGAGCAAGCTTCTTGACTTGGTAAATTTCTTTGAATGATTTGGTAGTCACTTCTCTGCCGTTTTGGTTTTGACCTTTCTTTTGGAAATTGAAGCTACCCCCTTACTGTTCACGAGGAAACAACTACAATTAAGTCGGTGTGGCTACTGCAACAGTTTTTGCATGGAAGGGCTTGCTCTTTTTTGTTTGTTTATAAACTATCATGGATCAATGTCAAGGTTAGTTTTAAATTTGAGATCAGTTTAGCTTAGATTTTGAGCAGGTGCGGCTACCTTCCTTTTAGTTTGTTATAGATGAGGCCAATCTTGCTGAAGATTGGACACTGACAGGGAAGGATACTGGGGACTATAGAAGGATGAGTTGTACTTTATTATATGAATGTGAAGTTAGAAGTTCTTTTATAAACAATTAATCATGTGTAAGTCTATTTTTATATTTTGTGATGCTTAGTATCCAAAAAGTTAACAAGATACTTGTTTTTGTTGTTCTTTGGAAAGTTTAGAATGCTCATGTCCACTGTACTGTGATTTTGATGCGATCAGAAAAATTTAATGCTTTTATGATTGCTAGGGGGTTGCTAGTTGCTACTAACATATGTTCATCTGGAAGCAAAAGTTGAGAAATATTGGGTTCTTAATTATGTTATTGCCTTGTTACTTGGTCTAGTAATTTGTAAACTGAAAAGTGCAAATGTGGGAGCAGAGGATTGTATTGTGTTTGGCTTTTTGATGCATTATTGCCAAAAATAAGGCCTCCTTGATTGGCTTCATACAGTTGCAACTGTGGAAAGCCCAGCACTATTGTTGGAACTGTGTTATTCTTCCTACACAACCTTTGCTGTAACAATTAATTTACAACCTGTGTCATCTTCACCTTGGTGTCCCATGGCAGCACCATGATGTGAATTTACAAGGAACAGCAATGTAGCTTACTTCTGTGCCCATGAACTCACCTTTGTGTTGCCAAAGCCAATGTCATTGACCTCACTATCATTGTGGAACCACATCCTCTATGGCTGCCATCGGCCCTTTTTTCTACATCATCAGTGCTTTGCTGATTCCACCACTGGTTTTAGCTACGACTATTGTTTTCATCATTACTGCAATTAATATAATGCTGGTGTCTAGCACCTCCCCCATCTGTAGTTGCTGCAACTACTGGTTATTTTTATGCTATATTCTGTTATAATTGGGAGCACTGGCAGCCTTCGTTCCTCTCAAGAAACCAATCAAACTCCTCCCGATCACACTCTCAATCACTTCCAACACACCGGCCAATAAACCACAAAGCAAACAGATAATAAAGAACAGAAATTAATCAAAGAACATAACAGGAAATGAAACACGCAAACCACATAAGAAGACAAAATTTTATCCTGGTTCATGCCAATTGAATTGGCACTACATCCAGCCTTGAAACCACCATTGAGCAGCCTTTTTTATTGATGAAAACAGTACAAGACTTCCCTCTTCACTCTCTCACGATACAAGCCTTCCCAAAAGTATACAAGACTATAGCTTTCTCACTCTCTAGGCTCTCGCGAAATCAGAAGAGAACATGCGGTATTAGTCCCTCAGTCCCCCCCCCCCCCCCCCGCCCTATTTATAGAAGATAGGGTGATATTTCCTAGGGTCGGTTATGATATTTCCGGTTTTGTCCTCCACTAATATAACTAATATTACAAGAGAGCCACCCACCTATCAACTAATCCCATAATAGCATACAAATCTGTATATTAACCTATCACTAACTCTAGACAATCTTTAACATATTCTTTTAGAAAATTTGCCTCGTATGTTGAGTCTGAAATTTCTTATAGGTTTCTGAAAAATGTCCAAATATATGAATTTAATCACATAAATATTTTTTGTTTACTAAAATATTAATACAAAGAATAGGTTATGCGGTGCACTAAGTTTTATTGGTAGGTAGCTTTTACAAGGTATTTATCATATTAACTTAGATGTAAAAATTAGTTCTACTTTAATGAATATGTTAATTGTTCAGAAAGGAAAAGGTGGCAAGCAGAAAACAACCTCTTTCATAACCATTTAGTGGAAGCAATCACATTGAACTGACTGGAGATAGCAACTCTTAATGACCACAAGGAAACCAAAGTGATCTATGTTTATATTCTTTTTCCACCATTAAGTTTGCTTCCACTTGAAAAGGCATCATTTATAAATTAATTGCTACTTGTAAGCTGGCATGACATGAGGTCTACGAGTTTACTTAAAAAGAAAGTGACAGAAAGTTTGTTGAGTTGCTAAGAATAGCTGCCATTCACTTTCTGGGCTCAAATGGTGACCTAATTATGACATCTTCAGTTTTTGTTCCCTATAGCCAATGAGAGAGAAGTGAACATATTTGTGGAATTTTTTACCTTTCAGGAAAAGTTGTTTTTTGTGTTCCTGGTCAGGCTATTAGTAGTGAGATCTGCAAATACTGAACGATGAAATCAGATTAACTGGAAACTAAGTAGAAATATAGGAATTGGGCATGCATATAAGTCTCTGATCACTATTTCACCTATTTGATGTAGCATGTAGTTTTGAACTTTCAATGGTGACTGATGTAAATGTTATGTTCATGGCAATATTAATTATTAAACAAATCCCTACATTGTATTAATGTTCTGTCACCTCTGCCTGTGAATATTTTGAGGTTCTTTTTGGTTTTTCTTTTTGCTTGATATTCTTTTTGGTTTCTGTGAGTTATAGTGATAGGAAAATTGTTACTGTAAAGTCAGCAACATAGAGAGAACTGGAAAATGTTTCCTGACCTTAATTTTAGAGCTATTATTTGATGTTTGAAGCATTTTCTTGCCCCTCCAGAAAAAATAAAGTAAAATAAGGGAAAGGGTGGGGGGATGTGGTTATGTCCTATTATCTGCTTCTAATCATTGAGATTGGTTTTAGGCTGAGACTGAGAAGGAAGCAGGAGGAAACAAAGGTGTGTCAGATAAGCAGATTCGTTTGAAGATTTTTTCACCAAATGTTCTTGATATCACACTGGTTGATTTGCCTGGTATAACAAAAGTTCCTGTCGGGGACCAGCCTTCTGACATTGAAGCACGAATTAGAACAATGATAATGTCATATATTAAACTCCCAAGCTGTTTGATATTAGCTGTTACCCCAGCAAATTCAGACTTGGCAAATTCAGATGCTCTCCAGATAGCTGGAAATGCTGATCCTGATGGTGAGTTCTGATGCATATTTCTTAGTTATTCTGCATCATTTTAGCTGAATGATAGCCTTAGAAGAATTTTGGTCGTTGTATAAGTCTTTTGCTTTCTGTTGGCAGGTTATCGAACCATTGGAGTAATAACAAAGGTGCAAATAAATGAACATGATCTCATCCATATTCATTCCAGTTTTAGTTCTAAGTAGCTGTTCTAATCCTGATATGAGGTGTGCTCTTTTGGTTGATTTAGTTGGATATTATGGACAGAGGTACTGATGCTCGCAATTTTTTGCTTGGAAAAGTAATTCCTCTTCGGCTTGGTTATGTTGGTGTTGTGAATCGTTGTCAAGAGGTAATCTTAATCTTTAAATTGACAAGAAATTTGCCAATTATACTATGGTTTGCTTTCTAATTATAGGTGAGAAAAAACTAAAATATAATTCATTCTAATATTTTAAATGTATTAGTTATGGTTCTCATGTGTTATTATTTTTAGCTGGTTTCTTACAACTTGCCTCACTCTTTCTTGACTTGCATTCACAAATTCTGGTAAAATACATAATTCCAAAAGATGTGATGTTTTCACTTTCTAATTTTTCTTATCATGCTATTGAATCATTGGTTGACAAGTTATCTTATTGATTGTCGGCTGCATCAACTTTACAAGTTTTGTCATTTCTGATCTGATCTATGCCATCATTGAACAGGATATTATGCTCAACCGCAGTATTAAGGATGCCCTTGTGGCTGAGGAGAAGTTCTTTTGCAGTCGTCCTGTATGTCCATATTTTTCTTCAGCTATTGCTTGTATGTTGACCTAGTTCGTGTTATTAAGCTGTTATTTTATTCTCTTTTACTGTTGCTTAGGTGTATAGTGATCTTGCGGATCGATGTGGCATTCCTGAATTAGCAAAGAAGTTGAACCAGGTACCACAGTGAGATGCTAGTTATAACAATTCGCTACACAACATTTATTGTTCTCTTAGAAATAGATATGCACTGTGACAATCTTCAGTGCAATTTTCTGTGATGCTTGCATGGTCTCTTTGGACAAATACACACAAAGGGTTAGGCACTCTCTCTCTCTCTCATGGGCACGCGCACACATCTGTTGACTTGCATCTAACAGTTCATACATGCCTTTTCTTCTTCGTTTTCTTCTTTTGATTCCTCTTTTATCAATCTGTCATCTTGACAATGTAACTCAAGTAATTTAAGAAGGTGATTGGTTCATGGAGACTCATGTGTGTCTTATGTAGATTTTGGTACAACACATCAAGGCAGTACTTCCAGGGTTGAAGTCACGGATAAGTGCTGCACTCGTTTCTGTTGCAAAGGAGCATGCTAGCTATGGAGAAATCACTGGATCAAAGGCATGTCTTATCCTATTTACAATTTTTTTTTTATGCTTTGAGACCATTGTTAAAGTTCCTAACATATTGGTTCTAGTAGCAGCTTTTTTTGGCTTTATGAACCAGGGCATATACTATATTTATTCTGAACAATTTTATGCTTGATTGTGGAGGATAGAACTTGCATCTCTGCTTGTGTGTTGTTTTAGTTCCCATTTGCTTAACTAGGTGTCCAGTGGGAAGCAATTCACTAATAAACTACTGCCATTATGATGGAGGTCTCTGTTCTATTTGAGGTTATGAGATATTTTCATAGTGTTGGTAACTTCTTTAATGTTATTCTCGAGTGTTTTTCAAATATATTTGTGTCTTATCCATAATTGGTTGCGTTGAGTGAATTGTTTCTGATATTTTGTTCTTACTAATGCTTTATTTTGTGCTTTACTTTTCTAATGAACAGTCTGGTCAGGGAGCTTTACTTCTCAACATTCTATCAAAATACTCTGAAGGTAAAATAAACA
Organism: Diospyros lotus; assembly: GCF_014633365.1. Lineage (NCBI taxonomy): Eukaryota > Viridiplantae > Streptophyta > Magnoliopsida > Ericales > Ebenaceae > Diospyros > Diospyros lotus. Next base: position 37,609,617 of record NC_068346.1, read on the forward strand.
TGGCTCCATCAATTAGTAGTTACCAGTGCCTTACCCTGGTTAATGGTTCATCATTTCCTTGTTGGGAACAGCATTCTCTTCCATGATAGAGGGAAAAAATGAAGAAATGTCAACGACTGAGCTGTCTGGTGGTGCCCGAATCCATTATATTTTCCAGTCCATATTTGTGAAGAGTTTGGAGGTGTGCTGTTTAGATCAATTGTTATTTGTTATTTGGCATATCTTCTATAGGCTACTGGTTTTCTTGTTGAGTATTTTCATTATATGACTTCCTCTTCATAAAATTGAGTGCAAAAGGTTCTATTCTCTCAGGCTTTCTACTTTGCATTCTCTTCTCAGTGCACCATCTCTGGAGTCTGACATTGTATCCTATATTGTAGTACATTTAGTCACAAGTGGAAAGAGGAAAAAGTAAGGGAGCATTCACAACGATTCTGAAGTTGGAACTATTTTCAATTTTGGAAATGAGAACAAAAAATTTTGAAATTCTTTGGGAAAAAGTGGACACACCCCAGAAAGTGTTACCTTTTTTTCACATTCATTTTTGTTTTCTTCTCTCCCTACCTCCTTCAAAGTCCCCCCCCCCCCCCCCCCCCCTCTCTTCCCAAAAGGCCTTCTTCTTGTTCTTCTTTCTGTTTCTCTGTTTTTTCTCCTCTTTGCTTCTTCTTCATGCCTCAGTCATATGAAAATCTAGGTTTGCAGCAAACACACACCAGGTCTATATTCATCACAAACCCAATGATCTGTTCAATGTTCTTCTTTGGTTTTGCTATCTGGTTTGCCAGCAAGCTGGTGGACTCTCACCAGCTGTAAAATAAGGAAAAAATAGACAAAAAGGTAAAGATTTTTGGGGTTAAATTCCACTTCAACCTCCTGTGTTTTGGGCCATTTTCAACAAGATCCCCTATGCTTTACTTTTGGCATTTAAAGTCCTTGTGCTTTATTTACTTATTTTTTATAGACACTCATTATATTACTAACACCGTTAAAAAGTACAAATCTCTCTATGTCTGCAACTTTCTCTTGCTACAAGAACAAATTGCCTTTCTCTCTCTCTAAATCCTCTGGCAGAACTTTCTCTGAATCTTTTGTTAAATAAGATGCAGCATTATACAGGGATCTGCTAAGAGAATCTCCATCAAGAACAAAGTAGAAGATAAAAGGAATAAATCCAAAGCCAAAAAAACCCAGATGAAATCTGACAGGGATTTACCATTTAATTGAAAGAAATTGATGTTCCTTAACTTCAAATCCTAAACCAAGCCAAGAGAACACTCCTCTGTTCATTTCCATGCAATCCCCCTTCCAAACCACTGCAAGGGAAGACCCTTAAATTTCAAATTTCCTCTATTCCTTTCTACTCAATTGTGGAAGGTACCTGCAATCTCCTGCTCCACCATCTGTGGTGGTGCTGATGATTTCATTGGTAATCCTCTTACTACTGTCATCAACAGTGTCTACCCCCACCATATGCATATATAGAGGTATTATCTTTTGATGCCTCTAGCTTCACCGATCAGCTCTTGTGAGGAACTCTTCAAACAAGGTCAGTCAGTCACTTGGACAATATAGATAATGAATAATCCAAAGGTTTGTGGGGCAAAAAAAAAAAAACTTGGAACTATCACAGGATATTTCATGGGCTTTCAAAGTTGATTGATTCACATAAGAAAGATGCTAGTTAGAAAAATTTAAAATCCCTACGACATCAAATGGTAGGAATCAAAGGGTTTGGTCAGAGTATTTCTGTTTTTTGTGTGTGTGCGTGGGGGGGGGGGGGGGGGGGAGATTTCTCTTTATTAACAGTGTTAGTAATGGAAGGGGTGTCTATGAAGAACGAAACAAACAAAGCACAGGAAGCAGAAATGCCAAAAGTAAACCATAGGGAGTCATTGAAATGGTTCAAGCCACAGAGGTTATGAGTGGAATTTACTCATTTTTAGGTTAAGGTCATTTGTATTGATATTGATTGAATTGTTACAAATATTTAATCTCTAGATAAATTATACAAAAATGTGTTGAACATTTTGTTCAGTTTTGATTTTCAAAATTTGAAAAAGAACAAATATTATCAAATAACGTATTCAGTTTTCATATTCTTTAGCAAAAAAGGGAAATAGCAGGTAAAAATGAAAATCAGAACTAGAAGTTCTGTTGAACAACCCCTCAGAGATTCAACTCTAATTTGTTCCTCTGTCTAAATTTAAAGCTGAATTGCTCTTCCATACACGGGATGTTACCTGTGCAAAACTATTTAGCCAAAGCAAGTCAAAATGTGGTTTTAGAAGTTATTTCCACTTCTATGCTAGCAAATTGTGGATCAGCCAGCTGGTTTCCTATTTGTGATTGGGATTTGTGTTGCATCTGTTAGTGGGACAGAGAGCTGAACTTGAAGTTACTCTTCATCCATCAAATTTTGAGAAGACAATAATCTCTATTGCAGGAGGTGGATCCATGCGAGGACTTGACTGATGATGACATCCGAACTGCCATTCAGAATGCAACTGGTCATAGATCTGCATTATTTATACCAGATGTATGTGTTATATTATTTTTTATTTTTTCATTTGGAAACTTGAATTATTGTCTCTGTTGTGGATGTTTTGTATTATTCGCTTTCTCTTGTGACCGGCATTCATTCTGTTATTCTCATTTGGAAACTTCAATGTCTCCTTTTGCAGGTTCCTTTTGAAGTTCTTGTTCGGAGGCAAATAGTTCGTTTGCTAGACCCAAGTCTTCAATGTGCTAGGTTTATCTATGATGAGTTAATTAAGGTAAGTTCATTCTTAATGTCTGTCTTTATGCTTTATGGGGTATAGTGACTTGGACTAAGGTGTTAATTTCTTGATTCCATTTAGATGAGCCATCGCTGTATGGTCAATGAACTACAGAGATTTCCTGTTCTGAGAAAGCGCATGGATGAGGTTATAGGGAACTTTTTGCGAGAAGGCCTTGAACCTTCAGAGACCATGATTGCGCACATTATTGAAATGGAGGTATGTTGAATTTGGGGTTTTCAGAACTATTCATGCTTGCTTCTGATGCATATCACCTGGGGAAAGTGAAAATAGGAGGACTTGAAACAAATTCTGGAATATACTCTTTCAGTCCTTGTTCAAATAGTGACAGATAGATCTGAGAACTATCTTCCAAGAAGTTCATTATACATTGTGATGAGTCAATCAACAATTAGAAAAGGGTGTCCCATTTTAGAGGCCCTCTATTTTGCAGGGTTGTTTTTGTAGGCAGCCTTGCTGTTATGATCAATGGTTGATGTTTTGCATGACCATAGAGCTTGCCCAGATCTGTCTTTTTGCTTATACCTGGCTCTGGCATGATGGCCTCTCATTTTTGTTCTTGATTTACCTTTTGTCACTACTCATCATTATATAAATACTGTTAATCCAATTTTGCCGATGCCTGGGCTATGGCTACCACTTCACTAATTGTACATCTTTCCTTCCATCTATGCTTGCTTCTTTCTGTACTTTCTCCCTGTTAGATGCTACCTGTTTTTCATTCCTTTCTCTGTACTTATTGCTTTCAAAGGTTTGGTTCAAATGCATGCATAGTTGGAGACTTGTCATGCATCTAAAGAAATTTCATAACTTTCAATAAGTTTAACCTCCGTGCACAATTGAGATGGCTTTTAAAAGCTATGGCACTTGGCATGGCTTTAAAGAGCAAATATTATTGCAGGTTAGTATCTTATTTGGTTGGCCTTTACTGGAAAATGTCTGCTCTACACATCTAGGATTATTTTTGTCTCCTACATGTACTTTGGGTTGATGGGAGGTTTTTATGACAAGCTATGCCGGCTTACTCCTTTCAGTGCTGATTAAATGAATGTATTTGGAAATCAAATATGCATGTGTCTGCTTGATGGAGCCTGCAGTCATGGGTCCAATGGCAAAGTTTTATATTTATATGCTGGTCAAAGTTGTGATCTCGGATCCAAATATTCCAGCGCATCCTTTGTGCATGTGTTATATTAGCTTCTCAGTTCTCACCTGGAATGATCTTGAACTTGTAATTTTCGTATCAATGTTTCCTTGAATGATATCTTCTTCCCCTCTGCTTTTATTTTATAATGCATTCTAGATGGACTACATAAATACTTCACATCCAAATTTTGTGGGAGGGAGTAAAGCTGTTGAAATAGCATTGCAACAGATCAAGTCCCATAGGGTAGCTGCACCCATTCCTAGGTCAAAGGTATGAATGTAGGCTGCTGTTTATAAATTTAAGTTTGCGGATGCTGCAACCACCAAATTGCTTCATTGTCTTCTACTTATTTTGATAAGAAGTCTTTGTCACTCCTTATTGTACAAATGAAAACAGAATTCATTTTATCTGTTAGGATGCGGATTCAGATAAGACACCGACATCTGAAAGAAGTCACAAGTCTCGTGGTATTCTGGCCAGGGCAGTTAATGGAATTGTCCCTGAACAGGTAGATTTGTTTGAAACTTGTGAAGTTGTTAACTAGTTAGTGTTTGCACCTCTTTAAATAAGAGAACTAAAAAGCTTTTATAATTTAGATTCTTTAGATTGTTCATTTTTTCTTGTTATAATGATTCTGTTGCATGTGTTAGGGAGTTCGGGCTGTTGCAGATGTTGAGAAAACCACATCCTCTGGTAAAGTCTTACTTGGATAACAAATTTGAATGTTTTCTTTGCTGATTATCTGATGCTATATTTACTGATATGAACTGAGATTTACTTCTTTTTCCTTTTTATTACCCCCCCCCCCCCCCCCCCCAAAAAAAAAAAGAGCATGTATTTAGATAGGCTATCCTAATCAACATCTTGTTAGAGTTGACAAGTTGTATGATTTCATGAAAATAGCTTATTTAGTATCAGCTGTTATTGACAGCAAATGCAACTGGTTCAAATTGGGGGATGAAATCTATTTTTGGTGGTGCTGATAGTCGCATGTCTATAAAGGAATACTCAACAAACAAGCCATTTAGTGAGCCTGTTCTCTGCATGGACCATGCCATCTCTACGATCCATTTGAGAGAGGTATGTGCAAAAGGCCTCATCTCCAGACTCCTCAACAGGTTTGACGTTCAGGCCTTAGTCTTCTATGTCTATATGGTCCTAACAAACGTCTTTTTTGTTCTTTTAAGCCTCCAACCATCTTGAGACCCTCAGAAACCCGTTCAGATCAAGATGCTATTGAAATAGCGGTTACAAAACTACTATTGAGGTCATATTATGACATTGTCAGAAAGAATATTGAGGATTCTATACCAAAAGCAATTATGCATTTTCTGGTAATTGTTATCCATTGAATGTCTTGTGATTGTTCCCACTAATTTATTTTTATTCTGGCTTTTCCATTTTTCTTTGAATATCTATGTTTGGTTTTGACAACTAGTATCTCTTCAATTTAAGGGAAAATGCATACTTTTTATATAGGAATTTTGTGTACCCTTGACCAAGAGAGGCAGAAAATGATATATTGTATTGCAGCGGGTATGGTGTTGTGCCGTTGTAATTGAACTTTTAATTGGATTAGCTGGTTGGCTCAGTCTGAGCATGATCTGAAATGTTTAATTAGTTTGATGAATGAAACTATAATCAGTTTGGAAATTGCACATTTATCCCAGTTCAATAAGGAAAGTGGTGCAGAACATTGGTAATTGTTTATTTCTATACCCAAAAAGTCAATTTGTAAATTGTCTTATTTCAGTGATTCAAGCTATCTTTTTTTAATCCATGGTACTTTTTAACTGCTTAATCTGAGTGGATGTTCATGTAGATTGTATTTTATCAAGCATTATTCAAGCATGGGGCCGGTAAGGATGAAACGATGATTCTGCATCCACCAGTCTTCTGACTTGTTTAGATTCAATGTGGATTCACACATATTTATCCGGATGGTGGTGTGCCTTGCATGTAACATACTTTTGATTGTTATGATACAAATACATGAATTTCATAATGTGTTCTTATCCCTTGCTTAATCTTCATTGTTCTTTTGAAAATGTTCCCTGCTTGACTGACTTCCACGAAACAAGAGAAATAAAACATGGTTTCAACAATTACAGTAAAATTTGACCTTGCCATGATTGTGTCTTTAAATTGTTGAAACATGTGAAAAATGTAACCTTGTTATTTCAATCCTTTTGATTCATTACCAGGTGAACCACACAAAAAGAGACCTGCACAATGTTTTCATTAATAAACTTTACAGGTAACTTCAAGTGCCCAAAGATTTATTTACTTAGTTCTTTAAAATGACAGCTGATTTCGCTCATTTATTATGATGCTGATGTACTCAACTTATGATATGAAATAGAGAGAACCTATTTGAGGAGATGTTGCAGGAACCAGATGACGTGGAACTGAAGCGAAAGCGCACTCGAGAGACACTCCGAGTTCTTCAACAGGCTTTTCGGGTAGGTTTCCTCTTATTTGTTGCATTCTTTGGAAGATATTTGACAGATAATTCTTCATTTGTGCGTTAGTTCATCATCTCCTTACCGTATAGTCTTCTGCTTCTTTCTTGCTAAATCGGACCAGCAATGTACCATATAAATCTTCGCTTTTTAATTTTTTGTGAGGGGCAATTTCAGAATTTTTTTTTTTTTTTTTTTTTTTTTGGGGGGGGGGGGGGGGGGGGGGAATCACTTGTATGTTGCTACAAACAAGACACTGGATGGCAAGACGCCCCATTCTGGAAGAGAGATTTTATGTTTATTGCATTGTGGAATTTGAGTAAGAGCACTTCCTCTTTACCAGTAGCACATACTTCGTTGAGAAGTTGCTTTGGATTTTAGCTAGCCCACAAAAAGAATCCTAGGTGCATCAGATATGGGAGATGATAATCTGTTGGATAATTTGACCACTTTTGTGTTCCTTGTAGACATTGGACGAATTGCCCCTAGAAGCAGTGACGGTGGAAAGGGGGGGTTACACACTTACTACTGACACAACAGGCTTGCCAAAGGTTCACGGGCTACCAACATCATCCTTGTACTCAACAGCCACCGGTCCCTACACGGCTGGATGGGCAGCTTCTCCTAAAAACCCAAAGTCTGGTAGATCTGCTCACTCGGGGGCAGGGGAGCAGCTGCAGTCATCTTTTTCCGCAGATTCCAACGGAGGAGGACGGAATTCCATCACAGGAATTTACCGTTGATTGTTTAACCGTTTGAAAGAATTGACATAGGCCGAGCAAGCTTTGCCGTGGCGGTACGCATTTATGTGAGCTTCATTGTCTTCTTCTGGGTCTGGCTTCACCGGTTTCCAAAGCAAGGTGCTATAGCCAAGTCAGATGTTAACCATTGCTTACGTCTTACCTCGTGTGTCTCCTTTTTTATTTATTTGATATATTATTTGATATTTAATTAATTACAAATGCAAAATGCGTTATTGTTTATGAAGCCCCAAAAGGAAAAACAAGAGCTCAGTTGATCCTGTCGTGTTGGAAGTGTTAATTTTTATTATTAGTTGCAGTTACTTGGAAGCGGGAACTCTTGAGTCTCGAGCTGTTGAGCTTGCTTTTGATTATTGTTCTACGCGGGTTGGGTGGCTTGGCCTCGACTAGTGGTGGTAATAGTAGTGGTAGCCTTTGGTTTTTCGTTTTTTAGCCACATAATTATGTTCTTAACACTCATGCAACCAGCGATAACGGACAGCCAGAAGATGCCATGCCACAGGATAAAAAGACCTTAAAAACAGCAATACAACGAAAAGGAAGAGGAAGGGGGGGGGGGGGGGGGGGCGGCGGCAAAGTATAACTGAATCCTTTACTACTTACTACTGCTGCTGCTGCTACTGTTGATAACACATCTTCTCTTACCAGGCAACCAAGATTCCACCTTATCCTTATCCTTCCAGCAGTCTCTCTGCCTTATTTTTTTTTCTTCATTCCCCGCTAGGTTGATGGTTTTGACAAAGGAGAAACAGCAAAGCTATAATAAACTTCAGGTTTATATATCTTCATGGGGCATGCCCCTCTCTCTCTCTCTCTATATATATATATATATATATGTATGTTGCAGATTCGACTACAGGCGGACTAAATTTAAATACTTGCATCCGGAATGTGAACGGCAGATCAAGTGCCCACAGAACGTAACAGTTCCCCATCAGGCTTCATACCTATATAAATGGCAGTCAAGTTCCAATGATACATGACCCAGAAAAAGTTGTATTAATTTAAGGGGCATGGAGATTAGCTCTGCTCTCTACTTACCGTTCAGCAGTCACAGCCGAGATATCACCATTAGAGGCATTGATAATGTCAGCTGCAGAAGTTACAGCATCCGACTCATTAGCTTCACTTTCACTCTGTCACACACACATGCCCCATGAGAAAAGAAAAATGGGAATATTATCAGAAATCATTATTGAAAAACTCTTTTAAGAGTTATAATTAACAACTGATTAAAAAGGTGCATACCTGTTCAGCAGCCTTTACGGTAAGATCCTGGACTCCTAAAGGTGACATTTTTGACAGGTCTCTTAGAACTCCCTGCAAAGCCAAGCTTTATGAGTGATACTGTTCAAAGAAGCACCAGCTTGACAGGAATATTGCAGTATGCTATGTGGTAGGTCTCTGAACATCATTTAGCTGCATGGATGCATGACATTCCTCCATGTTTGAGCATGAAAGGAAATGAAGGAAGTGAATCCAAGAATGGGATGGGGAAATCGGAAATAAGCATTCAAGCACCAGCACAACTCCTCTCGCTTCCACCCCTTGCATAATAGTATCAATAAACAAAGCCTCAAGAAACCACAAATTAAAAATGAACATAAAATAAAATAAGAACTCTAGGCAAAATTGTTATGGTCTACTGTAAGGTATGAAACTTGTTTCACATTAGAAGTTTAGATTCTTGGTGTAGGATTTATAACCTCTTTGAGAATTCTATCATTGACAACTAATTTTTTAGAGTGAGTTCTACCCAAGGGGTGTAACAATGGTATCAGAGCCCACCTCATGTCTCTCGGTTACAATCACCTCTATCATCGCGTGATTGTTGACGCCAGCATTGCAGTGTTTGTCCGAGACTAGCCATGGCTAGTGCACAACTTGCCATCGTGGGCGTCGGAATGTGAAGCGTGGTGGTATGTTATGGACCACTGCAAGGTATGAGACTTGTCCCACATTAGAAGTTTAGGTTCTTGGTGTGAGGTTTATAACCTTTTGAACACCCTCCCCTTGAGGGTTAGCTTTTGAAGGTGAGTTCTACTCAAAGTATAACAAGAACCTTTGTGTGTGTGTGTGTGTGTGCAGGTGCAGTTGGGTGGTCTTGTGGTGGTTTGTTTGTGTTGTGGGCGGGAGGGGGATGGGGTTGTTCAGGTCGGCTCTTTAAGTTGCATCCTGAAAACCATGGTCAAATACTCTAACCACACTCAACTGCAAGGCTCTCATTATCCATCTCTTGCCAAAGTAATGCTTAAGACCAACTTATTCCAGTGAATCTCTTGCCAAAGTAATGCTGTTAGTATGACACCAAAATAAGGACAAATAAAAGGAGATAATCTCAATCATCCTTTCAAGTGAATGTCTCCGGTCAGTAACTGGCAACCCCTAGAACTTCAGGAGTCATTGCTGGTGTGATTCCCAGCCATGAATCACCAAAGATTGCCAGACTGAGTCACTAGTGGCATAAGGGGTGGGCAAGAACAAAAAATTGAGGGCTCTGTCAAATGGCCCCTTAGCTCTTCCATCAAATCACAACTCTCTGCTTCTGGCTTCTACTCTCTCCTACTTTAAATCTCTCCTCTACATTTGTCGTGGCCCACAGTATCTCAGTGCCCAACATCGTGTTCCAAAGCACCATTATTAGCGCATTCTTCCAGAATAATGTTCCAAGCTACACATTGGAAGGATTTAGAACGGCAGGAAAACCTTAAAATCAAAGCGGGTGATTACAAAACTATGCCATCAATGGAAACAAATTGACAATTGCCTAAAACATTAAAGACAGCAATTCTCTTTATAACATCCACAAGCCTAAGGACCACAGTATCATTTTCAATAGACTATCAAGATAAGCTAAAGCTCATTAGGAACACCCATACTTGAACAGTGCCAGCCAGAGGTGTCAGACGGGCTAGGTCACACCCCACCATGAACAGTGCCAGGTCGTCCCAACATTTTGCACATTAGTAATTGTTTTTGTTACAATTGTACTTTTTTTATTTGTCAACAGTAACATTTGGACATATTGCATAACAACAATAAATTGAGGTATTATTCGTTGTAAATTTGTCACATTATGTTAGATTTTTTAATTTATTCTTTGAAGTGTTGAGACAAGGTAATTGGATGTATTATTTCAGTCAAGAAATTGAATGAATGTAACATTTGTATGATTTTTCGATACAATGATAAAAGAATTATTCAACACAACATTTTTATTATATCATAAGAAATTTATTTTTATTTTTTATTTTTGAAAAAAATTCAAAACTGTAGAGGGCAGCCACAGCCCATTTTATACCTCTACCACTAGTTCTGTATCATCGCCATCCTTCTTACCCTATTTGCTAATATTGGCCATGGTTATTTCTAATTCTCTGTAAATATCAACTGTAACATTTAGTCTTAATGTAATTCAAATAAAGACAGGACAGACAAGGTCCAACTTGACCGAGCACAGGGCCTAAATTGCACGAGAACCAAGAATGATACCAACTTAGGTATAGGGGACTACGACACAAGCTTGGACGAAATGATGGAAACCCTTCTTAAGATCCCAACTGCAACACAGCATGTATAGGCTGATCACCTTTTCCTTTCCAAAACCCCAAGAAGGGAAGATTACACCACTCTAGAGAAAGTAAAATAGCTCCCACCATCCACTCTGTTTTACTCATGCTAAATAAGTGAAAAGGTTCACATTTTCCAATGCCTGGGATGAACAGGAATTCACTCCATATATCATCCTGCAACTATAATTCTCAAGAGGGCAACCAGTACATCTGTATACTACTGTTATATTGAATGTGAATATCTTCATCAGTGAACTCACCTTGTTGGCCCACTTAAGCCCACATGCATTGCACAATGTCCTTGGGCCAGCTGGGCCACGACGCATCATTGGAGTAGACTTTGAGCTAATCCCACAATGTGTACACCTGGAATTAAATAACAATATTAATAAATGCACAAACAAACATAATATTATCGTCAACTAGGATAATTGTTACCAAAAAGAAACTTCAAAACATATTCACAACAGTATTGAGCAAGTACTCTACTGGTCCCCAACATCTTTTTATGTGTGGAGGAGGGAGAGGGAGAGAGAGAGAGAGAGAGAGAGAGAGAAAGATGCGCCTTTTGCAAAGAGAGGAGAGGATATCATGAAATAATTCTTCTTATCTTTTATTTTGAAGATAAGCGCATTGGAACTAGAGAATGCTACAAATATATTATGGGGATACTAGATTGCACTAATAGAGTAATGATAAGTCCATTATACTATTCCTCTAGAAAAGACATACATGCTAAAGACTCTTTTCAGTTCTCTCTCCCATTCCATACCCAAAAATGTAACCCCATGGTACCACCAATATGGGCCATGATACACACCTATTGATATTGGTAGCAGTGGAAAATGAAAAAATGGCTTGGGGTGTATAGCTGTGGCAACTGACTTACCACATGCAGTGAAACCCATATAACAGATGTCGTACTCATGATCGTGCCTTTAGGAGCTATAATCTGAGGGTTCAAGGAGGATATATCCTCAGAGATGAGAAAAACAATATAGAGTTGCATCAATTTGAGACTCACAAAATTTCCTGCTCCTCTTGTGCAGAACCCTGTGATGTATTACAATCTGAGGAAGAACCAAGATCATCAGCCATTGCCTTGGATGATGTGAACTGGCCTTTTTTGCGCTGCATTCTGAGATATTGAAAAAGAAACAAGAAGATTGTGAGAATAGCAACATTTTTTATTAGAAATGAAAAAGGACCAAAAATATGAACTAGAAAAAGGATAAGAAGATAAAATTTAAAACCAAGTATGCTTGGTAACTAATGACCCTATTATGTATGCTTTGACTGGGTTATCCAAAGCAATTTTAACGATGTATTTATTGAGAATTGTTGCATATTTCTAGAGAGATCCATCTCTAGAATGGACTAAAAATATCTTATTAAGAATTGTTACATATTTCTAGAGAGTTCCATCTCTAGAATAGACTAAGAATATCTAGTAGTGTAAATAAGTGATAGTGTAAGAAAATATCCAGCATCTAGAACCCACACTCAAGCCTATAAATAGGCATTAATGTATGCATTTTGTATTGAAGCAATCAAAGCAAAAATCCTCCAACTTTCATAGCCTTTCAATTGAGTCCCACTCTTCTTAGCTCAAAATTAATACCTACTAAATCCACTAAACCATTCCCAACCAACTTCTGCAATATTAACCCATTCCATTCAACCAAATACTATCAGTGGTATCAGAGCTTCATTCGATCATATATCGAGTGTAGTAAAATTATAGCTGAAGCTAGCCGTTCATCCGTTCCGCTTCCAATATTCAATGGAGAAAACTACGATTTTTGGTCTATCAAAATGAGGACCTATTTTTGTTCACCAAATATGTGCAAAGTCGTTGAAGAGGGATTTCATAACCCCAAAGACACTTCCACATTAACGGTTGCTCAAAAAAAGGTGCTTGATGAGAATCTACAAAAAGATTCCCAAGCACTATTTGCTCTTCAACAAGCTATGGCGGACGAGATTTTTCCACAAATCATGGGAGCATCAACAACTAAAGAAGCGTGGGATACGTTGCAAGAGGAGTTTCAAGGATCAAAAAAGGTATGCACCGTCAAACTACAATCTTTTAGAAGAGATTTTGAAAATATTAAAATGAAAGATAATGAAACTGCTAAAGAGTATTATTCTAGAATAAAAGAATTGGTAAATCAAATGAGTGCTTATGGAGAAAAAATAGACAATAAAAAAATAGTAGAAAAAATACTCATAAGTTGAACTAAAAAATATGATTTGGTAATTTCCGCTATTAAAGAATCTAAAGATATAGAAAAATTGTCACCTACTGAATTAATGGGCTCTCTTGAAGCACATGAAAAAAGATTAAGTAGGCGAAACAAAAATCTTACGGAAAATGCGTTTCCGTCTAAGATAAACATGTGGTCTCAAAAATCAAAAAACGGTGATAGAAAATCACAAGAAAATTTTAAGAATAAACTAAATCAAGACAAACAATTTGAAAATAAAAATAATCATCCTCCATGTGGAATTTGTAGAAAAATCACTTAGAGAAAAATTGTTGGTATAAAGATAAACAATGCATAAATTGTAAAAGAATTGGGTATAATGAAAGAGATTGTCGTCAAAAAAGAAATCATCAAGCTAATTTTATAGAAGAAAAGGAAGAAAATTATCTCTTTCACGTCTCTCAAAATATAAATGAAGATAAAACTGATATATGGTTTCTTGACAGTGGCTGTAGGAATCATATGACAAAAGATGAAACTATTTTTTGTAACATTGATAAAATAAAAATAAAAGTAAAAATTGGAAATGGTGAATATGTAGAAGCAATAGGAAAAGGTACTATTGTTGTTGATACTAAAAAGGGAAAAAAGATATATAAGTGAAGTTCTCTTAGTTCCAAACATAGTATTGGCCAAATGATTGAGAAAGGTTATGCTTTGCATTTTGAGGGAATTCCTACACAATATATGAAAAACGGGATAAATCCCTCGAAATTGCAAAGGTAAAAGTGAAAGAAAACAGGTGTTCTCCAATCCAATGGAGATATGCAATTGACACTGCAATGAAGGCAAAAATAGAGGAATCATGGTTATGGCACAGAAGGTTCGGGCACTTCAA